>NC_057812.1:376382098-376757098 GCF_018294505.1 Triticum aestivum | reverse complement strand
TTCGTAAGGGGCTGATTTGGATCCACATGTTTCATGCTATGGTTAGGTTTACCTTAATACTTTTGTTGTTGTTGCGGATGCTTGCAATAGAGGTTAATCATAAGTGGGATTCTTGTCCAAGTAAGGACAGTACCCAAGCACCGGTCCACCCACATACCAAATTATCAAAGTACCGAACGCGAATCATATGATTGTGATGAAACCTAGCTTGACGATAATTCCCATGTGTCCTCGGGAGCGCTTTTCTCTATATAAGAATTTGTCCAGGCTTGCCCTTTGCTACAAAAGGGATTGGGGCACCTTGCTACACTTTATCTACTTTTGTTACTTGTTGCTCGTTACCAATTATCTTATCACAAAACTATCTGTTACCTATAATTTTAGTGCTTGCAGAGAATACCTTGCTCAAAACCGCTTATCATTTCCTTCTACTCCTCGTTGGGTTCGACACTCTTACTTGTCGAAAGGACTATGATAGATCGCCAATACTTGTGGGTCATCAAGACCCTTTTCTGGCGCCGTTGCCGGGGAGTGAAGTACCTTTGGTAGGTGGAATTTGGTAAGGAAAAATTTATATAGTGTGCTGAAATTTACTGGCACTTGTTACTATGGAAAGTAATCCTCTGAGGGGCTTGTTCGGGGTATCTTCACCCCAACAAGTAGGGCAAAGAGTTGCTCCTCAACCTATTGAACCTACTGAAAATGAAAATGTCTACTTTGAGATTCCTTCGGGTATGATAGAAAAACTGCTAGCTAATCCTTTTTCAGAAGATGGAACATTACATCCTGATGAGCACCTAATATATGTGGATGAAGTTTGTGGATTATTTAAGCTTGCAGGTATGCTCGATGATGTTATCTAGAAGAAGGTCTTCCCTTTATCTTTGGAGGTAGATGCATTGACATGGTATAGGCCATGTGATGATATGGGATCATGGAACTACAAACGATTGAAATTGGAATTTCATCAGAAGTTTTATCCTATGCATATTGTTCATCGTGATCGTAATTATATATGTAATTTTTGGCCTCACGAAGGAGAAAGCATCGCTCAAGCTTGGGGGAGGCTTAAGTCAATGTTATATTCATGCCCAAATCATGAGCTTCCAAGAGAAATAATTATTTAAAATTTATATGCTCAGCTTTCTGATAACAATCGCACCATGCTCGATACTTCTTGTGTTGGCTCTTTTATGATGATGACTATTGAATTCAAATGGGATTTATTGGAAAGAATTAAATGCAACTCTGAAGATTGGGACCTCAACAAAGGTAAGGAGTCAGGTATGACACCTAAGTTTGATTGTGTTAAATCTTTTATGGATACCGATGTTTTCCATAAATTTAGCACTAAATATGGACTTGACTCTGAAATAGTAGCTTATTTCTATGAATCTTTTGCTACTCATGTTGATCTCCCTAGGGAGAAGTGGTTTAAATATCATCCTCCCATAGAAGTAAATATAGCTGCACCTATTAAAGTTGAAGAAAATACTGTCACTTATAATGATCCTATTGTTCCTACTACTTATGTTAAGAAACCACCTTTTCCTGTTAGGATAAAAGATCATGCTAAAGCTCCAACTGTGGTTCGTAAAAGCAACATTAGAACCTATACACCTCCTGAGCAAATTAAAGTTGAACCTAATATTGCTATTGTTAAGGATCTCTTGGTTGATAATATTGATGGGCATGTTATTTACTTCTGCGATGAAACTGGTAGGATTGCTAAACCTTGTGCTAAAGATAAACATAGACCTGTGGTAGGCATGCCTATTATTTCTGTTAAAATAGGAGATCATTGTTATCATGGCTTGTGTGATGTGGGTGCTAGTGCTAGTGCAATACCTATTGACTTATACAAAGAAATTATGCATGATATTGCACCTGCTGAGTTAGAAGATATTGATGTCACAATTAAACTTGCCAATAGAGATACTATTTCACCAATTGGGATTGTTAGAGATGTTGAAGTCTTGTGTGGGAAAACTAAATATCCTGCTGATTTCCTTGTCCTTGGTTCCCCACAAGATAGCTTTTGTCCCATTATATTTGGTAGACCGTTCTTGAACATAGTTAATGCTAGGATAGATTGCGAAATGGATGTCGTTACTATTGGTTTACGTGATATGTCTCATGAGTTTAATTTCTCTAAATTTCATAGACAACACCGTGAAGAGGAATTTCCTAGTAAAGATGAAATTATTGGTCTTGTTTCTATTGTCGTGCCTCCTAGTGATCCTTTAGAACAATATTTGCTAGACCATGAAAATGACATGTTTATGAATGAAAGAAGGGAAATAGATGAAGTATTCTTTAAACAGGAACCCATCCTGAAACACAATTTGCCTGTCGAAATCCTAGGGGATCCTCCTCCAGCCAAGGGTGATCCCGTGTTTGAGCTCAAACCGTTACCTGATACTCTTAAATATGCTTATCTTGATGAGAAAAAGATATATCCTGTTATTATTAGTGCTAACCTTTCAGAGCATGAAGAAGAGAGATTATTGAAAACTCTGAAGAAGCACCGTGCTACTATTGGATATACTCTTGATGATCTTAAGAGAATTAGTCCCACACTATGTCAACACAAAATAAATCTGGAGAAAGATGCCAAACCAGTTCGTGATCACCAACGACGGCTAAATCCTAAGATGAAAGAAGTGGTAAGAAAGGAAATACTAAAGCTCCTTGAGGCAGGTATAATTTATCCCGTTGCTGATAGTCAGTGGGTAAGTCCTGTCCATTGTGTCCCTAAAAAGGGAGGTATTACTGTCGTTCCTAATGATAAAGATGAATTGATTATGCAAAGAATTATTACAGGTTATAGGATGGTAAATAAGGCTAGTAAAAAAGATCATTACCCCTTACGTTTTATTGATCAAATGCTTGAAAGATTATCCAAACATACACATTTTTGCTTTCTAGATGGTTATTCTGGTTTCTCTCAAATACCCGTGTCAGCTGATGATCAATCTAAGACCACTTTTACTTGCCCGTTCGGTACTTTTTCTTATAGATGTATGCCTTTTGGTTTATGTAATGCACCTGCTACCTTCCAAAGATGCATGATGGCTATATTCTCTGACTTTTGTGAAAAGATTTGTGAGGTTTTCATGGACGATTTCTCCGTCCATGGATCCTCTTTTGATGATTGCTTAAGCAACCTTGATCGAGTTTTGCAGAGATGTGAAGAAACTAACCTTGTCTTGAACTGGGAGAAGCGCCACTTTATGGTTAATGAAGGTATTGTCTTGGGGCATAAAGTTTCTGAAAGAGGTATTGAAGTTGATAAAGCTAAGGTTGATGCTATTGAAAATATGTCATGTCCCAAGGACATCAAAGGTATAAGAAGTTTCCTTGGTCACGTCAGTTTTTATAGGAGGTTCATTAAGGACTTCTCAAAATTTCTTGGCCTCTGACTAATTAATTACAAAAATATATACAGTTCGTCTTTGATGATGATTGTGTAGAAGCCTTTGGAATACTTAAGAAAGCATTAATCTCTACACCTATCGTTCAGCCACCTGATTGGAATTTACCTTTTGAAATTATGTGTGATGCTAGTGATTATGCTGTAGGTGCTGTTCTAGGGCAAAGAGTTGATAAGAAATTAAATGTTATTCAATATGCTAGTAAAACTCTAGACAATGCTCAGAGAAATTATGCTACTACTGAAAAATAATTTTTGGCAGTTGTATTCGCTTGTGATAAGTTCATACCTTATATTGTTGATTCCAAAGTAACTATTCACATGGATCATGCTACTATTAAATATCTTATGGAAAAGAAAGATGCTAAACCTAGACTTATTAGATGGGTTCTCTTGCTACAAGAATTTGATTTGCATATTATTGATAGAAAGGGAGCTGAGAACCCCGTTGCAGACAAGTTGTCTAGGTTAGAAAATGTTCTTGATGACCCACTACCTATTGATGATAGATTTCCTGATGAACAATTAAATTTCATAAATGCTTCTCACACTGCTCCATGCTATGCTGATTATGCTAATTACATTGTTGCTAAATTTATACCGGCAAAAGAAAAAGTTTTCTATGATTTAAGACATTACTTCTGGGATGATCCACATCTTTATAAAGAAGGAGTAGATTGTGTAATTAGGCGTTGTGTACCTGAGCATGAACAGGAACAGATCCTACGCAAGTGTCACTCTGAGGCTTATGGAGGACACCATGCTGGAGATAGAACTGCACACAAGGTATTGCAATCCAGTTTTTATTGGCCTACTCTCTTCAAGGATGCCCGCAAGTTTGTCTTGTCTTGTGTTGAATGTCAAAGAATTGGTAATATTAGTAGACGTCAAGAAATGCCTATGAATTATTCACTTGTTATTGAACCATTTGATGTTTGGGGCTTTGATTATATGGGACCTTTTCCTGCCTCTAATGGATATACACATATTTTAGTTTCTGTTGATTACGTTAATAAGTGGGTAGAAGCTATTCTAACTACTAGTGCTGATCATAACACCTCTATTAAGATGCTTAAAGAAGTAATTTTTCCAAGGTTTGGAGTCCCTAGATATCTAATGACTAATGGTGGTTCACATTTTATTCATGGTGCTTTCCGTAAAATGCTTGATAAATATGATGTTAATCATAGAATTGCATCTCCTTATCACCCACAGTCTAGTGGTCAAGTAGAATTGAGCAATAGAGAACTCAAATTAATTTTGCAAAAGACTATTAATAGATCTAGAAAGAATTGGTCCAAGAAACTTGATGATGCATTATGGGCCTATAGAACTGCATATAAAAATCCTATGGGTATGTCTCCGTATAAAATGGTCTATGGAAAAGCATGTCACTTACCTCTCGAACTAGAACATAAGGCTTATTGGGCTATTAAAGAGCTCAATTATGATTTCAAACTTGCCGGTGAGAAGAGGTTATTTGACATTAGCTCACTTGATGAATGGAGAACCGAAGCCTATGAGAATGCCAAATTATTTAAAGAAAAAGTTAAAAGATGGCATGACAACAGAATACAAAAGCGTGAGTTTAATGTAGGTGATTATGTATTGCTATACAACTCTCGTTTAAGATTTTTTGCAGGAAAACTTCTCTCTAAATGGGAAGGTCCCTACGTTATCGAGGAGGTCTATCATTCCTGTGCCATAAAAAGTCAATAACTTCGAAGGCACAAACCCGAAGGTGGTGAACGGTCAAAGAATTAAACATTATATATCAGGTAATCCTATAAATGTTGAAACCAATGTTATTGAAACTGTAACTCCGAATACATAAGGGACACTTTCCGGAACATTTCAGACTCCGAAAAGGAATAGGTATGTGGTACGGTAAGTAAACCGACTCCAGAACAGTTCTAATGGCAATTTTCTTCCGTTTTGGAATATTTAGAAAAATAGAAAAATAAGAATCAGTTCGGGAAGGACACGAGGGCTCCATGAGGGTGGACGGCGTGCCCCTACCTCGTGGGCACCTCGTGCACTTTCCGGACTCCGTTTTCTTGCACGTTACGTATTTTGGTCGGTAAAAATTCATTATATAATCTCCCGAAGCCTTTGACCACCGTATCATGCAAACATCCTCTGTTTTTGTTTCAAGCTATTTCTGCTGTAGATTTAGAGCAAGATGTCTTCTCAAGAGTCGGTTGGGGAGAGCCGGGTGTCTCATCCGACACCGGGACCAAGAACAAACAGCAACGCTAACCACTTTGGGCCAGCAACGGAGGAAGAGATGGAGGTTGATTTGAAGAGGATAGATGCCATGGAGGAGGATCAAGAAGTCACTTCTCGCTTCCAAGTTGGATTCACAATGGGGGAACTACAGAGCTCAGCTATCCCAAACTCGGTTATCCCTTCCAATGTTAGATTTCTTTCTTATGAAAATATGAAGAAGAGTGTCACTTGTTCTCCTGCAGCTATGCAACACCCTTGGGTGCAAGGAGCTTTGGCCGTTACAGGAAAGCTTCGAAAGGAAATAATGGACCTCAAGCAGCAAGTCAATAAGCTCGAGGAGGAGAATCGTATCCTGAGGGGCATCATCGCCAAGAATATCACATCACCATCCCCGAAAAAGGGGACATAATCATATGGGTATGGGCACTCCTCTTGGCAGCTGCCAAGATTGGGGGAGTGCCCCGGTATCGTATCACCATCACTTCTATCTTTACCATTTTTTTCTTAGTTCGATCCTTTTGGTAATATCTTGATCTGGTAGAATAAAGTTTTAGTATGATCTAGTTGTGAGTTTTGCTTTATGATCCTTCTATGTAATCGAGTCCGTGAGCTATATATAATAAAGATTAGTGTTGAGTCAAGGGCTTGATTATTTGCCATGATCTTGAGTGGATAAAATAAAAGAGAAAGAATAAAAAGAAATAAAAGAGATCATATGGATCTTATGGAGAGTAATGAGCTCACATATAAAGAGTATTATGAATAAAAGTTGTTGAGAGTTGACAAACATAGTTTTGCTCATCGTTGCAATTAATAGGAAGTAATAAAGAAAGAGAGGTCCTCACATATAAATATACTATCTTGGACATATTTTATGATTGTGAGCACTCATTAAAATATGACATGCTAAAGAGTTTACGTTGGACAAGGAAGACAACGTAATGGGTTATGTTTTCTTACATCTGAGATAAATCATATTGTCATGGATCATCCAACATGATTGAGCTTGCCTTCCCCCCTCATGCTAGCCAAATTCTTTGCACCAAGTAGAGATACTACTTGTGCTTCCAAACACCCTTAAACCAGTTTTGCCATGAGAGTCCACCATACCTACCTATGGATTGAGTAAGATCCCTCAAGTAAGTTGTCATCGGTGCAAGCAATAAAAAATTTGCCCTCTAAATATGTATGCCTTATTAGTGTGGGAGAAAATAAGCTTTATATGATCGTGTGATATGGAAGAAATAAAAGCAACAGACTGCATAATAAAGGTCCATATCACAAGTGGCAATATAAAGTGACGTTCTTTCGCATTAAGATTTTGTGCATCCAACCATAAAAGTGCATTACAACCTCTGCTTCCCTCCGCGAAGGGCCTATCTTTTACTTTTATCTCCTACCTTACATAAGAGTCATGGTGATCTTCACCCTTCCTTTTTACATTTTATCTTTTGGCAAGCACAACATGTTGGAAAGATCCTGGTATATATGGCTAATTGGATGTGAGTTTTCATGAACTATTATTGTTGACATTACCTTTGAGGTAAAACATTGGGAGGCAAAACTATAAGCCCCTATCTTTCTCTGTGTTCGATTAAAAATCCATACCCATAAGTATTGCGGGAGTGTTAGCAATTGTGAAAGACTATATGATAGTTGAGTATGTGGACTTGCTGAAAAGCTCTGATATTGACTCTTTCCTCTGTTATGATAAATTGCAATTGCTTCAATGACTGAGATTATAGTTTGTTAGTTTTCAATGAAGTTTATGATTCATACTTGAAATTGTGATTGAATTGTTACTCTAGGATAAGAGATCATATGACAAGAATTATAGAAGTTATTGTTCTAAGAATGATCATGATGCCCTCATGTCCATATTTTATTTTTATCGACACCTTTATCTCTAAGCATGTGGACATATTTTTCGATATCGGCTTTCGCTTGATGACAAGTGAGGTCTAAGCTTGAGGGAGTTGATACGTCCATTTTGCATCATGCTTTTATATTGATATTTATTGCATTATGGGATGTTATTACACATTATGTCACAATACTTATGCCTATTCTCTCTTATTTTACAAGGTTTACATAAAGAGGGAGAATGCCGGCAGCTGGGATTCTGGGCTGGAAAAGGAGCAAATATTAGAGAGCTATTCTGCACGGCTCCAAAAGTCCTGAAACTTCACGGAAGTCATTTTTAGAATATATAAAAAATACTGAGCGCAAGAAGTTCCGGAGGGGGGCCACACCCTGCCCACGAGGGTGGGAGGCGCGCCCTAGCCCCCTGGGCGCGCCCCCTGCCTCGTGCCCCCCTGGTGGCCCTCCGATTCCCATCTTCTGCTGTATGGAGTCTTTCGATGAGGAAAAAAAATCATAAGCAAGCTTTCGGGATGAGACTCCACCGTCGGGAGGGGGAAATCATTGCCATCGTCATCACAAACGATCCTCTCATCGGGAGGGGGTCAATCTCCACCAACATCTTCACCAACACCATCTCCTCTCAAACCCTAGTTCATCTATTGTATCCAATTCTTGTCTCTATGTCTGGGATTGGTACCTGTGGGTTGCTAGTAGTGTTAATTACTCCTTGTAGTTGATGCTAGTTGCTTTATTTGGTGGAAGATCGTATGTTCAGATCCTATATGCATATTAATACCCCTCTGATTATGAACATGAATATGCTTTGTGAGTAGTTACGTTTGTTCCCGAGGACATGGGAGAAGTCTTGCTATTAGTAGTCATGTGAATTTGGTATTCGTTCGATATTTTGATGAGATGTATGTTGTCTCTCCTCTAGTGGTGTTATGTGAACATCGACTACATGACACTTCACCATTATTTGGGCCTAGAGGAAGGCATTGGGAAGTAATAAGTAGATGATGGGTTGCTAGAGTGACAGAAGCTTAAACCCTAGTTTATGCGTTGCTTCGTAAGGGGCTGATTTGGATCCACATGTTTCATGCTATGGTTAGGTTTACCTTAATACTTTTGTTGTAGTTGCGGATGCTTGCAATAGAGGTTAATCATAAGTGGGATGCTTATCCAAGTAAGGACAGTACCCAAGCACCAGTCCACCCACATACCAAATTATCAAAGTATCGAACGCGAATCATATGATCTGATGAAACCTAGCTTGACGATAATTCCCACGTGTCCTTGGGAGCGCTTTTCTCTATATAAGAATTTGTCCAGGCTTGTCCTTTGCTACAAAAGGGATTGGGCCACCTTGCTGCACTTTATCTACTTTTGTTACTTGTTGCTCGTTACCAATTATCTTATCACAAAACTATCTGTTACCTATAATTTCAGTGCTTGAAGAGAATACCTTGCTGAATACTGTTTATCATTTCCTTCTGCTCCTCGTTGGGTTCGACACTCTTACTTATCGAAAGGACTACGATAGATCCCCTATACTTGTGGGTCATCATGACGTAGCACCTAGAATAGTCTCTGGACGAAATTTATGAAGTGGCATCTTGTATATTTCGTCCAAGGCTTCATGCACTCATTATGGTGGCTTCAAAGTCTTGAAATCATCACTTGTAACTCCATTTTTGTTCCCCTTGCGCATGCCATCATCTCCATGCTTGAACTTGCTCCAAGGTTCCTCTTTCTTGTCCAAGCTAGGCCCTTCATTTGTAAGCAAAACAAATGTATCCAGTTTAGGAAGCATCATATTCTCATGAACATTAGAATCGTTACCAAGAAACGAAAGCACCTGATAATTCAATTGGCGTGTCACCCCCAAACTGATGGGCAAACTGAAGTAGTCAATAGAACATTGTCTACTATGCTTAGGGCTGTTTTGAAGAATAATAAGAAAATGTGGGAAGAATGCTGCCTCATATTGAATTTTCTTATAATCGTCCATTGCATTCTACTACTAAGATGTGCCCTTTTGAAATTGTGTATGGTTTCCTACCTCGTGCACCTATTGATTTGTTGCCTCTTCCATCTTCGGACAAGGTTAATTTTGATGCTAAAGAACGTGCTGAATTGATTTTAAAAATGCATGAGTTAACTAAGGAAAACATTGAGCGTATGAATGCTAAATAAAAACTTGTTGGAGACAAGGGTAGAAAACATGTTGTGTTTGCACCTGGAGATCTTGTTTGGTTACATTTGCATAAGGATAGATTTCCTAATTTGCGCAAATCAAAGCTAATGTCACATGCTGATGGTCCTTTTAAGGTGTTAGAGAAAATAAATGATAATGCATATAAACTTGATTTGCCTGTAGATTTTGGGGTTAGTCCCACTTTTAACATTGCAGATTTGAAGCCTTATTTGGGTGAGGAAGATGAGCTTCCTTCGAGGACGACTTCATTTCAAGAAGGGGAGGATGATGAGGACATCAATACCATTGTTACACCCATATCCCCTGCTGCTATACATACTGGACCAATTACTAGGGCTCGCGCACTCCAATTAAATTATCAGGTACTTTCGTTTATTGGTAATGATTCTAATGTTCATGAGAATATGATGCTGCCTGTAAGTGCATCTAGTGCCACCCCTAGTTGGTTTTGGAGTATTGACGACAAACTTGGTTGAGGGACAAATGTGTTTGTGAGAATTGCAGGATAACACGGGTAGTAGTCCCTTATTGATTTGGTTTACCTACCAGAGATGACCCCTAAAAATGTGTGAAGACATTGAAGACAATGGTGGTCTGTGAAGAGATCCACATTTGTGACTATGACATGTGAAGACATCGCATGAAGACTTTGGATTGCGAAGACATAGTTGTTTCATAGTTTCCTTTTCTTCTTTGTTGAGTCATAGGAACCACCATACTGTTAAGTGGGGTCCAAGTGAACAAAGTCAGAGTGACTGAAGTGATGCTCAACCAAATCCTATGTATTCGAGTGAAGACAATGAGAGCAAATCTTATCCAGAGCTGGATAAGTCAGCTTTACTTGTAGCCCAAGTCAAGCTGTCGCGTGTGTTTGAAATCTGACCGTTAGACACATGTCAGTTCCTTAGTGACCCAGGGTGATTTCGGAGAAATCAGGTCGGGTTGCCTCCTGGCTATAAATAGCCCACCCCCTACACCATAAATTGGTGGCTGCTTAGAGTTAGTGCACGACTTTTGTCATTTGAGAGCAACCCACCTCCGAAGCCTTTGAGAGAGAAATCCTTGCGAGGACAAAGCCCTAAACACCCAGAGCCAAAGAGTGTTAGGCATCATTGAAGTCTTTCTGTCTGCGTGATCTGAAGACTTGTTACACTTGAGGACTGTGAATCCTCCAGCCGGTTACACCTCGTGTTTTGAGCATCCAAGAGTCATTGTGGATCACCGGTGAACGAAGGCTGTGAAGGTTTGGAAGTCTACCTTGAAGACTTGCCAGAGTGCTTGGGCGAGGACTGTGTGTCCTTAGCTCAATTGGAATAAGGTGAAGACGCGGTCTTCTGAGTTGAATCTCAGCCTCCCTAACCAGACGTACAGTTGTCACAGCAACTGGAACTGGTCCAACAAATCCTTATCCTCACCAAGCAACTGGTTCTATCCTTTACCTCTCATTACTTACAATTTGTCTTCGTGAAGTCATTGCCCGCTTGCATGATCTGATTGACTTCATCGTGTGAAGACTGTTGTTGTTTGGCTTCATACTATCTTCCATCCTGATCCATTCTACCTAGATGCTGATAGTCTTCGTGCTTTCACTTCATTGCTTACTTGACTATGGCTTGTCTAGTGTAGTCTACCTTCCGCTGCATATCAATAGGTTCATTTCTACTGTTTGTCTTCAAAGCCCCTGTGTTTTGAAGACTTTCATAAAAATCGCCTATTCACCCCCTCTATTCGACAACCAACACTTTCAATTGGTATCAGAGCAAGGTGCTCCCTTGTTCTGTGTGATTCGGTTTAACCATTTGGCATCTTAGCTATGTCGACTGCAGGGATAATCAAAGTCTCCGTTGCATGCGCTGTCTTCGATGGCACTGATTACCCCTACTGGAAGAATAAGATGTGCATGCATCTTGAAGCCATTGATGTTAACCTCTGGTATGTCATCAAGAATGGTGTTCCCAAGGCCGGTGAAGGCGTCACCCCAGCTGATGTCAAGAAGTTCTAGAGGTTCACCAGGAAGAAAGGCTCCAGACAGTCTTCGAGATCTAGCTCAATAAATGATGAAGCTTCCTCCCGTGATTACAAGAAGAGAACGTGCCACAAGTGCAAGAAACCTGGTCACTACATCTCTGAATGTCCTCAATGGGACAATGAGAACAAGAAGAAGAAGAAGAAGAAGAGCAAGGAATATGATTATGATGAAAAGAAGATGAAGAAATCATCAAAGTCTTCTTCAAAGTCTTCGTCGAAGTCTTCATCACACAATAAGAGCTCATCTAGCAAGGCTCGTGCGTTTGTTGGCAAGGAGATGGATTCAAAGGAGGAGTCTGCATCTGAGGAGGTGGAGATGGAGTCTGGAGAGGAATCTGATTCAGGCGTGGCAAGCCTAGCTTTAGCTTCAGCATACATAGCCAAGTCCATCTTCAACACTGAAGACGATGGCCTCTTCACCAACGCTGATGCTAATGATGAGGATGACTCTGCACCCACCTACTACTTCATGGCATGTGGTGCCAAGGTAAACTCACACGATGCTCACTATCAAACATCAAGTGAAGGTGACTCTAAATGTGAATCTAAACCTAGCTACAAAACACTTGCTAAAATTGCAACACAACAACAGACTGCTATGGAACATATTCAAAAACTGTTAACAAAAGCAATGACCTGTTGGACGCGGAAATGACTCAAACTCAGTCCTTAATTGAAGACATTAAAAATCTTCATGTTAAGTACGGAGAACTTGAAAGTCGTCATGAAACGCTCTTAACTACTCATGAAAAGCTCTCCTATGATTATCTTCAAAGGAAGCAAGAGCTTGAGAACTTGTGATCGTCTCATGAAGATCTTCACAAGGAGAACGAGTCACTTCACGCTCAACAGATCAGTTCTGCTCGGGATGGATTTGAACCACCATGTCTAAAATGCCTTGAGCGTGATAATGCTACTTCTGTTGCTGGATGTTCTACTGCTACTACTCTTGCAATATCTTCAACCGCTAATGTGGTAACTAACCCCTCTGCTAAGGATACCACTACTATTGCTGATGAGAAAGCCAGGTTGAAGACATTGCTTGAGACAGGAATGTACAACAGTCTCAAAGGGCATCAGATACTATGTGATGTCCTCAGGAAACTGATTCTGAACCAAAACCGTAGGAAAGAGGGTGTTGGGTTCGAAAGGAAAATGAACGTTGATGGTTCTTACTGGAAGCATGAGCAGTACCCCGAAACCACATGGGTTGTTGCAAAGGGACCCTCAGTGGATCCATCTACCTTATCAGGCTTCACTTGTGCTAACCCAATTATCATTGATGAATCGTTTGATGCAAACTATAAACTATTTAAGAATCAGAATGGTGAAGTGTTTGCTAGGTATATTGGTACTAACTGCAAGATGGACCACCTTTGAAGAAGATCTGGGTGCCCAAGAGTTTTCTTCAAAATCTTCAGGTGAATGTCATCATGACACCACCTGGGAAGAAGACAAACCCCAGACCAAAGGCCTCACATGGTCCAAAGGCTTTTTACAGACAGAGGACTCACCAGAGTCACCCTAACACTAATGTTTTGCAGGGAAACCATACTCATGCCTATGAATATGAGTGTGTTTCATCAAATCGCCATGTTCTTAAGACCAAGAACTATTCTGCCTACTCTTATGAGTATTATTCACCTCCTGCAATACTATTTGCTAGGGTTCCAAAGCCAAAGTTCTCAGATGCTGCACTTAGACTCATTGCTTCGAAGCCACCCCTGAAGATGTGGGTGGTTAAGAAAACTTAACTCTCTTTTGCAGGGAAGGGTCTCCAGCCAAAAATCAAAGGCGTCAGATGCTATTGCTGGGGACCTAAAACTTCTTGTGGGGCGCAAGATAAAATGCCCAAATGGTCTTACTATGTATTTTGTTCCCGAGTCGCTTGCCAATCATCCTATCAGTCCTAACCTGGATCTGAGCTTTCATATCCACTTGCTCATCAAATGTTTATGCTTCACAATACCCTTCGTGAAGCCTATCCCCCTAACTGCACTGTAGGGTATGACACTAGCTGCTTCAGAATGGATTATTGACAGTGGATGCACTAACCACATGACTGACAATCGAAGTGTTCTCATGGACTCAACCTTACGTCCATCTGACAAGGGTCACATCACATTTGCTGACACTGGTAAAAGCAAGGTATTGGGTCTAGGTAGAGTTGCAATCTCAAAGGATCAGCACATGGATAAAGTGATGCTTGTCGAATCCCTTGGTTTCAACTTAATGTCTGTCGCAATGCTTTGTGAGTTGAACATGATTGTGATATTTGGAAAATATTGTTGCCTTGTTCTAATGGAATTTGACAAGTCTCGCCTTTGAAGGGTACCGAAAAGGTGATATGTACATGGTAGATTTCTCACAGGACCACAGTTGGCCGTATGTCTTCTAGCAAAAGTTTCAGAGTGCTGGCTCTGGCATCGAAGGCTAGGGCATGCTGGCATGAGGAACTTGTACACTCTCGTGAAGGAGAAGCATGTCATAGGCATCGAGGGCGTCAAGTTCAAAAAGGGTCATCTGTGTAGTGCCTGCGAAGTCGAGAAGATGACTAGGGCCAAGCATCCTTCAAAGACAATCATGACGACATCACGTCCTTTCGAGTTGCTTCACATGGACCTATTGGGCCCTACTCATTACTCCACACTAACCACCACTGCTTGTCTCTATGGGTTCGTTATTGTTGATGATTACTCTAGATATACCTGGGTGCATATAGTTCTCTACAAGATTGAAGTGCAGGATGTCTTCAGACGATTTGCCAATCGTGCCATGACGAACTATGGAATCAAGATCAAGCACATCAGAAGTGACAATGGCACAGAATTCAAGAACACCGGCCTCGACACCTATCTTGATACATTGGGCATCACTCATGAGTTCTCTGCTCCATACACACCTCAGCAGAATGGCATCATGGAGCGCAAGAACAGGACACTCATTGAGATGGCTCGGACGATGCTTGATGAGTACAAGACTCCAAGGAAGTTTTGGCCTAAAGCTATTGATACTGCATGCCATGTCATCAACCGTGTTTATCTTCACAAGCTTCTATAGAAGAGATCATATGAACTACTGACTGGTAAGAAGCCGAACGTAAGCTACTTCAGAGTATTTGGTGCTAGGTGCTGGATCAAAGATCCGCATCACACTTCAAAATTTGCACCGAAAGCACATGAAGGTTTTATGCTTGGTTACAGAGAGGATTCGCACTCCTACAGAGTCTTCAACCTCTTTCACTATAAAGTGGTTGAAACTATGGATGTGCGGTTCGATGAAACTAACGGCTCGCAAAGAGAGCACCTGCCAAATGTGCTAGATGAAGTCTCACCAAGTGAATCCATCAAGCTTATGGGTACTGGAGAAACCATACCTTCAGAGGCAATGGCTGAAGAGGAACTTATCATTTCTGCACCAAATCAACCTGAAGACTCTACTCAGCCTGAAGCCAATGCTGAAGATGAAAACAATGATCAGCTAGGGCAAAACCTTCGTCGAGTTCATCCCCGTGTTGCAAATGAAGTACAAATTGAGAAGATAATTGATAGCATCAATGCTCCTGGTCCACTCACTCGTTCAAGAGCAACTCAGATAGCAAATTTCCGCGGGCACTTTGCATTTGTCTCCATATCTGAACCCAAGAAAGCTGCTAAAGCCTTCATGGAACCTATGTGGATTCGGGCTATGCAAGAAGAGCTTCAATAGTTTGAGTTGAAAAATGTGTGGGAATTGGCCAAGCGTCCTGACCCACGGAAGCATAATATCATTGGCACCAAATGGATCTATCACAACAAACAGGATGAGCATGGTCAAGTTGTCAGAAACAAGGCTCGTCTCGTTGCTCAGGGATACACTCAAGTTGAAGGGATTTACTTTGATGAAACATTCGCTCCGGTGGCTAGGTTTGAAGCCATTTGCATTCTTCTAGCCTATGCCAACCATCACAACATCCTCCTATATCAAATGGACGTGAAGAGTACCTTTCTCAATGGTAAGATTGAAGAAGAAGTGTATGTTGCACAACCACCTGGCTTTGAAGATCCAAAACATCCTCATATGGTTTACAAGCTCAACACGGCACTGTATGGCCTCAAACAAGCCCCTCGTGCTTGGTATGACACACTCAAAGACTTCTGGAAGAGCAAATGCTTCAAACCTGGTTCCCTGGATCCCACTCTCTTCACGAAGAGATACGATGGTGAACTGCTTTTGTGCCAGATCTATGCGGATGACATTATCTTCGGCTGCACTGACAAAAGATACAGTGATGAGTTTGGACACATGATGCAAGAGCAATATCAGATGTCAATGATGGGTGAGCTGAAGTTCTTCCTTGGTCTTCAAATCCGTCAGCAAAGCAACGACATCTTCATATCTCAAGAGAAATACCTCAAAGATTGCTTGAAGAAGTTTGGAATGCAAGACTGCAAGGGATACACAACGCCAATGCCAACCAAAAGTCATCTGGGCCCGACAACAATGGTAAAGAGTTCGATCAAAAGGTATACCGCTCCATGATTGGTTCTTTACTCTATTTGTGTGCATCTAGGCTAGATATCATGCTTAGCGTTTGCATGTGTGCCCGATTCCAAGCGGCACCAAAGGAGTCGCATCACTTAGCTGTGAAGCGAATTCTTCGATATTTGGCTTACACCCCAACACTAGGATTATGGTATACAAAGGGCTCGGATTTTGATCTAGTTGGATTCTCAGACGCTGATTATGCTGGTGACAAGGTTGATCGCAAGTCTACATCAGGCACATGTCACTTTCTTGGACGATCTCTTGTCTGTTGGTCTTCAAAGAAGCAGAACTGTGTGTCTCTCTCCACTGTTGAATATGAATACATTGCTACTGGATCTTGGTGCACTCAGCTTCTGTGGATGAAGCAAACCCTAAAGGATTATGGCATCCATCTGAAGCGTGTGCCACTCTATTGCGACAATGACATCGCCATCAAGATTGCCAATAACACAGTTCAGCACTCGAAGACAAAGCACATTTCATTCACGTCAGCACTGAAGAGCAATTGGCAGATATATTCACAAAGCCCTTGGATGCGAAAAGGTTTTGGAAGTTGCGGTGTGAGCTAAATATCTTAGAATCCTCGAATGTCCTGTAACTGGACACACATCCTAACGCTTATGCATGTGATGACTTAGATGTGCAACACACGAAGTAACATATATCTTCAAATAATGAAGACATACACTCTAAGTGTGAATACATTAATGCAGAATTTGACTTCGGAGCGCCACGATAATTGTGCGCCGTGTCTGGGTCTAATACTTCCTATACGGTGGGCAACGCCACCACCAAACTCTTGCTTGATGTGTTTTTTTATTGACGTCACATTTGCATGGTCTTCTCATTTGGTTTGTCTTCAACACTGATTTGATCTGATTGATTTGGTCTCATACTGATATATATATATATATATATGTGTGTGTGTGTGTGTGTGTTTTGTCCTCTACAGCATTCACTTATAGCTATGTCTTCTTGTTTGAATCTTTTGATCTAAGTGAATGTGATCGGACCCTAACCCCCTCTATGCTTCTACCTCAGATTCTATCTATCCAAATCATATGCATTATATTGAAACTGTCAATTGTCTTCTCTGAGTCCTTGTCAGCAAAAGACACAGAGACAAAAATTGAATCCGTTTTAATGCTATGTCCTTTTTGCCTGACACCCGGAGAAGCCGGAACGACCACCCGACAATCCAAGCGTGTGTAGGAACATGGAACAACTTCTAATGTGTTGCATGCATGCCACATGTCCTTTAGATGTGAACCGCCAGGGGCACCTGCGTAATAACGATGTGCCGTCCTTGTCTCTATGAATACACACCTCACCGCGGTCATTATCTCTTCTTCCACACCCTCTCCTCGCACCAAAACCCTAGCGCCTCCGCTAGCTCGTGACGATGCCGAAGAGGAAGCGCTTAGCTACCGTGACATCTTCGACGCCGTCTTCATGCCGGCCACGGACCTCGTCCTCTCCTCCGCCACCGTAGGTGTCTTCCGTCGCCAAGTTAGGGCACGGGAGATTGAACTGCTCGGCCTCCCTCTCGACTTCATCTAGCAGTTCTTCGTGTGGTAATTAAATCTCACTTTTACTGCCCCTTTTGATTCATCAGATCCATCCACTTCAACCAGAAGTGGTTTCTAAGCTTGCAAATCTAGATCTATCTTATTTGCATCTCATATCATGCCAAGTATATTCACTTATGCTTCACTACTAGTTAGATTCCTCACTTGTACTTATTCTTGGATTCATACAAATCTGGAACCAGCTCTCAACAAATAAGTGAATGTCTTTGCTCTATGAGGTCAATGTCTTCAAATTGATTTATCTTCAAAATCTTCTAAGAATGCATATGACCTCTTCCCCTTCCCTCGCACCTCTAATGCTGTCACAGGTACATGTCCGTGGGAGAATCCCTTGGTTCTCATAGTCTGCATTCGTTTGCAGAATTCTTATAGTGACACATCAATTCTACTGAAGCCAGCTCCTGTTTGACCAGCAGAAGGAAGCCATTCACAGTCTTGAAGCCTTTCAGCTTGAATACTACGGCCATTGAGAAATCAGCTAGAAAGGGCGGCAGGCAGCGCCGTGGGGATATAGCCAAGGACCTTCCACCAGATCTCTTTGAACTGTACAAGTTCGATCCTGAAGAAATCTATGGTGAGCGCAAGACCTGAATCCAATGGATTCGAAGATATTGGGCAGAAGAATGGTTCAAGTACAGATTTGTGACCGCTGAGTATGCAGAAAAGAACACCATCAAGCGACCATGGGGAGATATTATATAGAGAGGTCTGCAGCCCAAGTCCAAGCCCGAAGCTATTGCTCAAGGCTTCTATCCTTGCATGGTCCGAGGGCCACAGCCTGAATATGCCGACCCATCTAGTCTGCTATGGTGTTGCGACGATGATCTCTTCAATCGCAACTTTCAGTTTGCCAAAGAGTCTGCCAAGAAGAACAAGAAGCAGTTTGGCCTTGACTTCAACCCTGGTCCATCTACTCCACGGGCTGATGGCACACATGATGCCAATCCCAATGAAATTGGCCCCTTTTACAACCTCGAAGGCCTCATCACCCATATGTTGTACAAGGGGCTACGGTGGACCACTCAGCTGGTGACGTGGATTCTGAAGATGCGCCAGCCCCACCAAAGCAGAAGCAGAAGAAATCAAAGGCTTCAAAGCCCTCTGCTGCACCGAAAGTTTTGCATGCGAAGCCATTGGCCACTGCACCTCCTAAACCAAGTGTGCATTCTGAAGATCTTTCTCGCGTCTCCAAGAAGAAGCAGAAGCCCAAGAAGAAGCCCATGAAGATTTCTAGGCATGAACTGACTCCAGCTGCCGTTCTGAGGAACGAAGATGAAACCATTGATCTGTCAAGCGGCGAAGACTTTGGTGATGATGCTCTTGAACTTCTAATCAAGAGCAAGCAAGAGGCGGAGATCTTCAATGATATGCCCCTCTTTGATGTGGAAATTCTGAATAGTTTCATTGATGAGTGGTTCAACGACCAAAGCATCATCATCGATGATCTTCAGCTGCTAGTGGACATCAGCGTCACCTTCCACGGAGCCATTGCAAATGAGCTGGCCTTGGCTCAGAAGATCGTCGAGCTGAAGAACAAAATTGATTTTGAGAATGCTCAGTTCAAGAAGCACATGGCAAAGCTCAGTGTAGCTGATGTTCAAAACTTCAAGCAGATGCTGCATAACCTTAAGGAGCAGTTTCACCAGAAACGCGAGGAAGCCAAAGGCTCAAGAGAGTAGATGAAATACTTCGTGGAGAAATGTGTTCAAGCACACAATGAGGCTAAGAAGCACAAGGCACTGGGGCGTCCTGGCATCGATCCTAGAATGGCTGCCAAACAGAAGAAGAAGTCTGCTGCAGCTCACACTGAAGCACCAAGGCAGGAAGCACCTAGCATTGTCTTCCCTGCCGGCATGACATGCTCGAAGCCTAAGGTCACCTCAGCAGCTTCAGAGGTGAAGAAAACTAGGGTAGCTGAAGCTGATGCCAGCAAGCGAAAGCACAAGGATGCCTCTGATGGTGCTCCATCAACCAAGAAGCTGAAGACAAAGTCTTCGCGGAAAGAGCGTGCTGCTGCCATAAAACCACTTGTTGTTGAGCCCATCTCAGTTGCACGTCCTGCCTCCTCCGACCGAGAGCGTCAACTCGCAGTTCATGAGCCTGCTACCATAGAGGCTCCTGAAGATGAAGAAGTATCAGTTGCTGACCCCATCATAGCTGAAGACATTGCTCGCAAAGACAATGTAGAAGATGATGAAGTCCTTCCTCAGACCGAGCACCAACCGGTATCATCGCCTGTTCTCACGAACAACGAACTCATCAGCATTGGTCGTCCTTTGATGCCAATTGCTCAGGATGCATCGTGGGCTGATCACCCCCAACAAGACACCCCCATTCAAGATGAAACCCCTAGAACTCCAACCCCTCAAGTCCCCACTCTGGTACTTGACGACGACTACATGGTGCAGACCACTCCATCACCACAAGCGTCGCCCGCATTCCGGAGGCATCGCAAAGGCCCTAGGCCTCCAGTCATCATGTCGAGCATTCCAGAAGGAGAAGTGCAACAAAGCTTAGTCGCATGTGAAGTGTTTCCTGAAGCCACTCCTACTGTGAATGTCTCCGAGTCTGAAGTCAAAATTGCTAAAGACATTCCGGCTGCATCAACCGAAGATAATCAAGAACCAAGACAAGAAGAAGAGAGAGTTGTTGATAACCCACAAGTATAGGGGATCGCAACAGTTTTCGAGGGTAAAGTATTCAACAAAAATTTATTGATTCAACACAAGGGGAGCCAAAGAATACTCTCAAGTATTAGCAATTGAGTTGTCAATTCAACCACACCTGGAAACTTAATATCTACAGCAAAGTGTTTAGTAGCAAAGTAATATGATAGTGGTGATAACGGTAGCAAAAGGTAACCGTAATAAAAATAATATTTTTGGTATTTTGTAGTGATGATAGCAAATAGCAATGGGAAATTAAATAAGCGAAGAACAATATATGGAAAGCTCATAGGCAATTGATCAATGATGGAGAATTATGCCGGATGCGGTTCATCATGTAACAGTCATAACCTAGGGTGACACAGAACTAGCTCCAGTTCATTGATATAATGTAGGCATGTATTTCGAATATAGTCATACGTGCTTGTGGAAAAGAACTTGCATGACATCTTTTGTCCTACCCTCCCGTGGAAGCGGGGTCCTTACGGAAACTAAGGGATATTAAGGCCTCCTTTTAATAGAGTACCGGAACAAAGCATTAACACATAGTGAATACATGAACTCCTCAAACTGCGGTCATCACCGGTAAGTTTCCTAATTATTGTCACTTCGGGGTTAATAGATCATAACACATAATAGGTGACTATAGACTTGCAAGATAGGATCAAGAACACTCATATATTGATTGAAACATAATAGGTTCAGATCTGAAATCATGGCACTTGGACCCTAGTGACAAGCATTAAGCATAGCAAAGTCATAGCAACATCAATCTCAGAACATAGTGGATACTAGGGATCAAACCCTAACAAAACTAACTCGATTACATGATAGATCCCATCCAACCCATCACCGTCCAGCAAGCCTACGATGGAATTACTCATGCATGGCGGTGAGCATCATGGAATTGGTGATGGAGGATGGTTGATGATGACGATGGCGACGGATTCCCCTCTCTGGAGCTCCGAACGGACTCCAGATCAGCCCTCCCGAGAGGTTTTAGGGCTTGGTGGCCGCTCCATATCGTAAAACCCGATGATTTCTTCTCTCTGATTTTTTTCTCCCCAAAACACAATATATGGAGTTGGAGTCGGAGAGGCGACAGGGGGCCCATGAGGTAGGGGGGCGCGCCCCCACCCTCGTGGAGAGGTGGTGGGCCCCCTGGCCTTCATCTTTTGCAGGTATTTTTCATATTTTCTGAAAAGTGGCTCCGTGAAGTTTCAGGTCATTCCGAGAACATTTGTTTCTGCACATAAATAACACCAAGGTAATTCTGCTGAAAACAGCGTCAGTCCGGGTTAGTTCCATTCAAATCATGCAACCTAGAGTCCAAAACAAGGGCAAAAGTGTTTGGAAAAGTAGATACGTTGGAGACATATCAACTCCCCCAAGCTTAAACCTTTGCTTGTCCTCAAGCAATTCAGTTGACAAACTAAAAGTGATAAAGAAAAACGTTTACAAACTCTGCTTGCTCTTGTTGTTGTAAATATGTAAGCCAACATTCAAGTTTTCATCAAAGATTACAACTAACCACATTCACAGTAATGCTTAGGTCTCAAGTTTACTCATATCAATAGCATAATCAACTAGCGAGCAATAATAATAAATCTCGGATGACAACACTTTCTCAAAACAATCATAATATGATATAACAAGGTGGTATCTCGCTAGCCCTTTCTGAGACTGCAAAACATAAATGCAGAGCACCTTTAAAGACCAAGGACTGACTAGACATTGTAATTCATGGTAAAAGAGATCCAGTCAAGTCATACTCAATGTAAACTAACAATAATGAATGCAAATGACAGCAACGCTCTCCAACTGGTGCTTTTTAATAAGAGGATGATGACTCAGCATAAAAGTAAATAGATACGCCCTTCGCAGAGGGAAGCAGGAATTTGTAGAGGTGCCAGAGCTCGGTTTTGAAACAGAGGTGAATAATATTTTGAGTGGTATACTTTCATTGTCAACATAACAACCAAGAGATGGCGATATCTTCCATGCTACACACATTATAGGTGGTTCCCAAACAGAATGGTAAAGTTTATACTCCCCCTTCCACCAACAAGCATCAATCCATGGCTTGCTCGAAACAACGAGTGCCTCCAACTAACAAGAGTCCCAGGGGGGGTTTTGTTTGCAATTATTTTGATTTAGTTTGCATAAAGCATGGGATTGGGCATCCCGGTGACCATCCATTTATCTCGTGAGGGAGGAGCGGAGTCCACTCCTCTTGAGAATAGCCCGCCTAACATGGAAGATACAGACAGCCCTAGTTGATACATGAGCTATTCGAGCATACAAAACAGGATATTTATTTGAAGGTTTAGAGTTTGGCACATACAAATTTACTTGGAACGGCAGGTAGATACCGTATATAGGTAGGTATGGTGGACTCATATGGAATAACTTTGGGGTTTCTGGAGTTTGGATGCACAAGCAGTATTCCTGCTTAGTATAGGTGAAGGCTAGCAAAATACTGGGAAGCGACCAGCTAGAGAGCGACAATAGTCATGAACATGAATTAAAATTAATCAACACCGAATGCAATCATGAGTAGGATATAATCCACCATGAACATAAATATCGTGAAGGCTATGTTGATTTTGTTTCAACTACATGCGTGAACATGCGCCAAGTCAAGTCACTTAAATCATTCAGAGGAGGATACCACCCTATCATACCACATAATAACTATCTCAATAGCATGTTGGCACGCAAGGTAAACCATTATAACTCATAGCTAATCAAGCACGGCACAAGAAACTATGATCTCTAGTTGTCATTGCAAACATGTTTATTCATAATAGGCTGAATCAGGAACGATGAACTAATCATATTTACAAAAACAAAAGAGGTCGAGTTCATACCAGCTTTTCTCATCTCAGTCAGTTCGTCATATATCGTCATAATTGCCTTTCATTTGCACGACCGAATAGTGTGAATAATAATAATAATGCACGTGCATTGGACTAAGCTGGAATCTGCAAGCATTCAATAAACAGGAGAAGACAAGGCAATATGGGCTCTTTTGTTAGATAAAAAATAATGCATATAAGAGCCACTTCAACAATTTAATCATGGTCTACTCCTATCGACCCCCAAAGAAAAGAAAAGAAATAAAACTATTTACACGGGAAAGCTCCCAACCAGCAAAAGAAGAACAGGAAATCTTTTTGGGTTTTCTTTTTAATTACTACTACAAGCATGGAAATTAAACTGATTAAAAGCTACAACTATCTTTTTGGTTTTTCTTAAGGTCTATTAAACACACAAGAAAGCATAAAAAGGAAATTAAACTAGCATGGATGATACAATGAAAAAGTATAAGCACCAACATCTAGCAATGAGTGTGTGAACATAAATGTAATGTTGGTGGGAAATACGTACTCCCCCAAGCTTAGGCTTTTGGCCTAAGTTGGTCTATGTCCACGGCTGGCCTGGCGGATATCCATAATAGTAGTTGGGGTCGTACTGCGATGCAGCGGCTATCGCCTGCTGAGCTACAACGTGGCAACGAGCGGCCTCCGCTCTCCTCTCGTACTCATCTGCCTCCTCTCTCATAATAGTATATCTTCCTTTTGCCTGATGATCAAAGAAGGCAGGAGCAGGGAGAGTAATATGGACTGCACGGCCTCTGTCAAAGATTAGTCGATACTGGAGAGGTGATTCATTCCTCTCAACAAACTGGTGGTGAACCATAGCATTAAAGTCTAGGTAAGCAGGTGGTAATTCAATATCATCTTCGCGTATGGCTACACTAAGAAAATTAGCTATGCGGGTTGCATCAATTCCTCCAAAGAAATCTCCATTAAATCTATTAAGATGCAACCTACGTGCAACAATGGCTCCCAAATTATAAGATTGGTCTCCTAACACAGCACTCCTAAGAATACTGAGATCGGGGACACACATGTGACATGCCTCATCTTTACCATTGATACATCTACCTATGAAGAGAGCAAAATAATGTATAGCGGGAAAGTGAATGCTCCCTACGGTAGCTTGTGTAATATCTCTAGATTCTCCCACAGTCATGCTAGCAAGAAAATCTCTATATTCAGATTTGCGAGGATCCCTTATACTACCCCATTGTGGAAGTTTGCATGCAGTGGTAAAATCCTCTAAGTCCATAGTGTAAGAATTATCATAGAGATCAAACAGGACAGTTGGAGAATTATGTGAAGTTGAAAATTCAAACCTCCTCACAAAGGTACTGGTGAGGTTGTGATACTAGCTGCACTTCTCTTCCTCGAAGCTCACAAGATCGGCGTTACGCAAATATGCGTTGAATTATTCTTTAATTCCTGATCGATCCATAAAATTTTCAGAAGGCCACTCACAAGGACGCACTGGAGCGTCTCTTGGTGGCTCGTCATCAGCATCACGCATTGCAATCCTGGGTCCTTGCTTCCTTGAAGAACCACCTTGGAAGATTTTCCTAAGCATATTTCTTCCTCTGAAATATTCTGAATTTTTTTAGTAACTTCAAAATAAAAGTAAACCAAACTCAACAATATTGATAGCAACTACTCCTACAAGTGCCTAGAGCCTATATCATGCATCAAAACTACTTTTGACCATATAAATTTGACATGCAAGCTCAAGAACAAGGTCACCTAACAAGCAAAAATTTGCAATGAAAAAACACTAGAACAAAAACTAATTGGACCAATGGAGGAGTCACATACCAAGGAACAATCTCCCCAAGCAGTTTTGTGAGAGGTGCTTTGAGCAAGGAGATCGAAAATGGCAGCAAGATGAGCTAGAACTCGTGCTTGAGCTGGACATTCGTGTTTGTGGGAGGAATAAGAAGTGTATGGGTGAAAGAATAAGTGGAGGAGGGCCACCGTGGGCCCATGAGGCAGGGGGGCGCACCTAGGGGGGTAGGGCGCGCCCTCCACCCTCGTGGGCAGGTGGTTGACCCCCCTGCTGTGCTCTCAGTGCCAAATATTCTCAAATATTCTAGAAAAAATCATATTTAAATTTCAGGGCATTTGGAGAACTTTTATTTTCGAGGTATTTTTATATTGCACGGATAATCAGATAATAGATAGAATTTTTTTATTTTTATTTAATATAAGTAACAGAAAGTAAAAGTGGGGTACAGAGGGTTGTGCCTTCTAGTTTCATCCATCTCATGATCATCAAAAGGAATCCAATAACAAGGTTGATCAAGTCTTGTTAATGAACTCATTCCGAATAACATGGAACCGGAGAAATTTCCAATAACACTATGTTACCTCAACGGGGATATGCACATCCCCAATAATAAGAATATCATATTTCTTCTTGATAGTAGGAAGAGGAAATTCAAAACCTCCAAATATAATCGATGGAATTTTTCCAATAGAGTTGATACTATGAACTTGAGGTTGTTTCCGTGGAAAGTGTACCGTATGCTCATTACCATTAACATGAAAAGTGACATTGCCTTTAGTGCAATCAATAACAGCCCCTGCAGTATTCAAAAAGGGTCTTCCAAGAATAATAGACATACTATCGTCCTCGGGAATATCAAGAATAACAAAGTCCGTTAAAATAGTAACGTTTGCAACTACAACAGGCACATCCTCACAAATACCGACAGGTATAGCAGTTGATTTATCAACCATTTGCAAAGATATTTCAGTAGGTGTCAACTTATTCAAATCAAGTCTAGATATAAAGAGAGAGGCATAACACTAACATCGGCTCCAAGATCACATAAAGCAGTTTTAACATAATTTCTTTTAATGGAGCATGGTATAGTTGGTACAACCGGGTCTCCAAGTTTCTTTGGTATTCCACCCTTAAAAGTATAATTAGCAAGCATGGTGGAAATTTCAGCTTCCGGTATCTTTCTTTTATTTGTAATGATATCTTTCATGTACTTAGCATAAGGATTGGTTTTGAGCATATCAGTTAATCGCATACGCAAAAAGATAGGTCTAATCATTTCAGCAAAGCGCTCAAAATCCTCATCATCCCTTTTCTTGGCTGGCTTGTGAGGAAAAGGCATGGGTTTCTGAACCCAAGGCTCTCTTTTCTTTACCATGTTTCCTAGCAACAAAGTCTTTCTTATCATAATGTTGATTCTTTGATTGTGGGTTATCAAGATCAACAGCAGGTTCAATTTCTATATCATTATCATTACTAGGTTGAGCATCATTATGAACATTATCATTAACATTATCACTAGTCTCAGGTTCATTACCAGATTGTGTTTCAGCATCAGAAATAGAAATATCATTTGGATTCTCAGGTGGTTCAATAACAGGTTCACTAGACACATAGAAAGTCCTATCATTTTTCTTTTTCTTCCTTTTAGAAGGACTAGGTGCATCTATATTATTTGTCTGAGAATCTTGCTCAATTCTCTTAGGATGGCCTTCAGGATACAAAGGTTCCCGAGTCATTCTACCAGTTCTAGTAGCCACTCTAACAACACTATCATTATTCTTATTATTCAATTCATTGAGCAAATCATTTTGAGCTTTAAGTACTTGTTCTACTTGAGTGGTAACCATAGAAGCATGTTTACTAATAAGTTTAAGTTCACCTTTGACATTGGCCATATAATCACCCAAGTGTTCAAGCATATTTGAATTGTATTCCAATTGTCTACCAAAACAATAATTAAAGTCTTCTTGCTTAGACAAAAATTTATCAAACTCATCTAAGCATGGGCTAGCAAACTTAGTAAATGGGATTTCAGCTTTATCATATCTATAGAGAGAATTTACCTTTACTACCTGTGTCGGGTTATCAAGACCATGATTTTATTCATTAGATAAGGGATTAAGATCATATGTTTCTTCAACAGGCGGTAAATTAAGACCACGCATTTCTTCAATAGGAGGTAAATTCTTAACATCTTCAGCTTTAATACATTTTTCTTTCATAGATTTCTTTGCCTCTTGCATATCTTTAGGACTGAGAAATAGAATACCCCTCTTCTTCGGAGTTGGTTTAGGAATTGGCTCCGGAGGTGTCCAATTATTTTCATTTGTCAACATATTGTTCAATAAAATTTCAGCTTCATCCGGTGTTCTTTCCTTGAAAACAGAACCAACACAACTATCTAGGTAATCTCTGGAGGCATCGGTTAGTCCATTATAAAAGATATCAAGTATTTCATTTTTCTTAAGAGGATGATCAAGCAAAGCATTAAGTAATTGGAGAAGCCTCCCCCAGGCTTTTGGGAGATTCTCTTCTCCAATTTGCACAAAATTATATATATCCCTTAAAGCAGCTTGTTTCTTATGAGCAGGGAAATATTTAGCAGAGAAGTAATAAATCATATCCCGGGGACGAGCACACAACTAGGATCAAGAGAATTAAACCATATCTTAGCATCACCCTTTAATGAGAACGGAAATATTTTGAGGATGTAAAAGTAACGAGTTCTCTCATCTTTAGTGAACAGGGTGGCTATATCATTCAATTTAGTAAGATGTGCCACAACACTTTCAGATTCATAACCATGAAAAGGATCAGATTCAACTAAAGTAATTATATCAGGATCAACAGAGAATTCATAATCCTTATCAGTAACAAAGATAGGTGAAGTAGAAAAAGCAGGGTCAGGTTTCATTCTAGCATTTAGAGATTGCTTACTCCATTTAGCTAATAACCTTTTGAGTTCATTTCTATTTTTGCAAGCTAAAATAGCGAAAGAAGCTTCTTGATCAAAAACATAACCCTTAGGAATAACAAGTGATCCTTCATCATCACTTTCATCAGTATCATCAGATTCAATATTTTCAATTTCTCTAGCCCTAGCAAGTTGTTCATCAAGAAAATCACTAAGTGGCACAGTAGTATCAGGCATAGAGGTAGTTTCATCATAAGTATCCTGCATAGCAGAAGTGGCATCATCAATAACATGCAACATATCAGAACGAATAGCAGAAGCAGGTTTAGGTGTCGCAAGCTTACTCATAACAAAAGGTGAATCAAGTGCAGAGCTAGATGACAGTTCCTTACCTACCCTCATAGTTGAGGGATAGATCTTGGTTTTTGGATCTCTTAAGTTCTTCATAATGATAAGCAGATATATATCCCAAGTGACTCAAAAAATAGAGCTATGCTCCCCGGCAACGGCGCCAGAAAATAGTCTTGATAACCCACAATTATAGGGGATCGCAACAGTTTTCGAGGGTAAAGTATTCAACCCAAATTTATTGATTCAACACAAGGGGAGCCAAAGAATACTCTCAAGTATTAGCAGTTGAGTTGTCAATTCAACCACACCTGGAAACTTAATATCTGCAGCAAAGTGTTTAGTAGCAAAGTAATATGATAGTAGTGATAACGGTAGCAAAAGGTAACCGTAATAAAAGTAATATTTTTGGTATTTTGTAGTGATGATAGCAAATAGCAATGGGAAATTAAATAAGTGAAGAACAATATATGGAAAGCTCGTAGGCAATGGATCAGTGATGGAGAATTATGTCGGATGCGGTTCATCATGTAACAGTCATAACCTAGGGTGACACAGAACTAGCTCCAGTTCATTGATATAATGTAGGCATGTATTCCGAATATAGTCATACATGCTTATGGAAAAGAACTTGCATGACATCTTTTGTCCTACCCTCCCGTGGCAGCGGGGTCCTTACGAAAACTAAGGGATATTAAGGCCTCCTTTTAATAGAGTACCGGAACAAAGCATTAACGCATAGTGAATACATGAACTCCTCAAACTACGGTCATCACCGGTAAATATCCTGATTATTGTCACTTCGGGGTTAACGGATCATAACACATAATAGGTGACTATAGACTTGCAAGATAGGATCAAGAACACTCATATATTGATTGAAACATAATAGGTTCAGATCTGAAATCATGGCACTCGGGCCCTAGTGACAAGCATTAAGCATAGCAAAGTCATAGCAACGTCAATCTCAGAACATAGTGGATACTAGGGATCAAACCCTAACAAAACTAACTCGATTACATGATAGATCTCATCCAACCCATCACCGTCCAGCAAGCCTACGATGGAATTACTCACGCACGACGGTGAGCATCATGGAATTGGTGATGGAGGATGGTTGATGATGATGATGGCGACGGATTCCCCTCTCCGGAGCCCCGAACGAACTCCAGATCAGCCCTCCCGAGAGGTTTTAGGGCTTGGCGGCGGCTCCGTATCGTAAAACCCGATGATTTCTTCTCTCTGATTTTTTTCTCCCCGAAACATAATATATGGAGTTGGAGTTGGAGTCGGAGAGGCAACAGGGGGCCCACGAGGTAGGGGGGCGCGCCCTAGGGGGGCAGGCGCGCCCCCCACCCTCGTGGAGGTGGTGGGCCCCCTGGCCTTCATCTTTTGCAGGTATTTTTCATATTTTCTGAAAAGTGGCTCCGTGAAGTTTCAGGTCATTCCGAGAATGTTTGTTTCTGCACATAAATAACACCATGGTAATTCTGCTGAAAACAGCGTCACTCCGGGTTAGTTCCATTCAAATCATGCAAGTTAGAGTCCAAAACAAGGGCAAAAGTGTTTGGAAAAGTAGATACGTTGGAGATGTATAAGTTGCCACACCCCCTGTCACTCAAGAAGTTGTTCTTGAGGAGAATGTGTCAGTGCCCGACCCTCCTGCTACTGAAGATGAGGTTGAAAACATTACGGCGGCCACAACCAACACTGCTGAAGCCAATGATGTTGTCATGGCTGAAGACAATGTGGCGCCTGAAGCTGATGTTGCACCCGAAACTAGTGTGCAACCTGAAGCCCATGTGGATGCTGAAGCCACTATTCCATCTCCTAGGCCTCACACAATTGAACAGTCCTTCGATCATGGACAGCTGGTCACTGTGAAATGGCCAATCATGGTTCCTCCCACTGCTCCCAGACCACAATATGAATACCATGTGGAGCATAGGCCTCAGGTCCAAAAGCCAAACCCCAGACTGCCAAGGTTTCCCGGTGCTGCATCATCACCAGGCTCGTTCAGTGTCAATAGCTTCAGGGCACACAACACATTCTTCGACAGTGCCAAGAACCCGTACTCGAAGCCAAAGATCTCATCTGATCGCTTTTGGAGCTTTCCACAACACAGTTATTACTCTTGCGTCTTATACAACCAAGAGCGGATCTTTCCTCACATGCATCTGGATTGTGAAGCCATTGCTAGACTGCCCTGTTTGGAAGAAGCCTTAGACTGTTTCAGAGATGTTGGCCTTCTGCAGTTTGTCACTGATAAAGAACATTGGAACGAAGAGCTTCTGCTGCAGTTCTATGCTACTCTTCACATTCGTGGCTACATCAGGGATCCGAAGACTTGGGTCCTTGAGTGGATGACAGGTGATGTGCACCATGAAGCCAAAGCTCAAGATATCATCGAGCTTACTCCCCTGTCCACTCCAGGTGAATACTATGAACATGGTTGTCAGCTACGCAGGAATGCATTGGAGAGCATCTTTCAGAAGCATGAGCCAAACACGAGTCAGATGCTCAGCATGATGAAGCCACTGCCACAAGATGCTGAATATCCTAAGGAATTCTTTGTCGACGACCTTCAGTATCTGCCACGGACCATTTATCACATTGTTAGGCGAACTCTATGGCCCATCAAAGGACATTCCCCTGCAGCCAAGCTTGAAGGCGCGATTAAGACATTGGTATTTTATATTCTGAATGGCATCAGCTTCAATGCTCAAGATGTCTTCATCAGACAACTTGCTGCATCAGGAATTGATCTCTTTGGACTGAAGTTTTATGCTCCATGGGTGATGCGCTTAATCAAGCTTCACTCTTCTATCAATTATCAGCCCTCTGCGGGCAACCATCTTATCTTCTTGCCTGAGGTTGATATGTTTGTCGAAGCCATCTACCCTGAGCCTGCCAAGGATCCCCTTCATCTCCATAACGTTGATCTCCAAAGCTTCACACAACCAATTGAAGGAGTTCTTGCTGCTACTCGTGTCTATCCTCTGGGTGGAAATACACATGCACCTCGTCATGCAGCTACTGAAGCCACTGAAAGCACGATTGCTCAAAGGCCTCGGAAGCGATCTCGTGTGCTCAATGACCGAGAGCTTCTCTTGGCTTTGCATCAAAAACAAGATAGGCACCACGACTGGCTAAAGCGTCAGATGCAGAGCATCTTGGTGGACGTCAATCACATCAGAAACATGGCCACCAAGAACTCATTTGTTGCTCATGAAGCCTGTAGGAGGTCCTGGAAGAGTCTCACACTTCTCTGCTCTGAAGACGGTCTTCACGAAGATAGCTTCACCGAGGGTTTCAAATTTGACTCCACTCCTCCTCGCAATGCAAGCTGGCGTCGAACTCCACCCATTGAAGATTCAGAGTACTCATCTTCGGCTACAACTATTGTTGCGAGAGTCGTTGAAGAAGAAGATGATGCCACTTCATCAGCCATGGCTTCACCACATCTCGATACTGCACCAGGCCCCTCTGCACCACCGAACATCAACATCGACCCTGCTCCTTCATCTACTCCTGATGGGAACGAGTAGACACTCTATGTCTTCAAACCTTTTTGGTCCTTACTGACAAAAGGGGGAGAAGCATATGAGTTGATAGTCTTCAAGCGGGTCCATATGGGTGGTTGCTATCTTTTTTTGCTAAGTGGTTACAACTCTCATTTTTGATACATTTGGTTCTTTGGGTTGTAACACTTAAAACTTGATGGTCGACTGCCACTTTGTGATGCGATGATAAATTCCCCATGAAGTCATTCCGCAGACGTCCATTTCTCATTATGCATGTCATTATCTTTGTTATATCTTTATTTCCATAATGAATTGTCTTCATAAAGTGAAGAGGATATCCACAATTAAAACCTGCCATGTGCACTTGCATTCAAGAGCAAACTACTCATATGCACACCTTTAGGGGGAGCCTTTTTGCTACTTATGAAGACAATGCCTTTACCACTACAATTTCACATACCTTTATCCCTATTGAAAACTTCAACCAGTTTGTCATCAATCACCAAAAGGGGGAGATTGTAAGTGCATCTAGTGCCACCCCTAGTTGGTTTTGGAGTATTGACGACAAACTTGGTTGAGGGACTAATGTGTTTGTGAGAATTGCAGGATAACACAGGTAGCAGTCCCTCATTGATTCGGTTTACCTACAAGAGATGACCCCTAAAAATGTGTGAAGACATTGAGAGGACAATGGTGGTCTGTGAAGAGATTCACATTTGAGACTATGACATGTGAAGACATCACATGAAGACTATGGATTGTGAAGACATAGTTGTTTCGCAGTTTCCTTTTCTTCTTTGTTGAGTCATAGGAACCATCGTACTGTTAAGTGGGGTCCAAGTGAACAAAGTCAGAGTGAGTGAAGTGATGCTCAACCAAATCCTATGTATTCGATCGAAGACAATGAGAGCAAATCTTATCCAGAGCTGGATAAGTCAGCTTTACTTGTAGCCCAAGTCAAGATGCCGCGTGAGTTTGAAATCTAACCGTAGACACGTGTCAGTTCCTTAGTGACCCAGGGTCATTTCGGACAAATCAGGTCGGGTTGCCTCCTGGCTATAAATAGCCCACCCCCTACACCATAAATTGGTGGCTGCTCAGAGTTAGTGCACGACTTTTGTCGTTTGAGAGCAACCCACCTCCAAAGCCTTTGAGAGAGAAATCCTTGCGAGGACAAAGCCCTAAACACTCAGAGCCAAAGAGTGTTAGGCATCACTGAAGTCTTTTTGTCTGTGTGATCTGAAGACTTGTTGCACTTGAGGACTGTGAATCCTCCAGTCGGTTAGGCGGCGCGTTCTGAGCATCGAAGAGTCATTGCGGATTGTCGGTGAACGAAGTCTGTGAAGGTTTGGAAGTCTTCCTTGAAGACTTACCAGAGTGATTGGGCGAGGACTGTGTGTCCTTAGCTCAAGGGGAATAAGGTGAAGACGCGGTCTTCTGAGTTGAATCTCAGCCTCCCTAACCAGACATACAGTTGTCACAGCAACTGAAACTGGTCCAATAAATCCTTGTCCTCACCAAGCAACTGGTTCTATCCTTTACCTCTTATTAGTTCCCATTTGTCTTCGTGAAGTCATTGCCCGCTTGCATGATCTGATTGACTTCATCGTGTGAAGACTGTTGTTGTTTGGCTTCATACTATCTTCCATCCTGATCCATTCTACCTAGCTGCTCATAGTCTTCCTGATTTCATTTCATTGCTTACTTGACTATGGCTTGTCTAGTGTAGTCTACCTTCCGCTGCATATCAATAGGTACATTTCTACTGTTTGTCTTCAAAGCCCCCATGTTTTGAAGAATTTCATAAAAATCGCCTATTCACCCCCCTCTTGTCGACAACTAGCACTTTCACTGCCTAAATTGGATACATTTGTTTTGCTTACAAATGAAGGGCCTGGCATGGATAAGAGGGATGAAAACTGGAGCAAGACCAAGCATGGACATGACGGCATGCGCAAGGGGATCAAGAACGGAGTTACAAGTGATCATTCCAGGACTTTGAAGCTACCATAAGGAGTGCATGAAGCCTTGGACGAAATATACAAGTTGCCACTTCATAAATTTCTTCTAGAGGCTATTATAGGTGTTGCGTCACTTTATTATTGGGCCAGGCCCATGTATTTTTGAAATACTTAAGTATATGTTGTTTTTAGAGTCCGCAGGTGTGGGGAAACAAGAGTTAGGGTTGGTTTCGGACCCCTCCTCCAAGGGCCATGGAATCCCCCCCCCCCGCCGCCTCTTCCTCCATATATACAGCCCTTACAGTGTCGTTTAGACTTTGGGTTTTCTTTAGATTAAAGTTCGCCATAGCTACAACTTCGCGTACTTCGTTTGTGTTCAATGATCAGACAAAGGCGTCACAGAACCCCACCTTTGATCAATAAAGCTTTCCTCTTATATTCGCAATATCCATATTGCAATCCTAGTTTCTTTCTTGTTCTTTGTTTTCCTACAGGAAATAGACCTTCATGGTCAGGTTGATTGTGCTCTGGCGTGGTCAATAACCTCTCGGAGTTGGTTTAGCGATTGCTAAGGCGCGACGTCCTCGCATGTTCGTAGTCAGATCATCAAAGTCGACTTCCTCCAAAATGATAGCCACCATCTCATCGAAAGATGGGACACCTTTGCCTCTATGAGGCAGCCCTTCTTCTTGACCTTGGCACTTGGTGTCCTCGCCGTCTTGTCTGCTGGATGTAGCTGCTCCGTGACTCTCCTCCAAGTACCTGATCACACATAGTGTTTCCGCTTGAGGTAGTAGCCATGTCTCATGTATAGAAAGTGGTAGTTCGGAGAGGAGCGAGTTCACCTTATCCTCGATAGCCTTTGCTCGTGCTCTTGCCATTGGTCCAAGTGGTGTCTTAGGAGACGTAGGTAGGTCCATGGGGATGACCTTGGTATGCTCTACATCATTAGTGTTAGCCACAAAATCTGAGCCACCATCCATGTGCTTGCACTTACCATTGTTACCTTGACCCGCCGTATTCTGTTGCTGCCCCTTGCCGTTTTTCTTCACCTTACCATATTTCTCCTCATCTGAATCAGGGTCCTTAGTATTGTCTGAGTCGGCGTACTTAATAAGAGTCGCCATGAGCTCTCCCATGTCCCTACAATGGCGCTTAAGCCACCCCAGCTTCTGTTTGAGGGGAGTAAACCGACGGTTCTTCTCTAAGATTAGAATAACAGAGCCGGCGTTAATGCTATTTGATGAATGGATAATGGCGGAGACCCGGCGCACCCAATGTGAGGTGGACTCATCTTCTCGCTGGATGCAAGTGTCTAGGTCGATGATCGACATGGGTTGCTTGCATGTATCCTTGAAATTCTGAATAAACTTCGTCTTCAATTCAGTCCATGAGTTGATGGAGTTAGGAGGCAAGCCCTTTAACCAGGTACGGGTCGGCCCATCTAACATCATGGTGAAATATTTTACACACACATCATCGTTAACATCCAACATCTCCATGGCCAATTCATAACTTTCAGTCCAAGCATCCAGAGGTAGATCAGCTGTGTAGTTAGGCACCTTGCAAGGGCCCTTGAAATCTTTAGGCAGTCGCTCGTTACGCAAAGCCGGTACCAGGCACGGTACCCCCATGGTTCTAGAGGTCATCCCCTCCTCCATGGATACTGACGGGTTAAAGCGAGGCTGCTGATGAGCTGCCAACTGAGCCGCTAACTCCGCCTCTTGGCGTGCCCTGGCTGCATCTGCTAGAACCTGAGCATCATTATCGGCACGTGGCGGGTCATGCCTACATGGCTGGTTATGGCAGCGCTCACTGCTCAAGACTGTTGCGACTCAATATGACGACTGTAACTTCGGTTGTGACGTGGAGTCGAATGGATCCAATCACGGCTGTAAGAATAAGCCGCCTGTCGTGCCACCGCCATTTAAAGAAGATCCACTGCTTTCCGGGCTTCAACCACCGTGGGAGACTCGCCTTGTACTGGAAGAGCCGCCAGCCGCAGCGATCATGTTGTCCAGAGGGTTAGAAAAATGACCCGGGAGCGTTGGCACTTCCTGAAGGAAATATGCCCTAGAGGCAATAATAAAGTTGTTATTTATATTTCCTTATATCATGATAAATGTTTATTATTCATGCTAGAATTGTATTAACCGGAAACTTAGTACCCGTGTGAATACATAGACAAAACAGAGTGTCACTAGTATGCCTCTACTTGACTAGCTCGTTAATCAAAGATGGTTAAGTTTCCTGACCATTGACATGTGTTGTCATTTGATGAAAGGGATCACATCATTAGGAGAATGGTGTGATGGACAAGACCCATCTGTTAGCTTAGCATAATGATCGTTTAGTTTTATTGCTATTGGTTTCTTCATGACTTATACATGTTCCTCTGACTATGAGATTATGCACCTCCCGAATACCGGAGGAACACCTTGTGTGCTATCAAACGTCACAACATAACTGGGTGATTATAAAGATGCTCTACAGGTGTCTCCGAAGGTGTTTGTTGGGTTGGCAGAGATCAAGATTAGGATTTGTTACTCCGTCTATCGGAGAGGTATCTCTGGGCCCTCTCAGTAATGCACACCACTATAAGTCTTGCAAGAAATGTGACTAATGAGTTAGTTATGGGATGATGCATTATGGAACAAGTAAAGAGACTTGCCAGTAACGAGATTGAACTAGGTACGACGATACCGACGATCGAGTCTCAGGCAAGAAACATACCGATGACAAAGGGAATGACGTTTGTTGTTATGCGGTTTGACCGATAAAGATATTCGTAGAATATGTAGGAACCAATATGAGCATCTAGGTTCCGCTATTGGTTATTGACCGGAGATGTGTCTCGGTCATGTCTACATAGTTCTCGTACCCGTAGGGTCCGCACGCTTTACGTTTGATGACGATTTGTATTATGAGTTATATGTGATTTGATGATCAAAGTTTGTTCGGAGTCCTGGATGAGATCACGAACATGACGAGGAGTCTCGAAATAGTAAAGAGGTAAAGATTTATATATAGGAAGGTTGCATTCAGACATTGGAATGGTTCCGAGTGATTCGGGCATTTTTCCGGAGTACCGAGACGTTACCGGAACCCCCCGGGGGAAATCATGGGCCTTATGGGCCATAGGAGAGAAGAGGGGGCAGCCCACAAGGGGGAGCCCCCCCCCCAAGTGGAGTCCTAATAGGAAGGGGAGGGGCACGGCCCCCCTTTCCCTCTTCCCCTCCTCTCCTTCCCCCTTTCCCCCATCCGTAGAAAGGAAGGAGGGGGTCGAATCCTACTTGGACTGGGAGTCCAAGCAGGACTCCCCCCCTTGGCGCGCCCCTCTAGGGCTGGCCTCCTCCTCCCCCCTCCTTTATATACGTGGGAAGGGGGCACCCCAAAGGCACACCAAATCTTCTCTTAGCCATGTGCGGTGCCCCCCTCCACAGTTACACACCTCGGTCATATCATCGTAGTGCTTAGGCGAAGCCCTGCGCCTGTAACTTCATCATCACCGTCGCCACGCCATCGTGCTGACGGAACTCTCCCTCGTCCTCAACTGGATCAAGACCTCGAGGGATGTCATCGTGCTAAACGTGTGCTGAACGCGGAGGTGCCGTACGTTCGGTGCTTGGATCGGTTGGATCGCGAAGACGTTAGACAACATCAACCGTGTTACTAAACGCTTCCGCTTTCGGTCTATGAGGGTACATGGACACACTCTCCCCTATCATTGCTATGCATCTCCTAGTTAGATCTTGCGTGATCGTAGGAATTTTTTTGAAATGCCGTGTTCCCCAACAGTGGCATTCGAGCCAGGTCTCTGTGTAGATGTTATATGCACGAGTAGAACACAATGAGTTGTGGGCAATAAAAGTCATACTGCTTACCACCAATGTATTACTTTGATTCGATGTATTGTTGGATGAAGCGGCCCGGACCGACATTACATGCCCGCATTCATGAGACTGGTTCTACCAACGTGCTTCGCACACAGGTGGCTGGCGGGTGTCTGTTTCTCAAACTTTAGTTGAATCGAGTTTGACTACGGCCGGTCCTTGTTGAAGGTTAAAACAGCACACTTGACGAAAAATCATTGTGGTTTTGATGTGTAGGTAAGAACAGTTCTTGCTAGAAGCCCGTAGCGGCCACGTAAAACATGCAACAACAAAGTAGAGGACGCCTAACTTGTTTTTGCAGGGCATGCTGTGATGTGATATGGTCAAGATGTGATGAGATATAAATTGTTGTATGAGATGATCATGTTTTGTAAAAGTTATCAGCAACTGGCATGAGCCTTATGGTTGTCACTTTATTGTATGAAATGCAATCGCCACGTAATTGCTTTACTTTATCACTTAGCGGTAGCGATAGTCGTGGAAGCAATAGTTGGCGAGACGACAATGATGCTACGATGGAGATCAAGGTGTCAAGCCTATGACGATGGATATTATGACGGTGCTTTAGAGATGGAGATCAAAGGCACAGGATGACGATGACCATATCATGTCACATATTTTGATTGCATGTGATGTTTATCCTTTATGCATATTATTTTGCTTAGTACGACGGTAGCATTATAAGATGATCCCTCACTAAATTTCAAGGTATAAGTGTTGTCCCTGAGTAAGCACCGTTGCGACAGTTCATCGTGACGAGAAACCACGTGAGATCGGGTGTGATAAGCTCTACCTTCACACAACGGGTACAAGCTAGTTTTGCACGTGCAGAATACTCGGGTTAATCTTGACGAGCCTAGCATATGTAGATATGGCCTCGGAACATTGGATACCGAAAGGTCGAACGTGAATCATATAGTCGATATGATCAACATAGAGATGTTCACCATTGAAGACTACTCCATCTCACGTATGATCGTACATGGTTTAGTTGATTTGGATCACGTATCATTTAGATGACTTCATGGATGTCTATCTAAGTGGGAGTTCTTAAGTACTCCCTCCGTAAATTAATATAAGAGCATTTAGAATACTAAAGTAGTGATCTAAACGCTCTTATATTAGTTTACAGAGGGACTAATATGATTAATTGAACTTTAATTTCTCATGAACTTAGTCCTGATAGTTTTTGCATATCTATGTTGTAGATCAATAGCTCGCGTATAGCTCCCTTGTTTTATTTTTTGATATGTTCCTAGAGAAAAATGAGTCGAAAGATGGTAGTAGCAATGATGTGGACTGGGTCCATGATCTGAGGATTATCCTCATTGCTGCACAGAAGAATTATGTCCTTGATGCACCACTAGGTGACGGACCTATTACAGGAGCAGATACAGACATTATGAACGTTTGGTAAAGCTCGGTATATTGACTACTTGATAGTTTAGTGCACCATGCTCTACGGCTTAGAACCGGGACTTCAAAAACTTTTTGAACGCCAAGGAGCATACAAGATGTTCCAAGAGCTGAAGTTGGTATTTCAGACTCATGCCCGAGTCGAGAGGTATGAGACCTCTAACAAGTATTTTGCCTACAAGATGGAGGAGAATAGCTCAACCAGTGAGCATGTGCTCCGAATGTCTGAGTACTACAGTCACTTGAATCAAGTGGGAGTTAATCTTCCATATAAGATAGTGATTGACAGAGTTCTCTAGTCACTATCACCAAGTTACTAGAACTTCGTGATGAACTATAATATGCAAGGGATGATGACAACGATTCCCCGAGCTCTTCGCGATGCTGAAATCGGTGAAGCTAGAAATCAAGAAAAGCATCAAGTGTTGATGGTTGACAAGACCACTAGTTTCAAGTAAAAGGGCAAGGGAAAGAAAGGGAACTTCAAGAAGAATGGCAAGAAAGTTCCCACTCCCATGAAAAAGCCCAAAGCTAGACCCAAGTCTGAAACCGAGTGCTTCTACTACAAAGGAAATGCTCACTGGAAGCGGAACTGCCCCAAATACTTGGCGGATAAGAAGAATGGAAAAGTGAACAAAAGTATATAAGTGTAACATACCAAATTTTCAATTTGGAATGTTATACATTAGATCATCATTGCATATCATATTTTATTGAATTTTGGCTTGATCCTAGAAATTCTACGCAACTCAATGACCTACGGAGAGATTTGGGGATTTCATTATTTTCATATTCGAGTTTTCTCGAATTTTGAAAAGAGGATCATTTGATTTTAATTATTTTCTCTTCGAATATTTCTTTTATAAAAATAAAATATAGAGGATAAAATGACTTCCTCAAAATAGAGAAATATCGAAGATTTAATATTAAAATCAAATAAGATTTTTATTCGGAGTTTTATCGCTATTTTATTTGAACTAGGAAAAAATATGCGTTTTTCAAAATTGCATTTTAGGCCCAAATAAATGTTCACCTTGCCCGCCTATTTTTAGAGGACGAGGAAAATTTATTTCGGGATTTTTGGAGCCCATTAATATTTCATTTCTTTCTTTTCTACACGTCAGAATTATTTAAAAAAAAGTCAACCGACTCCGGGCCGTACCCAAGCGGGACTCAGCCCGGGGGGCCTTTATAAGCCGCCACCCCCGAGCCACCGAAGCCCACCCGCACCTCGCGACCTAATCCTAGTCGCCGTGCTGCCGCCGCCGACACGCGCCACCACCGTCATAGCCCGCCGCCGCACCGCCCGCTGCCGCCGCTGCACCGCCCGCCACCACGCGCCGTCGCCAGAGCCGCACCGCCGCCGCGCCGTCTCGCCAGACCCCGCCGGACCCGAGGTAGCCGCCTCAGTTTTTGTGAGAAAACCGTTTGGTTTTTTTCTGGAACCCTAGATCCGGTTTTTTTATCCGGTTCGGTTTATTTTTCTAATTTAGTTATTTAACAAACAGCCGGTTTTATGTTCGTTTTAATGAACGGTTTTCACCCTTTAGCCACAGACAGCGAACGTTCATTCGTTAGCCTGTTCGTCAGTTTTTCTTTTTCTCCGCGATTATTTTCGATCGCGATTTCTGATCCGATTTTCGTTTTAGTATAACTTTTCGCTCGTTTATCTGAATCAGGCGATTCAAGCGCCTAGAGTTTCGTCACGAAACCCTCTTTCCGTTTATCCAACTTGAACAAGTTTTTGCTACTGTAAAATTTGACTTTAGTCCATATTAGTAATCGGATCTTGTTTCTTTCGTAGTTTGAGTTTCGTTGCTTCATTTGATTTGATTCTTTTTGCAAACTGGAGTTCTTAAGTTGAACTTTCTCGTTAGATCTCTTATTTGAGTTTTACCCGCGTCTTTGCTTGATTGCTTATGTATGCTATTGTTTGTTTGCGATAGAACACCCGGAGTGCAAAGTGTGCTACTATGGGTCTCTAGGTTTTGCGGATCATCAGCAAGGCAAGTAACACTTTGATCATATCCCCTTTATCACCCAGTTTTTATGCATTAGTTTCAACCCTCAAACATTGCATGGTTAGGACTTGATAACATATGGGATTGGGAAGTAGTTGATGAGGTAGAACCTATTGCCCTGTTATTATCAAACCCTTGGGAGTTACTTCCACGCTGCTTATATTGCTATGCTATGCTCGTAGACGTGGATTGGGTTTGAGTGAATCCATGACAGATGTGATATTGTTAATTAATGGTTCAACTTAAGGTGGCAACTTTAATACACATCTGGGTGGATTGCTTGTCGGGCACCTGGAGAATCCAGTGTTGTCCTAGGATATCCCGGAGTACCCGTGTGATAATCCTAAGGTCCGCCACCCAAGCTCAAAGGGAACTGGGATATTTCATGCTAGAAACTTCCGTGTGCAGCCACAAGCTATTATGGGCTCTAGCATAGTTGAGTAAGTTGCGTGAAGCTCTTGAAGAGGTAGACTAGCAGATATAGTGGGTTGTAGGTGGTATAGTCTATCCGGAGTAGAGAGTTAATGCTTCTGAAAGACTGTGTCTCGGTCATCCATTTCTCAAACACCATGTAGTGCGAGAAATCCAATGGAGGAGATTGAGTCTTGTGGGGAAAAGTGCACAAACGTCTACAGAGTGTACAAACTAATCATGGTTAGTCGTGTCCCCGGTTATGGACATCTTGAGTATCTAGTACTTGGATTATCATATGTATCTCATCACTCTAAATTAATATTGTTGGGTTGATAATTACTTTTAATTGGGATTGAGTTGGAGGAACCTTCTGAATGATGTTTGAACTACCATGATAGTTAAATAAAATCTATTCCTTTGTTGTAGGGAAAAATTGGCTTTTCGCAAAACTTTAGCCTTAGAGCTTTCCACCAGCCAAATATGCATATAGTGATAGCATTATTCTGTTCTTGCTCTACCGTGTTATATTGCCAGCATATTCCGTGTGCTGACCCATTTTCGGGCTGCAACGTATTATGTTGCAGACTTTTCAGACGAGGAGTAAGGTTCGTTAGGTCATTGCCGTGCAGCTCAGCTATGCCGTTGGAGTTGATGGACTCACTTTATCTTCCAAGCCTTCCGATGTTATCGTATTAGATGACCTTAAGCCATATTTATTGTAATAAGTTCTCTTTTGAGACATTTGATGTAATAAGTGTTTGATTGCTACTCTGTTATAAATCCTTCGAGTACTGTGTGTGTCAGCATTACCGATCCAGGGATGACACTGAAGCACAGAGACTTGACCATTTGAGGTCGGGTCGCTACAAGATGGTATCAGAGCACACGCTGAGTGTAGGACACGACCACTAAGCTAAATCCCTAGATCACCACTCTCTTCTCATTTCTGACTCCTCTCCATTTTCTACTCTTTAGGATGGTGGACGCAAGGAACAAGTTTGCACAACCGGATGAAGAAGCACCTTTTGGATGACACTTGAAGGAAGTCACTAAGTACCTGAACATTGGAATACTAAGCTTCACCGGGACTTACAATGGCACTTTACCAGAAGAGGAGCGATGGATGAGTCAAGTTCAAGTTCCAGGAAGGACATTCGCGCCAGTCGCCAAACCCATAGAGTTTTCCTTTGATGCACCAACCTGGAGTCTAGGAAAGAGTATGGCAGCTCACATCACCATGGGACGCATGTGAGAAGTTTACCATAAGGAGATTAAGGATACTATCTATCAGATTTGTGGGTGCTGAGAGGAGCAATGGGAGATGATCAGCACCAGGAAGGATAGATCAATCGCAGCTTTCGTCCAGGAGTTAAACCAACACATTCGTCGCCAGGAGAACCAGATGTGCGCAGGCATGATAGATCTGAAGAAGGCAATGACAAGGATCACGGAACTGGAGGAAGAACTCAAGGCTACTCGTGTTGGGGATATTACTACCAGAATGACCCGCCCAGGAGGGGCCGGGTCAGCCTTAATGGCGGGTTACATAAGAAGCCCAATATACATTCAAGATGATAGTTTATTAAAACATATAGAAGGCCCAAAGGCCTGGGGCCGGCTTAAGGCACGAAATTGTAAACCGCCGTATGTAAGGAAAGACTTGTAAAGAAAGGCATGTAAAGGAAGTCACCAAGCCGGACACGATTATGAGCCGGCTGGGACTCTGTAGGCCACCGGGCGTCAACCCATGTATATAAGGGGATGACCCGGTGGCCGCTTAGGGAAAGAAACAACCAAATCGATAACCAAGCCAGCGAGTTGAGCCCCTCAGAGATCGAAACTTCAGCAATACCAATCCCACTAGATGTAGGCTTTTACCTTCATCGTAAGGGGCCGAACTAGTATAAAAACTCTCTCGTGTGTCCTTTGTCCCGATTAACCCTTTTAAGCTTCCTAGTGCGATGGCCCTATGACTAAGTCCTTGCTCTAGGACATCTGCCGTGTCAACTCCACGACAGTTGGCGCCCACCATGGGGCCAGCGCACGGTGGATTTGAGTTCTTGAAGGGCAACTTTGAAGGGCTCAAGGGATACGCTGTGGGCGGGATGACCAAGAGTCGTCGCGGCAAGCTCTACATCAACGACGAAGGCCGGGGCCCCGAGGCCAGCTCAATCGAGTACGGGTACCGGGCCCCCTTCAGCGAAATTCACGTCTTCATCGGCCAGATCGGCGAGTCGGGCCCTGAGCCGGACGTCCACACCAACCTCATCGAAACGGCTCAGCGTGCCAGAACCACCCGTGTTCAATCTGTCATGAAGCATGCCTTCGTAGGCTGCATCCATGGTGGTGAATACTCTGAAGGATCGATGGAAGGCGGGTAGACGTCCATCTGCTCTGATACTGCATCATCAACCGGCGAGACGGACTCATTGTACCAGCTGCAAGACGACATGCTCGGGGGCTGTACCGATGGCAGCAGTATTCCGGACCCCCTTGAGCCACCGAATTGGGCCGGAGTCTTCATGGCGGGGACGCAGCCCGGGCAGAACTCTACCGCATTGGCAGCAGCAGCTACCGGGTCGGCAGCAGCCGGGTCAGGAGACCTCGCGCGCCCCCGGCTTAGATTCTAATGGACCTCATGGATCGGCTGATGACTCTGTTAACCGCCGTGGTAGAGCCGGCGAATAAAACCCAACACGACGCAGAAGTGGCATGCATGCGGGAGGAGATGGTGCAAGCTAAGAAAAATCTAGCCGCAGAAGAAACCCGAATGGTAGCAGAACGAGCAGCTCTACATGCTCATGCTCAGCAGCTTCAAGCAGGAACTTTCCGGCTCTCGGTGGATCTTAACACATCAAACGAGGTCATGAGGAGGAGGCATCAGAAAACTCAGTCGCGTCTACCTCTAATGCTGGATCCGAGGAACCTGTTCCATACACCCGGGGCTGGGGGAGGAACCCACCGGAGGAAAACCGGGTCACGACACCCGGTGCACCAGTTCAACCACGTGCCATGGAGCCACCTCGTATAAATACAGCTCCCCCTCGTTATGTGCCAACACCTCTGGGTCACTTCTCCAACCCTCTGGAAAACCTCATCGCAGCATCGGCTTGTTTGGCAGCTCTCCCAATGGAAGGCGACTCGCCAGCAGCAATTGAAACCTGGAGGGTAAGAGAACTACTTCAGACAGCCCTGGCCCAGCAGGATGCATACTCCTACAGTCGAGACAGGATTCATTCAACTCCCCGCCCAAGCTAGAGCCCGATTTACAGTAGGCACATGGAGTCTGCAGAGATGTCAAGTAATGCTCAACGCCACAACAGGCCATATAGGCCTGAGCCGGTGCGGGCTGGAGCCCTTAACTTGGCGGATCAAGAGAGGATTCGTCAAGAGGCGGAACGAGCGGCTCAAATAGCGGCAGGGCAGGTGGCTCATCAAACCTTTCCGGCTTATCCAGCAACCTCGGTTGAGGCAGGAGTGGCCACAAGAACCGAAGGCGTACCTTGCTTGGTACCGGCCATACACAATGAGTGGTTGCCAAAGCGTTTCAAGGGGCCTCGTAAGGTGCCTAATTACACGGCTGACCTACAGCCGGGGGCTTGGATTGAGAGTTATGAGATGGCTATGGAATTATTGGAGGTTAGCGACGCTGCAATGGCCGAGTATTTTACCATGATGTTGGATGGAACAACTCGGACTTGGTTGAAGGGGTTGCCACCCAATTCTATTGGCTCATGGGCGGAGTTGAAAGTACGGTTCATCCAGAACTTTAAGGACATGTGTAATCAGCCAATGTCAATTGTGGACCGGACCAATTGCAAGCAAGAGGATGGTGAATCTACAACCCATTGGGTGCGCCGGGTCAAGGAGATAATACATTCATCTAATAAGATGGATGCCGGCTCAGCAGTTTTGATGTTGGAGAAAAATTGCCGTTTTGAACCTCTGAAGCAGAAGCTGGGGCGGCTTAAACGTGACTGTAATGACATGGGAACGTTAATGGCGGCTCTCGTCAAGTATGCTGATTCTGATACTACCAAGGACCCGGTGACTGATGAAGAAAAGGCAACGAAGGGAAAGAAGAACGACAACGGCAAGGGTCACCAGCATAACCCGGTGAATCAGGGAGGTAATAAACGTAAGGCTGATGAGTTTGTTGCTAACACTAATACACGGGGTGGAAATCAACGGCGCAAGGGGAGACAGCCCCCTTGGTCAGGCGGGTCAGGTCCCACCCTTGAGTAATTGTTGAATGAACCTTGTCCAAAGCACGGCACCCGGGAGAAGCCAACCACTCACCTATGGAAAGATTGCACGATCATGAAGGCATTTAAAAATTCAAATGCATTTGATGGGGGTCACGGCCCAGGTGGCGGTTCAGGTGGAGGCGGTTTTCAGGGCCCGGGCGCCGGTTCAGGTGGAGGAGGTTTTCAAGGTCAAGGTTATCCCGGTCACCAAGGAGGATATAATCAGCAACCCAGCCAAGGAAATCAGCAGCAACAATCCGGTTATCAGACAACCCGAAGCAGCTGAGTAGTGGGCAGTATCATGTATTTACCACCAGTTTATGTAAGAGGGACCAGAAACTTCACAAGAGGGTCGTCAATGCCGTTGAGCCAGCGATTCCACGTTATCTATGTTGGTCAGAGCAACCTATTGTGTGGAGCAGAGAGGATCACCCGCCCCGGGTTGATAATCCGGGTCACTTGGCTTTGGTAGTGGCACCTCAGGTTGGTGGATACAAGTTTACTAAGGTACTCATGGATGGAGGCAGCGGCATCAACATCCTCTACTATGAGACGTTCCGCCGGATGGGATTGACTGATAAAAATCTTAAACAATCCAACACTATTTTCCACGGTGTGGTACCCGGTAAGTTGGCATACCCAGTTGGTAAGATTGAGCTAGAAGTAGCCTTTGGGGATGAGTATGATTCCAGAGCGGATAAATTAACCTTTGAAGTGGTTAAGATTAAGAGCCCATATCATGCTCTGTTCGGGCGGCCGGCTTATGCCAAGTTCATGGCTCGGCCGTGTTATGTATATTTGCAGCTCAAGATGCAGGGTCATAAAAGCACCATTACAGTACATGGGAGCCGGAAGATAGCCTTGGAATGTGAAGAAGGTGATGCTCCCTATGCTGAATCTGTTTGTGCAACAAAGGAATTAAATTTTTACAAGGATCATGTTGACCCGGCAGACATGACGTCATTAAAGAAACCAACAACAGAGCATGAGCTGGAGTTGAAATTCAAATCAGCTGATGACATTAAGATGGTTGACTTTGTACCTGGTGACTCATCCAAGCAGTTCATTATCAGCGCAAACTTGGATCCGAAATAGGAAAGCGCGCTCATCGAGTTCATCCGTGAGAACCGGGACATCTTTGCATGGAAACCTTCAGACATGCCGGGTGTCCCGAGGGAACTCGCTGAGCACACTCTTAATATCGATCCAAAGTTCAAACCTGTCAGACAGTTTCTCCGACGGTTCAATGAAAAAAGGCGCAAGGCCATTGGAGAAGAGGTGGCCCGGCTCTTGGCAGCCGGGTTCATTGTGGAGGTCTTTCACCCCGAATGGTTAGCTAACCCGGTGCTTGTACTAAAAAGAATGGCACCTGGCGTATGTGTGTGGATTACACCGATCTGAACAAGGCTTGTCCGGCTGATCCTTTTGCTCTCCCCCGTATTGATCAGATCATTGATGCTACGGCGGGTTGCGCACGGTTGAGTTTCTTGGATGCTTATTCCGGTTATCATCAGATTAAGATGGCAGTCAAGGATCAAGAGAAGACAGCTTTTATAACTCCTTTCGGAGCTTTCTGCTATGTGTCTATGCATTTTGGGCTTAAGAGTGCCCAGGCGACTTACCAGCGGTGTGTGCAGAATTGTCTTCACAATCAAATTGGGCGCAATGTTCATGCTTATGTGGATGATATAGTGGTGAAATCCAGGGAAGAGGAAACCTTGGTCACAGACCTGAAAGAGACTTTTGATAATCTCCGGGTTTACAAAATGATGCTTAACCCGGCCAAGTGTGTTTTTGGAGTGCCAGCCGGCAAGCTCTTGGGTTTTTTGGTGTCTAACCGAGGTATTGAAGCTAACCCGGAGAAAATCAAGGCAATTACATCCCTAGCCAAACCAACATGCGTCAATGATGTTCAGCGGCTGGCGGGTCGTGTGGCTGCTTTGAGCCGGTTCATAAGCCGGTTAGGGGAAAAGGCTATGCCTCTGTATCAGTTGATGAAGAAAACAGATGTTTTTGTTTGGAGCGATGCTGCGAACGCTGCTTTTGAGGATCTGAAGGCACAGCTGGCTGAGCCGCCGGTCCTGGCTGCTCCAATTGAGAAAGAGCCGCTATTGTTATACGTGGCTGCCAACTCACGAGCTGTTAGTGTGGCTATTGTGGTAGAGCGCAAGGAGGCTGGCAAAGAGCATCCGGTTCAACGGCCGGTTTATTATGTCAGTGAAGTGCTAATTGAGTCTAAGCAACGATATCCACATTGGCAGAAGCTTGTTTATGGGGTGTTCATGGCGAGCCGGAAGCTTAAGCATTACTTTCAGGGACATCCAATCACTGTGGTTAGCTCTGCTCCTTTGGGAGACATTATTCAAAACAGAGAAGCCACTGGGCGAGTCGCCAAGTGGGCAATTGAGCTTGGGTCTCATGGGTTGAAGTATGTTCCACGTACTGCAATTAAGTCTCAAGCCCTGGTTGACTTCATCAATGACTGGACAGAGATGCAGATGCCAGAAGAGAAGCCAGACAACACGTATTGGACTATTCATTTTGATGGGTCCAGGCAGTTGGAAGGCTCGGGGGCTGGAGTCGAGCTAACTTCCCCACGAGGTGACAAATTTTGTTATGTGTTACGGCTGGTGTTTCCTTGCACTAACAACGCAGCAGAGTATGAAGCCTTGCTCCATGGCCTTCGAGTGGCAAAAGAGATGAGCTTGAGCCGGGTCAGATGTCTTGGTGACTCGGATCTAGTGGCTCAACAGGTATCTGGCAAGTGGGATTCCAAGGACCCTCTCATGGCGGCTTATCGCCGAGAGGTTAATGTCGTTGCAGGACATTTTAAAGGTGATTAGGTGGAGCACATTGACCGTTGAAAGAACGAAGCAGCTGATGCTTTAAGCCGGCTGGGGTCTCAGCGTAAGCCGATGCCACCTAACACCTTTTGGATGTTTTGCATAACCCCTCTGTAAAGTTGCCCACAGAAGAAGATTTAGCTGTTCCTGACCCAGAGGCGCAGTTGGTAGTAGCTCTTCATGTCATCCCAGATTGGACGGTGCCATTCCTGGCTTACATGACCCGGGGAGAGTTGCCAGCGGATGAGACCCTGGCTCGACAGATAACCCGGCGATCTAAGTCCATGACGATTTCAGATGGAGAGTTATATCGTCGCAGTGTTTCCGGAGCGTTTCAGCGGTGTGTTTCCCCCGAAGAAGGTCAAGAAATCCTTCGTGAGATCCATGAAGGCGATTATGGTCATCACGTCGGGTCAAAATCTTTAGTGGCCAAGGCGTTTCGTCACAGCTTTTACTGGTTGACGGCTCACGCTGATGCAGAAGATTTGGTCACTAGATGTGATGGATGTCAGAAATTTGCACGACGAGCGCATGTGCCGGCTCAAGAGCTCCGGATGATTCCAATCACCTGGCCGTTTGCGGTCTGGGGGCTTGACATGGTGGGACCTTTCAAAAGGTCTAAGGATAAAAAGACACATCTCCTGGTGGCAGTTGATAAGTTCACCAAGTGGGTTGAGGCGGAGCCTGTGAGTAAATGTGACGCAGCCACGACAGTTCAGTTCATGAAAAAAGTGATTTTCCGTTTCGGTTTTCCACACAGTATTATCACTGACAATGGCACTAATCTGTCCCAAGGAGCTATGGAGGAATTTTGTCAACGGGAACACATCCGGCTTGATGTTTCTTCTGTAGCTCACCCTCAATCCAATGGTCAAGCTAAGAGAGCCAATCAGGAAATTTTGAAAGGGCTCAAACCCCGGCTTATGGTTCCTTTACAACGAACGCCGGGTTGTTGGGTAGAGGAATTACCCTCGGTATTATGGAGTATCAACACTACGCCCAATAGGTCTATAGGTTACACACCTTTCTTCATGGTTTATGGAGCAGAAGCAGTATTGCCTAGTGACATCCGTCATGACTCGCCCCATGTGGTGGCTTATGTTGAAGCTAATAATGAACAAGCCAGACAGGATGCACTTGACTTGTTGGATGAAGAGAGAGACTTAGCAGCAGCCCGGTCAGCAATTTATCAACAGGACGTGCGTTGTTATCACAGCCGCCGAGTTAAGTCCAGGACTTTTCAGGAAGGCGATTTGGTGCTCCGGCTCATCCAGGATCTTTCAGATGCACACAAGTTATCCCCACCTTGGGAAGGACCCTTTGTGGTCAGTAAAAATTTAAACAACAGGTCATACTACCTCATTGACGTTCGAGAGCATGCAGACTCACGTAAGTCGGAAGAGGAGACCCGCCGGCCATGGAACATTGCTCAACTTTGGCCATATTACACCTGAGCTACCGGCTCTCATCATGTACATACGTTCCCGTTGTATATACTATGATAAGCAATAAAGTAAGACCATCGGTCTCTTTTCTTTTCAAAGACTATGCATCTTTATTATTTCTTATTTACAAATGACTATTAAGGAGCTGATCATATTTGAATCAAGTTTAACCTTTTTGGTCCAGCTTATGATCGTATCCGAATCTAGCTGCAAATCTCATGGTCACTTGGGGGCTTCCTCTTCAAACATAGGTCGTATTCGAACCAAAGAGAACATAGATGTCATAACCCTCTTGATCGGCTCAAGGCCAAAACTCACTGGGGGCTTCTTGATCGTATCTGAATCATAGCTTAACCCCTTTGAGTCCGACTTGGATCATATTCGAATCAGGGTCGTTAAAAACCTCTCAAGGTCATTCGGGGGCTTCCTGTTCAAACATAGGTCATATTCGAACCAAAGAGAACATAGCTGTCAGTACCCTCTTGATCGGCACAACACCAAGGCCACTTGGGGCTATATGGTCGTATTCGAACCTTAGCTTAACCCCATTGGTCCGGTTTACTGGTCGTATTCGAATTAGAAACACCCAACCTTTTGAATACAAGATTAAAATTATGCTTGTCGCTTGCCTTTTAGTTTGTTGTTGTTTCAATATTACAAATAAATTAGCCTAGTCTTCTTCACCGGCTCAATTATTGGATAACACAGCTGCCCGGGTCATTCAAGCTGGTCATTCAAGGATCAAAAGGTATGAGCTACTAAGGTATAATGATCATTGAGTATTCAAGAAGCGTTAACTTTTCATAAATATTGAGTTATCAAATTCAATCACCTGGATTATTTAAACCGGTGATCTAAGGATCAAAAGGGACAAGGTATGGTAATTACTTATACACGCTTACCTACCGTGTTAACTAAAAAGTTATCAAATTAGCCCTTATCCTTTATTTATATTTGTCTCTGCTCTTATCGAGGAACAGAGTTCAAACAGTGCAGAGACAAGCATTAACCGATGCATAAGCAAGCATTAAACATTGGCATCTGGAAACACAGATTCACATAGAAGTATTTTATGCGCGATGGCATAAGCAAACATGCGGTGTTTTAACAACTAAGTTATTACAAGTCTTTATAAGCCCATGAAGATGTTCATTGTCCGTCCCTTGCCGGTTCACCATCTTGAATCTGTCGGAAGTTGGGTTTTGACCAATCAAAGCTGTTCACGGCGACAAATTCGGCTTCGTCGTCAATCAAGCCGACCGGGTCAACCTCCGGGGCAAATGTATCTTCTCTCACTAGTGGGATCAAGTCTGTTACTTTATATGAGGGAGGGGCCATCTTCTTATTCTCACTATCAAAACCCGGCTGGTACTTGTCCACATTGGTGTCATCTCCAAGACTAGTCGCTTGAGGCCGGACTCCACAGACGCAGGCTATGAAGTCATCCTGATCAAAAGGAGACCCGTCCTCCTTCACGGTAGGATAGCCTCTTGCTACGTCCGTCGGGTCTAGGTCTGGCACCCAAGCCTTGGAGCGGCTTAGGGCAGTCAAAGCTCCGGCTCGCGCGCAGGAGCGTTTTACTTCTTGGAACCTGGCAGGAAGGATGGACAGCTTCTTTAGGACGTCACTAAGCCGGTTGGGTCTTTGATTAGCAGGAGAGATGGTAGCTAGAGCCCGTTGTGCGCCAATATACAATTGTTCAACCAAAGTGTATACTGCCTTCAGCTTAATCAACGGGTCTTGGCTCAGATTCTTACTTTGCGGACCTGCATAATTTTTTTACAGAGTCAGTTGGCAGATTATACTCCGGTTTGGCAAAAAAATATACAAAAGGTCAAATCAGGCAGCTTACCAAAGATAGCAGCTACCATCTGAGACACCCGACCCTTTAACCCGTTCAGCTCTGTTGAAATTTCTTTCAGAGCTGTTTCGGCTGTCTCAGCTCGTCGGGTCAGAAGTGTTTTCTCATTTTCCAAGTCTTCTCCTTGGCAGCAAAGCTGGTCTTCAAATTTTCTATTGGAGGTGGAAGATTTCATTTCTGACTCCTGACTCACTAGTCAGGTATTTGCGTCAGTCAATTGAGAGTTCAATTCAGACAAGGCACTCTGTGAAAACATTCCGATGAGTCAAGACTTGTTTTCAAATTCAAATATCCAAATTCAAGATTCAAGTCTCAATTACTTTACGAATAAACCACTTGACACTTGGGGGCTAATGTTTGCCAAATCAAATTTTTACAACTCTACAAACATATTTAAAGTCCCAAGTCCCTTACAAAGTAACAGCACTTGGCACTTGGGGGCTAATGTATGTAGTTCAGCAAGTTTATCAAGGTTAAGCCGGAGTATTAAGTACTTTGAAGACGGTTTTAAATTCTAAAGTACCGATTCATTAATGATCAAAATGAACCGGTCCTTGGGGACTATAGGTGAAGTTTTGTTTTATCAATATCAGGCAAAGATTCAGAGGTAAAAATCTCGGCCTATATTTTAAGTCTACAGGTTATTCTGTTTCTACACATAATCTGAAGACTTGGGGTCTGAAGGAATAATAGTAAACCAGAAACAATGTACCTCATACTTCAACTGAAGCTGCTTGACCATCTCAATCTCAGACTCGCGACTGGAGTGTACATGACTGAGATAGCCGGATAAAATGTCATTGGCATTGAGACGGCCATAGTTGGCAACGTCAAAGCGAACCTTCCGCCTCTCCAATGCCTCTTGCTTTGCTGTGCACCGAGCCATCAACATTGGGTTCCCTGGCTCAACAAAGCGGCTCCCAGTAATTTGAACATCTTGAGTAGGTGGAGACAGCGGGTCGGTTGAGCTTGACAGTCCAGCTGTAGAAGGATTATTAGTGGCTTCGTCAAAAGGCGACTCCGAAGGATTTGCTTCATTAACAATAGGTGGGTCTTCTGGAGCGTCAGTTAATGGAGAAAGCGGCCTAGCCGGGTCAAATGCCAGCACAAGCGGGTCTTCCGCTGGTTTTGCTGCCTTCGCCTTCTTGGATTTAGCCTAGCCGCTAAAGAAAAATATTGCAGGATTGTTAGCATAAAGATAAAATCGAGCAACCCGGAAGAAAGGAGGATTTCTGATTACCCAGGAGCAGTCTTGAAAGCTGGGAATTGTGTTTGTGATGAGTCGCCTGAGGAACGAGACACCTCCTGAAAGGATAAAAGAAAAGAGTTAAAATAAATACCAGGAGCAGGATTCGTTAAAACAAGTTAAAGACAACAATAAGTAAACCTAGTTCGGGCGTTTCCGAGGGGTCTGTTGAAGGACGACAACCGGTTCATCTTCAATCCCAACTTCACGGCGGCTTTCATGTTGCTGCTTTTTCAAATGAAAGTTGGGATCCAAGTGAGCTAAGGGGTTAGAAAACCTTACTTTACGGATCACTCGTCGAACTTTGTGTCTTGGTAAGAGCTCTAAGTCGGAGGAAATGATAGTTACCTCTGCTTCCCAGGCCTGACTGGCCCCAGTGTCATCCTGGTAAGGATCAGTGTCAATAAGATTGTTAAAAAATTGGCCAAGGGGATCAAGGGCTACCTCCGAGTCAGACGTGTCATCAAGTTTCATTAAATCTTCAGCAGTGGTTTTCTTTTTCTTCTTCGATCTCCGGGTCGTTTTCTTGGCGTTCATGGCGGCGAGTTTCGCCTTCTTGGCAGCTTCATGATCATATTTCACTTTCCAAAAGTCAGAATTGGCCTACAAAGACAAGAGGAAGGATCAGTGATAAACAATATGGCTGGACAAAATACAAAGGAAAAAAGATCAGAATATCCTTACCTCTGGTACCGGGTTAAGTTTACAGAAAGGATTTAACCCAACAATACTGCAATCTTCATACTTCCCATTTACTAGAAGGTTTGACATTGAGACAATGTCTTCCTCGGTTAGTTGAACCGGGGTATGACGAAGAGAGTCATCCGGGCCTCCACCGTATTCATACATCAATTTTGAATGACGGTTTAATGGAATAACCCGCCATGAGATCCAGCAGCGGGTCAGATCAACTCCGGTTAAACCATTCCCCAACAAAGCATTGATCCTTCTGATAGATGGAAGCAGCTTCTTACGTTTAGCAACGGTAAGTTTATCCGCCGGTACGAACTTGGAGTCAAGATGATCGGGGCGGTAACCCGGCAGTGGCTTCTCGTTGGCTGGTGATATGTCCTGACAGTTAAACCAAGTTTGGTTCCAGTCCTTTGGGTGACTTGCTAAAACTATGAGAGGGAAGACAACACCCTGCCAGCGCTGGATTGAGATGCCTCCAAGCTCTAAGCTAAGGGCGTTGGTACACTCGTTCTGCCGGTTCAGATAGAAGTATTCTCTAAATAGTTCCACAGTCGGCTCTTGCTAAAGATATACCTCACAGAGCACTTGGAAGTTACAAATATTGGATATGGAATTGAGCCCAATGTCCTGAGGATGGAGTTTGAAAAAGTGAAGAACTTCTCTGAAAAACTTTGAACCGAGCGGTGATAAGCCACGGTTCATGTGGTCAGTAAAGACGATCACTTTGCCATCTTTTGGATTGGGTCGTTCCTCTTCCGGGTCAGGAGCATAATAAGACATGATGCTTTTTGAGGGCAAAAACCCAATGAGGAAGAACTCTTTTAAACGATCCTCAGTTATGGTTGAGGGGACCCAATTACATATGGTGGGTGTCTTTGACGGCATGGTGTGCAAGGAACTGAAAAAGAAATAACAACATGCCGGTTCATTTTACGGTCAGGTTAACAGTTAAAGGTTGAAGATGTAAAACAAGTAATAGCGGCTTAACTAAGGGCTAATGACATATAAGGAAAAGAAAGCCGGAGCGGTAAGCCGCCATGACTACAGATTTTCTCAGAAAGCAGATTCAGCTAAGTGTTGGCTTAAACAAGTTTCACCAAGCTGTCATTATTATTTTGGATCAAATGGCCGTTCTGAAAAGAAAAGAAAAATTCTAGACCTAAAAATCTAGTACAGATGGGTTCGTCAGCTATAGCGAAGCATCTATACAGGAAAAATGGATCTACTGCTATAAAAAATGGACGCAAAACAACTACCGCGCGAGTTATGTCTCCTTTTTTGGATCAAGAGAGGCTGCAGAGGAAGAACTACCAGAAAGGTTCATAAGGAACGGTGAAGAACACCGATGAACTCGCAAGCTCTAATGCAGATCTAAAAAGTTTGAGAAGGCAAGACTTACGGATGCGGATTTGCTGCGGAGGGTCGTCGCCATTTATCTGGACAGTTCAGGGTGATGCAGCGGCCAAGCTCGAGGACGACGAGGAGTGCTGCGGCGGCAGCGGAGCTCGAGCATCAGCGAAGATTGCGAGAGGAAGAAGATGAAGAAGAGGGGAGAATGAGACAAATCGGCCGCGTGCCTATTTATATGGGCAGATGGAAACATACGGGCGCGAAAATCAAGGGAGAACCAAATAATGATTATCCATCTATACAGACGCCTCGATTCTCGGGAAGCATTAAAGATAAAAGATCCGTTGGAAGATGACGTCATGAAAGTTTTTTGTGTTTTCAAAAGATGACGTCACGGCGGGTTACAGAGCTTTTCAGACAGAAGAAGATGGATTTCATCTAAGTGTTGAAGATTGACAAAGAACAAAGTTCAAAGTCAACCTGGGGCCTAATGTTGGGAAATTACTACCAGAATGACCCGCCCAGGAGGGGCCGGGTCAGCCCTAATGGCGGGTTACATAAGAAGCCCAATATACATTCAAGATGATAGTTTATTAAAACATATAGAAGGCCCAAAGGCCTGTGGCCGGCTTAAGGCCCGAAATTGTAAACTGCGGTATGTAAGGAAAGACTTGTAAAGAAAGGCATGTAAAGGAAGTCACCGAGCCGGACACGATTATGAGCCGGCCGGGACTCTGTAGGCCACCGGGCGTCAACCCATGTATATAAGGGGACGACCCGGTGGTGGCTTAGGGAAAGAAACAACCAAATCGATAACCAAGCTAGCGAGTTGAGCCCCTCGGAGATCGAAACTTCAGCAATACCAATCCCAACTAGACGTAGGCTTTTACCTTCATCGTAAGGGGCCGAACTAGTATAAAAACTCTCTCGTGTGTCCTTTGTCCTGATTAACCCCTTTAAGATTCCTAGTGCGATGGCCCTACGACTAAGTCCTTGCTCTAGGACATCTGTCGTGTCAACTCCACGACAACTCACGAAGATTATGAGGAGGAAATCGTCGTACTAGTGGAGAAGAATGATGATCTGGAAAGGAAGCTAGGAGTATTAATGGGAGACCCCGTGCCAGGAGGAGAAGACGATGAACCCAAGGAGATTCGTTCTGAGGACTACATCATCATCGATGACACCGACTCGGACCCCGACGATAGCGATGATGACTATGAAGACGAAGCTGGAGCAGACATCATGGAGTCTTCGACCGATCAATATTTCTAGTAGACCACCACATCAGTAGTAGTATTCCACCATGTATATAGTATAGTCCGAGCACTTTTGTAACGGTAGTTAGATCGATTGTATGCCCTTGCTTGATTGATTGAGTGATATGATTGTGTTTGTCTCATGTGCATATGGGTAGTGTTCTTATCACTAGACCTCATTATGTTCTATTCTCTTCCCTCTAAACCCTCAGATGCCTCCAAGGCGTGACCCCGGATTTACTTTCCCACCGGAGCTCACTCAGTTGATCCAACAACTGAATACACTAATGCAGTTGTTAGTTTAGAATCAAGGCAACAACAACAACCCACCACCACCACCAGTTGACAACTTAGCCCACTTTCTGAGGTTGCAGCCGCCGGTGTTTTCCAGCAGTACCGAGCCGATAGTGGTAGATGATTGGCTCTGCAGGATTGGAAGGGAGTTAACCACTGTAGGTTGTACAGATGCTGAGAAGGTGCGTTTTGCCACACATCAGTTGGATGGACCAGCAGCCTCATGGTGGGAGAATTACACAGTCACCTATCCTATAGCCATTGTTACATGGGATCAGTTTCAGCAAGCATTCCGCACCGCCCATGTCTCAACGGGAGCTATGAGCATGAAGAAGCATGAGTTTCGCAACTTGCGCCAAGGGAACTGTACTGTGGGGCAGTACGTGGATGAATTTAGTAAGCTGTCTTGTTCATGCCCCTGACAATGTGGCCACAGATGCCGCGAAGCAGGAGAAGTTTATGGAAGGGTTGAACGATGAGATGAGCATGCAGTTGATGGTGGCAACATTTAACAACTACCAGGAGTTGATAGACAAGGCTCTTATGATTGAAGGGAAGCAGCAGCAAATTGAGAGCCGCAAAAGGAAGTATGGACAAGGAAGGTAAAACTTAGGAGCTCAGCACAAGCCTCGTCTAACCCCAAACTCGGGATGACTTGTTCATAACCATGGAGGTCATAACCACAATGGAGGAAGTTCACATAACCACAATGGTTCCAAGAATGGGACTGGGAACGGAACAAGCAACAATCAGACCCGCTCCAATCAAGCCACACCTGCCAAGAGAGACCTAAGTCACATTACTTGATTCAAGTGCGGGAAGAATGGACACTATGCCACGGAGTGCCCTGAAGCGAAGAATGGAAACGGTAATGGGAGTGATGGGAAGAAGCCTAATCCATTCAACAAAGGACAAGTGAACCAAGTTAACGTGGAGGAGGTTTAAGGGCAGCCAGATGCAGTTATCAGTAAGTTTTTGGTTAAGTCTTTTACCGCCCTTGTTCTTTTTGATACTGGTGCATCACATTCATACATATCAAGGGGATTCGTGGATAAGTTTAAACTACCAACCCAAACCCTTAGGACCCCACTGTTAGTAAGTTCACCTGGAGCAGAGTATATGGCTAGCCGATGGTGCGACCAGATACCCCTAACCATTGGTAGCCATGTTTTTCCGTCAGACCTAATAATTTTGGAGTCACAAGGATTGGATGTGATATTAGGCATGGACTGGATGTCAAAGTATGGAGGAAGCATTGACTGTGCTAGTAAATCAATTTGTCTCACCACCCCGGAGGGGAAAAGGATCAAGTATGTATCTAGACATGCGCCTAGGAGGAGCCAAGTAAATACCCTCACGGGAGTTGTTCAGGAGGAAGTGCCTATAGTGAAGGATTACCCAGATGTTTTTCCAGAGGAGTTACCAGGCATGCCACCGGATCGAGACATCGAGTTTTTGATAGAGCTATTGCCAGGTACCGGGCTAATATCAAAGAGACCCTACCAGATGCCCGCAAATGATCTAGAGGAGATAAGAAGCAGATCAAGGAGTTATTGGAGAAAGGTTACATCCGACGGAGTTCATCACCATGGGGAGCCCCGGTGCTTTTGGTTGAGAAGAAGGATAAGTCTCTAAGGATGGTTGTTGATTATCATGCATTGAATGAGGTGACGATCAAGAACAAATACCCACTTCCGATGATCAATGATTTTTCTTGACCAGTTGCAAGGAGCTAAGGTGTTTTCGAAGATCGATCTGCGATCAGGATATCACCAGCTGAAGATCCGGGAAAAGGATATACCTAAAACTGCATTTACCACAAGGTACGGATTATATGAGTATATGGTCATGTCATTTGGACTGACTAACGGCCCCACCTATTTCATGAGCATGATGAACAAGGTGTTCATGGAATATTTGGATAAGTTGGTCGTGGTGTTCATTGATGATATAATGGTATACTCGAAGAATGAAGAGGACCACAAAGAGCATTTGCGTTTAGTTCTCGAGAAACTCAGGGAACATCAGTTGTATGCCAAGTTCAGCAAATGTGAGTTTTGGTTGAAAGAATTTGGATTCCTTGGACATGTTATATCGGGAGAAGGTATAGTAGTAGACTCCCCAAAGTTCAGTCAGTCAGTGAATGGTTGGCAACCACTTCAGTTAGCGAGATCCACAGTTTTCTTGGACTCGCATGATACTACCGGAGATTCATTGAGAATTTTTCCAAGATTGCGAAGCCAATGACAGAGCTATTGAAGAAGGATATCAAATTTAAATGGACAGAAGAATGTGAAGCGAGTTTTCAGGAGTTAAAGAAACGTCTGACTACAGCCCCAGTACTGATTCCGCCAGATATACGCAAGGATTTCCAAATGTATTGCGACACCTCTCGCATAGGACTTGGAGGAGTACTGATGTAGGATGGAAGAGTTGTTTCGTATGCCTCGCGACAACTGAAACCCCATGAGTTAAATTATGCCACGCATGACTTGGCGTTGGCTGCCGTAGTGCATGCGTTGAAGACTTGGAGACATTATCTTATTGGAAACCATTGCGATGTATACACTGACCATAAGAGTTTGAAGTACATTTCACACAGAAGGAGCTGAACCTTAGGCAGAGGAGATGGTTGGAGCTTATAAAGGATTATGACATGACGCTTAACTATCATCCAGGCAAGGCCAACGTCGTAGCAGACACTTTGAGCCAGAAGAGTTATGCTAACACACTCATAAGCGCAGGATTGCCAAAGGAGTTGGCAGAGGATCTCAGGGAGCTTCGATTAGAGATTGTCCCTAGAGGTTTTGTTGCAACAATGGAAGTTCAGTCTGCATTGTTAGGAAAGATTCGAGAAGCTCAGAAGGATGACAAAGAGATCGCCGAGATAAAAGAGAGAATGAGCAAAGGAAAGGCCAAAGGTTTTCGTGAGGATGAACACGACACCTTTTGGTTTGAGGACCGTGTTTATGTGCCCGATAACACAGAGATCGGGAAGTTAATACTTCAGGAGGCTCATGACTCACCATATTCAATTCACCCTGGAAACACCAAGATGTATGTGGATTTAAAGGAGCATTTCTGGTGGACTGGTATGAAGAAGGATATTGCCGAGTATGTAGCCGTATGTGATGTATGTCAGAGAGTGAAGGCAGAACATCAAAAGCCAGTCGGATTGTTACAACCTATGCGGATACCCGAATGGAAGTCGGATAAGCTTGGCATGGATTTCATCACCGGATTGCTCAGGACCAAATCAGGATATGATTCTATATGGGTAGTAGTTGATCGCTTGACCAAAGTAGCTCACTTTATCCCAGTGAAAACCACCTATACAAGTGCCAAGTTGGCCAAGATATACATGAGCAGGATCGTATGTTTGCATGGAGTTCTAAGGACCATTGTATTAGATAGAGGAACCCAGTTTACCTCAAAGTTTTGGAATCAGTTGCATGAAACTTTGGGAACCAGACTGGAGTTCAGTACAACTTTTCACCCGCAAACAGATGGACAGACCGAGAGAGTCAACCAGATTCTGGAGGATATGTTGAGAGCTTGTGCACTAGATTATGGATCTAGTTGGGATGAAAATTTGACCTGCGCAGAGTTCTCATACAACAACAATTACCAGGCCAGTTTGAAGATGGCACCTTTCGAAGCCTTGTACGGAAGGAGGTGCAGGACACCGTTGTTGTGGGATGAAGTTGGAGACCATCAGTTGTTTGGACCAGATTTGATTAAGGAATCAGAAGAGAAGGGGTAGGTTTGTAACATCCCAAATTTTCAATTTGGAATGTTATACATTAGATCATCATTGCATATCATATTTTATTGGATTTTGGCTTAATCCTAGAAATTCTACGCAACTCAAGGACCTACGGAGAGAGTTGGGGATTTCATTATTTTCATATTCCAGTTTTCTCGAATTTTGAAAAGAGGATCGTTTGATTTTAATTATTTTCTCTTCAAATATTTATTTTATAAAAATAAAAGAGAGAGGATAAAATGACTTCCTCAAAATAGACAAGTATCAAAGATTTAATATTAAAATAAAATAAGATTTTTATTCGGAGTTTTATCACTATTTTATTTGAATTAGGAAAAAATATGCGTTTTTCAAAATTGCACTTTAGGCCCAAATAAATGTTCACCTTGTCTGGCTTATTTTTAGAGGACGGGGAAAAATTATTTTGGGATTTTTTAGTCTGTTTAGTATTTCTTTTCTTTCTTTTTCTGCACGTCGGAATTATTTAAAAAAAGTCAACCGACTCCGGGCTATACCCGAGCGGGACTCCGCCCGGGGGGCCTTTATAAGCCGCCACCCCCGATCCGCTGAATCCCACCCGCGCCTCGCGCCCTAACCCTAGCCGCGGCGCCGCCGTCGCCTGCCGCCGCTGCCACGCGCCATCGCCGGAGCTGCACCACCGCCGCGCCGCCTCCCCGGACCCCGCCGGACCCGAGGTAGCCACCTCGGTTTTCGTGAGAAAACCTTTTGATTTTTTTCCGGAACCCTAGATCTAGTTTTTCTTTATCTGGTTCGGTTTATTTTTTTGGTTTAGTTATTTAACGAACGCCCGTTTTTACGTTCGTTTTAATGAATGGTTTTCACCCTTTAGCTGCACACAGCGAACGTTCGTTCGTTAGCCTGTTCATCAGTTTTTCTTTTTCTCGGATTTTCCGCGATTATTTTCGATCGTGATTTCTGATCCGATTTTCGTTTTAGTATAACTTTTCGCTCGTTTATCGGAATCAGGCAATTCAAGCGCCTAGAGTTTCGTCTCAAAACCCTCTTTCTGTTTAACCAACTGGAACAAGTTTTTGCTACTGTAAAATTTGACTTTAGTCCAGATTAGTAATCGGATCTTGTTTCTTTCGCAGTTTGAGTTTGTTGCTCTGTTTGATTTGATTCTTTTTGCAAACCGGAGCTCTTAAGTTGAACTTTCTGGTTAGATCTCTTATTTGAGTTTTACCCGCGTCTTTGCTTGATTGCTTATGTATGCTATTGTTTGTTTGCGATAGAACACCCGGAGTGCAAAGCGTGCTACTACAAGTCTCTAGGTTTTGCGGATCATCAGCAAGGCAAGTAACACTTTGATCATATCCCCTTTATCACTCAGTTTTTATGCATTAGTTTCAACCCTCAAACATTGCATGGTTAGGAGTTGATAACATGTGGGATTGGGAAGTAGTTGATGAGGTAGAACCTATTGCCCTGTTATTATCAAACCCTTGGGAGTTACTTCTACGCTGCTTATATTGCTATGCTATGCTCGTAGACGTGGACTGGGTTTGAGTGAATCCATGACAGATGTGAGATTGTTAATTAATGGTTCAACTTAAGGTGGCAACTTTAATACACATCTGGGTGGATTGCTTGTCGGGCACCTGGAGAATCCAGTGTTGTCCTAGGATATCCCGGAGTACCCGTGTGATAATCCTAAGGTCCGCCACCCAGGCTCAAAGGGAACTGAGTTATTTCATGCTAGAAACTTCCGTGTGCAGCCACAAGCTATTATGGGCTCTAGCATAGTTGAGTAAGTTGTGTGAAGCTCTTGAAGAGGTAGACTAGCAGATGTAGTGGGTTGTAGGTGGTATAGTCTATCCGGAGTAGAGAGTTAATGCTTCTGAAAGACTGTGTCTCGGTCATCCGTTTCTCAAACACCATGTAGTGCGAGAAATCCAACGGAGGAGATCGAGTCTTGTGGGGAAAAGTGCACAAACCTCTGCAGAGTGTACAAACTAATCATGGTTAGCCGTGTCCCCGGTTATGGACATCTTGAGTATCTAGTACTTGGATTATCATATGTATCTCATCACTCTAAATTAATATTGTTGGGTTGATAATTACTTTTAATTGGGATTGAGTTGGAGGAACCTTCTCAATGATGTTTCAACTACCATGATAGTTAAATAAAATCTATTCCTTTATTGTATGGAAAATTGTCTTTTCGCAAAACTTTAACCTTAGAGCTTTCCACCAGCCAAATATGCATATAGTGATAGCATTATTCTGTTCTTGCTCTACCGTGTTATATTTCTAGCATATTCCATCTGCTGACCAGTTTTCGGGCTGCAACGCATTATGTTGCAGACTTTTCAGACGAGGAGTAAGGTTTGTTAGGTCGCTGTCGTGCAGCTCAGCTATGCCGTTGGAGTTGATGGACTCACTTTATCTTCCAAGCCTTCCATTGTTATCGTATTAGATGGCCTTAAGCCATATTTATTGTAATAAGTTCTCTTTTGAGACATTCGATGTAATAAGTGTGTGATTGCTACTCTGTTATAAATCCTTCGAGTACTGTGTGTGTCAGCATTACCAATCCAGGGATGACACTGAAGCACAGAGACTTGACCATTTGAGGTTGGGTCGGTACAATATGATATACATGTTATTGATGTGTACTTTACTAGTGATCATAGTAGCCCCTGGGTATTTGATACTGGTTCAGTTGCTATGATTAGTAACTTGAAACATCAGTTACAAAATGAACAGAGACTAGTTAAGGGCAAGGTACCGATGTGTGTTGGAAGTGATTCCAAGGTTGATAAGATCACCATCGCACACTCCCTTTACCTTCGGGATTAGTGTTGAACTTAAAATAAATGTTATTTTGTGTTTGCGTTGAGCATAATATGATTGGATCATGTTTATTGCAATACAATTATTCATTTAAGTCAAAGAATAATTGTTATTCTGTTTACATGAATAAAACCTTCTGTGGTCATACACCCAAGGTGAATGGTTTATGGAAGCTCGATCATAGTGATACACATATTCATAATATTGATGACAAAAGATGCAAAGTTGATAATTATAGTGCAACATACTAGTGGCACTGCCATTTAGGTCATGTTGGTGTAAAGCACATGAAGAAACTCCATGCGGATGTACTTTTGGAATCACTTGATTATGAATCATTTGATGCTTGTGAACCATGCCTCATGGGCAAGATGACTAAGACTCAGTTCTCCGGAACAATGGAGTGAGCCACTGACTTATTGGAAATAATACATACCGATGTATGCGGTCCGATGAGTATTGAGGCTCGCGGCGGGTATCATTATTTTCTTACCTTCACAGATGATTTGAGCAGATATGGGTATATCTACTTAATGAAACACAAGTATGAAACATTTGAAAAGGTACAAAGAATTTCATAGTAAAGTGGAAAATCATCATAACAAGAAAAAAAAATTCTACGATCTAATCGTGGAGGTGAATATTTGAGTTATGAGTTTGGCCTTCATCTAAAAACAATGTGGAATAAGTTTCACAACTCACACCACTTGGAATACCACAGCATAATGGTGTGTCCGAACGTTGTAACCGTACTTTATTGGATATGGTGTGATCTATGATGTCTCTTACCGATTTACCACTATCGTTTTGGGGTTATGCATTAGAGACAGCTACATTCATGATAAATAGGGCACCATCTAAATCTATTGAGACGACACCATATGAACTATGCTTTAGCAAGAAACCAAAGCTGTCATTTCTTAAAGTTTGGGGTAGTGATGCTTATGTGAAAAAGCTTCAACCTGATAAGCTCGAACCCAAATCGGAGAAATGTGTCTTCATAGGATACCCAAAGGAAACTGTTGGGTACACCTTCTATCACAGATCCGAAAGCAAGATATTCGTTGCTAAGAATGGATCCTTTCTAGAGAAGAAGTTTCTCTCGAAAGAACTGAGTGGGAGGAATGTAGAACCTGATGAGGTAATTGTACCTTCTCCCAAATTGGAAAGTAGTCCATTACAGAAATCAGTTCTAGTGATTCCTACACCAATTAGTGAGGAAGCTAATGATGATGATCATGAAACTTTAGATCAAGTTACTACCGAACCTCGTAGGTCAACCAGAGTACGGTCTGCACCAGAGTGGTATGGTAATCCTATTTCTGGAAGTCATGTTACTAGACCATGACGAACCTACGAACTATGAGGAAGCGATGATGAGCCCAAATTCCATGAAATGGCTTGAGGCCATGAAATTTGAGATGGGATCCATGTATGAGAACAAAGTATGGTCTTTGATTGACTTGCCCGATGATCAGCGAGCCATTGAGAATAAATGGATCTTCAAGAGGAAGACGGACGCTGATAGTAGTGTTACTATCTACAAAGCTCGAATTGTCGCAAAAAGTTTTCGACAAGTTCAAGGTGTTGACTACAATAAGATTTTCTCACTCGTAGCGATGCTTAAGTATGTCCGAATCATGTTAGCAATTGCCACATTTTATGAAATCTGGCAAATGGATGTCAAAACTACATTCCTTAATGGATTTCTTAAAGAAGAGTTGTATATGATGCTACAAGAAGGTTTTGTAAATCCTAAAGGTGCTAACAAAGTGTGGAAAGCTCCAGTGATCCATCTATGGACTGGTGCAAGCATCTCGGAGTTGGAATATACGATTTGATAAGGTGATCAAAGCATATGGTTTTATACAGACTTTTGGTGAAGCCTGTATTTACAAGAAAGTGAGTGGGAGCACTACAACCTTTCTGATAAGTATATGTGAATGACATATTGTTGATCAAAAATGATGTAGAATTTTCTAGAAAGCATAAAGGAGTGTTTGAAAGGAGTTTTTCAAAGAAAGACCTCAGTGAAGCTGCTTACATATTGAGCATCAAGATCTATAGATATAGAAAGACGCTTGATAAGTTTTTTTCAATGACTACATACCTTGAAAAGTTTTTGAAGTAGTTCAAAATGGAACAGTCAAATAAGGAGTTCTTGCCTGTGTTGCAAGGCACTACTGCAGGATGCTACTAACGCGACACTACGATCAGAGACCCTTCGACGAAACTGTGTGCGATGCAATAATCGCAAATGGTGGTGTAAAAGAACCGCCAAAAAGGTGCAAAACATTTGCGATGGCGGAGCCATCAAACACAGTTCAAATTTTAGTTGTGTGTGCGATGTAGGACATATGGTTCAGTTCAATGAACTGTTTGTGATGAGGCGGAACAAAAGAAACGGGTAGCCAGATGAAGGCGTGTGCGATATACAGCATAGAATTCACTCGGATGAACTGTTTATGATGAGGAGGAACAATAGAAACGGGCAGCTAGACAAAGGTGTGTGCGATTGAGGGAATACGCTTCAAAAGGATTAACCGTTTGCAATTAGGCAACAAAACAGAAACGGGTCAGCCAGATCAAAGTGTCTGCGATTGATGGCATACACTTGACACGGATGAACTGTTTGTGATTAGCCACAACAAACTGAAATAGTTAGATAGATCAACGTGTGTGCGCTAGACGGGCACACACATTCTAATTAAAAGAAGCGTGCGCGATGGTAATAATGAGCGCGCACTGTTGTTGGAACAAGACGTATGCTGACATTGCCTATTGCGGTGCACCCTATGGTGCAAACGCCATGTACGCGGCCGAGAAGGCGTATGTGCCCACGTTACGCCTTCCGGGAATAGTGTCGCACTTATAACCGTCAGTAAATTTTCAGCATGCGTCTCGGCACATTCCAAATTGCAAACCTGTTCATACCGATAAAAACCTAAATGATTTCCCACTTAGGAGCATATTAGTACTCGGTTATAAGTACTACTACTCCAAGATGACTGCACATTCCTCCTCAACTCCTGATCCACAAAAACAAATAAGTCATTCATCATCGTTCCCTTGCATCAGCCATCGCCAGCATGAGTTCTGGGTTGAGAGATTGCCACCAGGGAGATGTGAGCATGATGAGGACATCAATACCATTGTTACACCCACAGCCCATGCTGCTATACATACTGGACCAATTACTAGAGCTCGCGCACGCCACTTGAATTATCAGGTACTTCCATTTCTTGGTAACGATTCTAATGTTCATGAGAATATGATGCTGCCTAAATTGGGTACATTTGTTTTGCTTACAAATGAAGGGCCTAGCTTGGACAAGAAAGATGAACCATGGAGCAAGTTCAAGCATGGAGATGATGGCATGCGCAAGGGGAATAAGAATGGAGTTACAAGTGATGATTCCAGGACTTTGAAGCCACCATAATGAGTGCAAGTAGCCTTGGAGGAAATATACAAGATGCCACTTCATAAATTTCGTCCAGAGGCTATTCTAGGTGCTGCATCACCTTATTTTTGGGCCAGGCCCATGTAATTTACAAACTTGATTATAGGCACTTCTGAGAGTCCGTATGTGTGGGGAAACAAGAGTTAGGGTTGGTTTCGGACCCCTCCTCCAAGGGCCACGAAATTCCCCCCTCTCTCCACCATATATACAGCCCTTAGGGCATCGTTTAGACTTTGGGTTTTGTTTATATTAAAAGTTCTCCATAGCTCCAACTTCGCATACTTCGTTTGTGTTCAACGACCAGACCAAGACGTCACATAACCCCACCTTGATCAATAAAGCTTTCCTCTTATATCCGCAATATCTAGATTGCAATCTTAGTTTCTTGCTTGTTCTTCGTTCGCCTGCAGGAATCAGACCTTTGTGGTCAGGTTGATCGTGCTCCGGCATGGTCAATAACCTCTCGGAGTTGGTTTAGCGATTGCTAAGGCATGACGTCCTCGCACGTTCGTAGTTGGATCGTCAAAGTCGACTTCCTCCAAAACGATAGCCACCATCTCATCGAAAGACGAGACACCTTTGCCTCTATCAAATGGTATCAGATTTCCAGGTTGCTCGTTGAGATTTTACAGTTTTTCGTAGTTTAGATCGAGTCTATTCCTCATACCTACAGTCCACGAAAAAAGCCAAAAATAATTAGGGTTAGTTCATCATATCTTAACCAGTCTGATCCTTTGCATAGTCTTTTCAGTATTTTGCTTTGTTGAATTTGCGGTTGCATCGTCGCGTCTAGTTGCCGGTCTTAGAGTCTAGTCTTTTAGAGTTTCGAGTTCTGGTCATAAGTTGTCACGTCGCCGCTGCACCATCATCATCGCCCCTGCCATCTACCACCACCACTTATCCGCCACCGATCTGTCTCCATATACCATCACCAATCTGTATCCATATACCACCACCAATATGTATCTATATACCACCACCAAACCGTATCCGTATACCACCACCGCTGCCATATCCTACCACCATATATCCACCACCAATCTGAGTTCCTTTCATATTAGGTTTGTTTTCGAGATCCATCTAATTTCCGATTCGTGTTTCCTTGTGTGAGTAGGTTTCGGGAAAAAAAGAGTCTGGAGACCCTCGGGCAGTTTTTAGGCCAAAATTTTCCCAGGCGATTTTTTTTCTCTATCCTATTTTTAGGCTTTTCTGAGTCTTTTGAGCCACGTGCCATCATAGTGATTTTTTGTCACACTTTTTCGTAATCGCTGCCCTGATTTCCGAAAAAGTCAAAAAAAAAGCATGCCCATCCTGTCAGTTTGACGTGGGAAGAGTTTTGAGACACTCGCAATTACAGTGATTTTTCACAACAAAAAAACAAAGCAAAAAAATTCTAGAGTGTGCTTTTCCCTTGTTTACATGCAGCGTCGTGATTTTGTTAGTGTTCTAGGCGTCTCTAGGTACTTTGCATCTCTGAATTGATTATTGCTAATCTTTTTGCTAGCATATTATAAGCCTTCCTAGCTCCGCATAAATCTACGTCGTGCGTTTGACTCTCCCTGGTAATTGCTCTATCCAAGCTTTTAGAGTTTTGACTACATCGGTTGCCGATCACCGCGTGCTGTTGGGTAAGAACTGGTTACTTTTGAGATTTGCTTGACGGATTTGTGACACCCACCACCACCACCTGTTAGTAGTCCGTAGGATCATATTCTTGTGTGTTTCTATTGCTGCTAACCATGGCAGGATCACAAGCCGGCGAGATTGACTGGGAGAACTTGACGAACAAGGAGCTTCATGATAAGTTTCAGTAAATGATGAGTGGACAGGTGCAAGATGTTCTAAACATATTTGAAGAGGCCATGAAGAAGATAGATGGCATGGAGAAGACGTTCGAAACAAAGCTCGATGACAAATTTACTGAATCGCTTTCGTGTTTTTGACCACCACCGCCGGCTACACCTGTCGCACCTCTACAACAACAACAACAACAACAACAACATCGCCTTCCAAATCAAGTGGGACGAGCACTGTGCGTTCCCATTGACCTTGGGCAAAATTCTAGTGCCGCTGTTGATGCTTCTGTAGCTCCTGCTGCTACTGCAGAGGTGGAGGACCATTACAAGGATGAGGTTGATCAAAACCAGAACTACGTGCAACCACCAGCACCACCACCACCAGGTCGTCCTCAGGTATATCATCGCAACGGTAGTGCTGCACCACCACTTGAGGTACGAGATCATGACCTTTTTCCTAAATTGAAATTGAATATTCCACCATCTGAGGGTAGATATGTTCCTGATATATATCTTACTTGGGAGTTAGAAACTGAACAACATTTTACATGTTTACAATATGCCGAGGAGAGACGTGTTCCTGCTGCTGTTTGTGCTTTCACTAGTTTTGCATGTGTTTGGTGGTCTGAACATTGTAGATTATATCATATTCCAGCTACTTGGGCTGCTTTGAAAACTGCTATGCGTACTCGTTGGGTTCCACCATAGTATCAACGTGAATTACTTCAAAAATTGCAGCGCTTAAGACAAGGAAAATTTTTTGTAGAAGAATTTTATCAGGAATTACAAACTGGCATGATTAGATGTGGTATTGTTGAGGAGAATGAGGCTATGCTTGCACGTTTTATGGGTGGATTAAATAGAGAGATTCAGACCATTCTAGAGTATAAGGAGTATAATAATATCACTCATTTATTCCATCTTGCTTGTAAAGCTAAACGTGAAGTGCAGGATCGACAGGCACTGGCGTGGACTAACTTTTCTGTAGGTTGACCTTCATCATGGACACCGGTCTGTAGCGACCAGACCTCAAACGGTCCAATCTCTGTGCTCAGGTGTCATCCCTGGATCAGTAATACTGACACCACATAGTACTTGAAGGATTTATAACAGAGTAACAATCACACACTTATTACATCGAGAGTCTCAAAAGAGAACTTATTACAATAAATATGGCTTAAGGCCATCTAATAACAATAACAGTGGAAGGCTTGGAAGATAAGTGAGTCCATCAACTCCAATGGCATCACTGAGTATAGAACCACGACCTAAAAGCACCTTACTCGTCGTCTGAAAAGTCTGCAACATTAACGTTGCAGCCCGAAATGGGTCAGCACATGGAATATGCTAGCAATGTAACACATAGAGAGCAATAAAAGAATAAGGCTATTCTATATGCATATTTGGCTGGTGGAAAGAACTATGGTTACAGTTTTGCGTAAAGCCAATTTTTCCCTACTACAAAGGAATAAATTTAATTTAACTATCATGGTAGTTGTTAAACATTGAGAGTGTAGACACGCTCTCAATCCCAATTTAGCATCATCATTAAAACCCAAAAAATTAATTTAGAGTAACATGATGAGATTCACATGATAATCCATGTACTAGATACTCAAGATGTCCATAACCGGGGACACGACTAATCATGGTTAGTTTATACACTCTGCAGAGGTTTGCGCACTTTTCCCCACAAGACTCGATCTCCTCCGTTGGGAATCTCGCACTACATGGTGTTTGAGAAACGGATGACCAAGACATAGTCTTTCAGAAGAGCTAGCACCTTACGAATGGGTAGACCGTACCAACTTACATCCCCTACATCTGCTAGTCTACCATTGTAAGAGTTCGCACGACTTAGTCAACTATGCTAGAGCCCATAGTAGCTTGTGGCTGCACACGGAAGTTTCCAGTATGAATAATCTCATGATCCCTTTGAGCCTGGGTGGCGGTCCAAAAGAAAAACAGGCAATCACTAGAATACCCAGGTGCCTCAATCCACCCATATGTGTATTTAGTTGCCACCTTAGATAAACCATTGATTTAACAATCTCACAGCTGTCATGGATTTCACTCACCCAATCCACGTCTACTAGCATAGCATAGCATAATAAGCAAACGTAGAAGTAACTCCCAAAGGTTTGATAATAATAGGTAATAGGTACTACCTCATCTACTTCCCAAACCCACAATTTAATTAGATCCTAATCATGCAATGTGCGAGGATTGATCTAATGCAATAAAAACTGGGTAATAGGAAGTATGATCAAAGTGTTACTTGCCTTGCTGATGATCCGTGAAACCTAGCGATTCGAAGTAGCAAGCGGCGCACTCCGGGTACTCTATCACAAACAAACAAGCATACAATAAGTACTCAACTAATGCACAGGTAAAACTCGAATAAAAGATCTAACCAGAAAGTTCAACTTAAGAACTCCGGTTGGCCAAAAGAATCAAACCGAACGAAGCAACGAAAGACAAACGGCAAAAGAAAAAAGCTTCATTTACTAATCTGAAACTGGGGCAAATTTTACTGAGGCAAAAACTTGTTTGAGTTGTTTAAACGGAAAGAGGGTTTCGAGACGAAACTCCAGGCGCTTGAATCGCCTGATTCCGACAAACGAGCGAAAAGTTAAACTAAAACGAACATCGGATCAGAAATCGCGATCAGAAAAACCACGGATTTAATCCGAGAAAAAGAAAAACGATGAACAGGTTAATGAACGAATGTTCATTAACAGGAACTAAACGATGAACGTGTTCGTTAAGACGAACGGACGAGCGAACGCTCGCTAAATAAATAAACCAGAGAAAAACCGATCTATTTAAAAAACGAAAACTAGGGTTTTCAAAAAAACCGAGACGGCTTTTCCTCAAAAACCGGGCGGCGGCTACCTCGGCTCATGGCTCCGGTGAGGCTCCGGCAGGGCTCCGGCGGGTGGTGCGGGGCGGCGGCTCCGACACGGCAGCGGGGCGGCGGGCGGCGCGAGGCGGCGGCTGCGGCGCGGCGGCAGGCGGCGTGGGCGGCGTGCGGCGACGCTGGAGGCGTGGGGCGGCGGCGGCGGTGTGGGCTGCAGGGGGGTGGCGGCGGTTATAAAGGGGGCGGGGAGAGGCGATTGGGGGAGGGGTCGGCCTCGGGAGGCGGAGTCCTCCCCGGACTCGGGTGGCGGCGGCGCTGGTCGGGACTCCTGTCTCGACCCGGCGAGAGGCGGCGGCGGGCGGCTGGGCCAGCCTGCTCGGCTGGGCCCTTGGCCCAGTCGGGCGCGGGGTCTCGTTTTTTAAACAATATCGCTGCAACTAAAAAAATTCTCGAAAAATAAATAAAAATCTAACCAAAATAAAATCTAACCAAAAAATCTAGAAAATTAAATAAAAATCTAAGAATGCCAAAACAAATTTTCTCCGTCTAAATAAAATATTTAGAACAGGATTAACATTTTCTTGGCTCTAAATGCAATTTTTGAAAACGTGCAATTTTTCCTAAATTCAAATAAAATAGCAAATAAAACCAAAATAAAATCTTATTTGATTTTTTTATTTAAACCCTCAATATTTCTTTATTTTGGGAAAGTCATTTTATTCCCTCTCTCATAATTTTTATAATAGAAATAATGAAGATAAAATAAATAAAATCAAATGATCCTATTTTCAAAATTTGAGAAAACTCAAATATGATAATAACGAAATCCCCAACTCTCTCTGAGGGTCCTTGAGTTGCATAGAATTTCTAGGATCAACCAAAATGCGATGAAATATGATATGCAATGATGATCTAGAGTATAACATTCCAAATTGAAAATTTGGGATATTACAAACCTACCCCCCTTAAGATGAATCTCGCCCTCGAGATTCGGGTTGGCTAGAACATAGGTGAGGATGGTCCTTCAGCAAATCTTCCTCTCGTTCCCAGGTGGCTTCATCTTCCGTGTGGTGGCTCCACTGAACTTTGCAAAATTTGATAACTTTGTTGCGGGTGACTCGGCTAGCATACTCAAGAATCTTGACCGGTTTCTCCTCATAGGTCATATCACTGTCCAACTGAATCGCTTCCAGTGGCACTGTATCTCTCAGCGGTATATCAGCCATCTCTGCGTGGCACTTCTTCAACTGGGAAACATGGAACACGTCGTGAACTCCTGACAATCCTTCGGGCAATTCCAACTTGTAGGCTACTTCTCCCATACGCTCCAAAACTTTGTATGGTCCTACAAAACGTAGCGCTGATTTTCCTTTAACTCCAAAGCGCTTAACTCCTCGAAGGGGAGATACTCAAAGGTAAACTCGGTCTCCGACTTCGTAAACTATCTCCTTGCATTTTGAATCTGCGTAGCTCTTCTGTCTGGACTGGGCTACCTTGAGCCTATCGCGAATCAATTTTACTTTCTGTTCAGACTCCTTAATCAGATCCGGTCCAAACAACTGATGGTCTCCAACTTCATCCCATGACAACGGGGTCCTGCACCTCCTTCCGTACAAAGCTTCGAAAGGGGCCATCTTCAAACGGGATTGATAGCTTTTGTTATAGGAGAACTTTGTGTATGGCAAATTCTCGTCCCAACTAGATCTGTAATCTAGTGCACAAGCTCTCAGCATATCTTCCAAAATCTGATTGACTCTCTCGGTCTGTCCATCTGTCTGCGGATGAAAAGCTGTACTGAACTCCAGCCTGGTACCCAAAGTTTCATGCAACTGATTCTAGAACTTTGAGGTAAACTGGGTTCCTCTATCTGACACAATGCTCCTTGGAACTCAATGCAGACATACGATCCTGGTCATGTATATCTTTGCCAACTTTGCACTGGTATAGGTAGTCTTTACTGGAATGAAATGAGCTACCTTTGTCAAACGATCGACTACAACCCAAATCGAGTCATAGCCTGAACAAGTTCTGGGTAATCCTGTGATAAAATCCATGCCTAGCTTATCCCACTTCCATTCGGGTATCGGCAATGGCTGTAGCAATCCTGCTGGCTTCTAATGCTCTGCCTTTACTCTCTGACATACATCACAAACTGCTACATACTCCGCAATATCCTTCTTCATTCCGGTCCACCAGAAAATATCCTTCAGATCCAGATACATCTTAGTATTTCCTGGCTGAACCGAATAGGGTGAATCATGGGCCTCTTGCAGAATTAACTTCCTGATCTCCGAATCATTAGGCACATAAACACGGTCTTCAAACCATAAGGTATCGTGCTCATCCTCACGAAATCCTTTAGCTTTTCCTTTGCTCATTTTCTCCTTAATAGAGGCAATCTCCTTGTCAGTCTTTTGGGCTTCTCTGATCTTATCCATCAAAGTAGATTGAATCTCCAGTGCGGCTACATAGCCTCTCGGAACTATTTCCAAACATAGCTCATGAAGATTTTCGGCTAACTCCCTTGGTAAATCTCCCATCATTAAGGTGTTGACATGACTTTTACGGCTCAACGCGTCAGGTACTACATTAGCCTTTCCGGGGTGATAATGCAATCTCATGTCATAATCCTTGATGAGTTCCAACCATCTCCTCTGCCTCAGATTCAACTCCTTCTGCGTGAAGATATACTTCAAACTCTTGTGATCCGTGTACACCTCACAATGATTTCCAATGAGAAAATGTCTCCAAGTCTTCAATGCATGCACTACGGCTGCTAACTCCAAATCATGCGTAGCATAATTCAACTCATGAGGCTTAAGCTGTCGTGAGGCATAGGAAACAACTCTTACTTCTTGCATAAGCACTGCTCCAAGTCCTCGACGTGAAGCGTCGCAATACACCTCATAATCCTTGGTCTGATCTGGCAAAATCAACACTGGTGATGTAACCAAACGTTTCTTCAACTCCTGGAAACTGGCCTCACATTCCTCGGTCCATATGAACTTTGTATCCTTCTTTAACAACTCCGTCATAGGTTTTGCAATCTTCGAGAAATTTTCAATGAATCTCCGGTAGTATCCTGCAAGTCCAAGAAAACTCCGGATCTCTCCAACTGTTGTTGGCGCTTCCCAATTTGTCACAGTGTCAACCTTGGTGGGATCTACTGCTATACCTTCTCCAGATATAACGTGTCCGAGAAATCCAACTTCCTTCAACCAAAACTCACATTTGCTAAACTTGGCATATAACTGATGTTCTCTGAGCTTACCAAGTACCAAACGCAAATGCTCCTTATGCTCCTCTTTATTCTTCGAGTAAACCAGGATATCATCAATGAACACTACGACGAACTTATCCAGAAACTCCATAAACACTTTGTTCATCATGTTCATAAAATAAGCAGGTGCGTTAGTCAGACCAAATGACATAACGGTATACTCGTACAGCCCATACCTGGTGGTAAAAGCTGTCTTGGGTATATCCTGTTCTCGAATCTTCAACTGATGGTACCCTGATCGCAGATCGATCTTGGAAAATACCTTAGCTCCTTGCAATCGATCAAACAGATCATTGATCATCGGTAGTGGGTACTTGTTCTTGATGGTTACTTCATTCAATCCTCGATAATCAACAACCATCCTTAACGATCCATCCTTCTTCTCCAATAGAAGTACTGGCGATCCCCAAGGTGAAGAACTTGGGCGAATATAACCTTTATCCAGTAACTCCTTAATCTGCTTCTTAATCTCCACCAAATCCTTTGCGGGCATCCTATATGGTCTCTTAGATATTGGCCCTGTGCCTGGCAAAAGCTCAATCAAAAACTCAATATCTCTATCCGGTGGCATGCCTGGCAATTCTTCTGGAAATACATCAGGGAAATCCTTCACTACTGGTACTTCCTCCTGCACAACTCCTGTTAAGCAATTTACTTGAGTCCTTTTTGGCACATGCCGGGATACATACTTGATCCTTCTCCCTTCTGGGGTGGTAAGCAAAATTGACTTACTGGCACATTCAATGTTCCCTTCATACTTTGATAACCAATCCATGCCTAATATCACATCCAATCCTTGAGATTCCAATACTATTAGGTCTGAGGGAAATACGTAGTTACCAATCCTTAATGGTAACCGATCACACCATAGACTAGCCATATACTCTGCTCCAGGCGAGGTTACTAACATGGGTGACCTAAGGGCTTGGGTTGGCAGTTTATACTTATCCACAAATCCCCTTGATATGTATGAATGCGATGCACCAGTATCAAAAAGAACGAGTGCAGTAAATGACTTAACCAAAAACTTACCTATTACTGCATCGGGCTGGGCTTCAACTTCCTCCACATTTACGTGGTTCACCTGTCCCCTATTGAAAGGGTTCGGCTTCTTCCCAGAGCTTCCATTGCCATTTCCATTTTGGGCTTCAGGACATTCATTGGCATAATGTCCGGTCTTCTGGCACTTAAAGCAAGTGACTTGGCTCAGGTCTCTCTTGGCTGGGGTTGATGGGTTGGTGCGATTCTGGCCGTTACTTCCTCCATTCCCATTACCATTCTTGGTGCCATTGTGATTGTGCGAGCTACCTCCTCCATGGGTATGCTGAAAATGTCCTCCCGGCCTAGGGGTAAATCGTGGCTTCTGCTGAGCTCCAGAATTGTACTTCCCTTGTCCATACTTCCTCTTGCGGTTCTCAATCTGCTGCTGCTTCCCTTCAATCATAAGAGCACGATCTACCAACTCCTGGTAGTTGTTGAAGGTTGCTACCATCAACTGCATGCTCAACTCATCATTCAGTCCTTCCAGAAACTTCTCCTGCTTAGCTGCATCCGTAGCAACGTCATCTGGGGCATAACGTGCTAGCTTACTAAAGTCCTCCACATACTGGCCAACTGTCCGTCCTCCTTGGCGCAAGTTGCGAAACTCTCGCTTCTTCATGGCCATAGCTCCTGCTGAAACATGGGCAGTACGGAAAGCCTGCTGGAACTGGTCTCATGTGACAGTGTCGACAGGGAAAGTGGCTGTGAAATTCTCCCACCATGATGCTGCGGGTCCTTCAAGCTGATGTGCGGCAAACTTCACCTTTTCCGCATCTGTGCATCCTGCCGTGGTCAACTCCCTTGCTGTCTTGCAGAGCCAATCATCTGCTACTATCGGCTCGGTGCTACTGGAAAACACCGGCGGATTCAGCCTAAGAAAACGGGCTAAGTGATCAACAGGTGGTGGTGGTGGTGGGTTGTTGTTGTTGTTCCCCTGATTCTGATTCTGGACTAGCAACTGCATCAATGTGTTCTGCTGCTGGATCAACTGGGTGAGCTCCGGTGGGAAGGTAAATCCGGGGTCACGTCTCGGAGGCATCTGAGGGTTTAGAAAAGATGAGATTTAAGAATAGAGAGGGGTCTAGAGAGAAAACACTACCCATATGCACATGAGGCAAAACAAACAATTCACTTCATTCAATCAAACAAGGGCATACAATCGATCTAACTATCGCAAAAGTGCTCGGACTACTATATTTACATGGTGGACTACTACTACTGTTGGGGTGGTCTACTAGAAATATTCTTCGGTTGCAGACTCCATGATATCTGCTCCAGCTTCATCAACATAGTCATCATCGCTATCATCTGGATCCGAGTCGGTGTCGTCGATGATGATGTAGTCTTCCGGGCGAATCTCCTTGGGTTCTTCGTCTTCTTCTACTGGTGTAGGGTCTCCCATGAATATTCCAATCTTCTTGATCAGATAGTCATTCTTCTCCACTAATACTTCGATTTCCTCTTCATAATCTTCACGTGTAGCCTTGAGTTCTTCCTCCAGTTCCTTGATTCTTGTCCTTGCCTTCTTTAGATCTATCATGTCGGCGCACATCTGGTTCTCCTGACGTCGAATGTGCTGGTTTAACTCCTGGATAAAAGCTGCAATTGATCTATCCTTCTTGGTGCTGATCATCTCCCATTGCTCATCTCGGCGTCCACAAATCTAGTAGATAGTATCCTTGAGATCATTGCGGTAAACTTCTCCAATGCGTCCCATGGAGATGTGAGCTGCCATGCTCTTTCCTAGACTCCAGGTTGGTGCATCAAAAGAAAACTCTATGGGCTGAGTGACTGGCATGAACGTCCTTCCTGGAACTTGAACTTGAATCATCCAGCGCTCTTCTTCGGGTAAGTGGCATTGTAAGTTCCCGGTGAAGCTTGGTACTCCTATGTTCAGGTATCTTGTGACTTCCTTCAAATGACGTCCAAAGGGTGTATCTTCATTCGGTTGCGTGATCTTGTTCCTTGCATCCGCCATCCTAAAAGAGTAGAAAAGATGAGGAGTCAGAATGAGAAGAGTGAGTAGTGATCTAGGGCTTTAGCTTAGTGGTCGTGTCCTACAGTCAGCGTGTGCTCTGATACCATCTTGTAGCGACCAGACCTCAAACGGTCCAATCTCTGTGCTCAGGTGTCATCCCTGGATCAGTAATGCTGACACCACACAATACTTGAAGGATTTATAACAGAGTGGCAATCACACACTTATTACATCGAGAGTCTCAAAAGAGAACTTATTACAATAAATATGGCTTAAGGCCATCTAGAAACGATAACAATGGAAGGCTTGGAAGATAAGTGAGTCCATCAACTCCAACGGCATCACTGAGTATAGAACCACGACCTAAAAGCACCTTACTCGTCGTCTGAAAAGTCTGCAACATTAACGTTGCAGCCCGAAACGGGTCAGCACATGGAATATGCTGGCAATGTAACACATAGAGAGCAATAAAAGAATAAGACTATTCTATATGCATATTTGGCTGGTGGAAAGCTCTATGGTTACAGTTTTGCGTAAAGCCAATTTTTCCCTACTGCAAAGGAATAAATTTTATTTAACTATCATGGTAGTTGTTAAACATTGAGAATGGTTGACAGCATTCTCAATCCCAATTAAGCATCATCATTAAAACCCAACAAATTAATTAGAGTAACATGATGAGATTCACATGATAATCCAAGTACTAGATACTCAAGATGTCCATAACCGGGGACACGGCTAACCATGATTAGTTTATACACTCTGCAGAGGTTTGCGCACTTTTCCCCACAAGACTCGATCTCCTCCGTTGGATTCTCGCACTACATGGTGTTTGAGAAACGGATGACCGAGACATAGTCTTTCAGAAGCGCTAGCACCTTACGAACGGGTAGACCGTACCAACCTACATCCCCTACATCTGCTAGTCTACCACTGTAAGAGTTCGCACGACTTAGTCAACTATGCTAGAGCCCATAGTAGCTTGTGGCTGCACACGGAAGTTTCTAGTATGAATAATCTCATGATCCCTTTGAGCCTGGGTGGCGGTCCAAAGAAAAACAGGCAATCGCTGGAATACCCAGGTGCCTCAATCCACCCAGATGTGTATTTAAGTTGCCACCTTAGATAAACCATTGATTTAACAATCTCACATCTGTCATGGATTTCACTCACCCAATCCACGTCTACTAGCATAGCATGGCATAATAAGCAAACGTAGAAGTAACTCCCAAAGGTTTGATAATAACAGGTAATAGGTACTACCTCATCTACTTCCCAAACCCACAATTTAATTAGATCCTAATCATGCAATGTGTGAGGATTGATCTAATGCAATAAAAACTGGGTAATAGGAAGTATGATCAAAGTGTTACTTGCCTTGCTGATGATCCGTGAAACCTAGCGATTCGAAGTAGCAAGCGGCGCACTCCGGGTACTCTATCGCAAACAAACAAGCATACAATAAGTACTCAACTAATGCACAGGTAAAACTCGAATAAGAGATCTAACCAGAAAGTTCAACTTAAGAACTCCGGTTGGCAAAAAGAATCAAACCAAACGAAGCAACGAAAGACAAACGGCAAAAGAAAAAAGCTTCCTTTACTAATCTGAAACTAGGGCAAATTTTACTGAGGCAAAAACTTGTTTGAGTTGGTTAAACGGAAAGAGAGTTTTGAGACGAAACTCCAGGCGCTTGAATCGCCTGATTCCGACAAACGAGCGAAAAGTTAAACTAAAACGAACATCGGATCAGAAATCGCGATCAGAAAAACCGCGGATTTAATCCGAGAAAAAGAAAAATGACGAACAGGTTAACGAACAAACGTTCGTTAACAGGAACTAAACGATGAACGCGTTCGTTAAAACGAACGGACGAGCGAACGCTCGCTAAATAAATAAATCGAAGAAAACCAATCTATTTAAAAAAACGAAAACTAGGGTTTAAAAAAAATGAAACGACTTTTTCTCAAAAACCAGGCGGCGGCTACCTCGGCTCGGGGCTCCGGCGAGGCTCCGGCAGGGCTCCAGCGGGAGGCGGGTGGTGCGGGGCGGCGGCTCCGACGCGGCAGCGAGGCGGCGGGCCGGCGCGAGGCGGCTGCAGCGGCGTGCGGCGGCGCTGGAGGCGTGGGGCGCGGTGTGGGCTGCAGGGGGGCGGAGGCGGTTATAAAGGGGGCGGGGAGAGATGACTTGGGGGAGGGGTCGGCCTCGGGAGGCGGAGTCCTCCCCGGACTCGGGCGGCGGCGGCGCTGGTCGGGACACCTGTCCCAACCCGGCGAGAGGCGACGGCGGGCGGCTGGGCCGGCCTGCTCGGCTGGGCCCTTGGCCCAGTCGGGTGCGGGGTCTGTTTTTTAAACAATATTGCTGCAACTAAAAAAATTTCTAGAAAAATAAATAAAAATCTAAAAAATCCAAAACAATTTTTCTCCGTCTAAATAAAATATTTAGAACAGGATGAACATTTTCTTGGCTCTAAATGCAATTTTTGAAGACGTGCAATTTTTCCTAAATTCAAATAAAATAGCAAATAAAACCAAAATAAAATCTTATTTTATTTTTTAATTTAAACCCTCAATATTTCTTTATTTTGGGAAAGTCATTTTATTCCCTCTCTCATAATTTTTATAATAGAAATAATTGAAGATAAAATAAATAAAATCAAATGATCCTATTTTCAAAATTCGAGAAAACTCAAATATGAAAATAACGAAATCCCCAACTCTCTCCGAGGGTCCTTGAGTTGCGTAGAATTTCTAGGATCAACCAAAATGCGATGAAATATGATATGCAATGATGATCTAGAGTATAACATTCCAAATTGAAATTTTGGGATGTTACAACGTCCATCCTCTACTTCCACACATTCTACTGCACCGACACCTCCACCAGCTATTACCTCCAGCCATGATACAAGGAAGCAGACACAACCACCATTATCTGCCAAGAGCACACCAATCGGGCCTACACAGAGTTCTTCTTCCATGGCATCAACAGGGCACACAAGTGATATCATTTGTCGTTGTTGTAAGGGAAGAGGACATTTGGCGAGAGAATGCAAATCTTAGCGTGTGATGATTGCTACTGAGGATGGTGGGTATGAGTCCGCTAGTGACTATGATGAGGAGACTTTGGCTCTTATTACACATGAAGAACACGGTGGAGATAATTCTGATCATGATTCGCAATACATGGCTCCTGAAGATGCTGACAGGTATGAATGTTTAGTTGCTCAATGTGTTTTGAGTGTGCAGGTCACACACGCTGAGCAAGATCAGAGGCATAATGTGTTCCATACAAAGGGAGTTGTGAAGGAACGTTATGTTCTCATCATCATAGATGGAGGGAGTTGCAACAACTTAGCTAGCATGGAGATGGTGGAGAAGCTATCCCTCACCACAAGACCACATCCACATCCTTACTATATCCAATGGTTCAACAACAGCGGCAAGGTTAAGGTAACATGTATTGTTCATGTGCATATTAATATCTCTACATATGCTAATTATGTTGAGTGTGATCTGGCACACATGCAAGCATGTTCCTTATTACTTGGTAGACCATGGCAATTTGATAAAAATTCTGTATACCATGGTAGAAATAATCAGTATACTCTTGTTCATAAGGATAGCCATATTACTTTGCTTCCTATGACTCCTGATTCCATTTTGAAAGATGATATTAATAGAACTAATAAAGCAAAACAGGAGAAAAATAAGAGTGAAAATCAGATTGTGGCAAAAGAATTTGAGCAACAAATGAAACCTAATAATAAACCATCTAGTGTTGCTTCTGAAATTAAATTGAAAAGTGTCTGTTTACTTGCCACAAAATCTTATATTGATGAGCTAGATTTCAGGAAATCTGTTTCCTATGCTTTTGTGTGCAAAGAGGCATTATTTTCATTCGAGGATGTGCCTTCCTCTTTGCCTCCTGCTGTCACTAACATTTTGCAGGAGTTCGCTGACGTCTTTCCACAAGACGTGCCACCGGGATTACCACCTATTTGAGGGATTGAGCATCAGATTGACTTAATTTCCGATGCTTCGCTACACAACTGTGCACCATACCATACCAATCCAGAGGAGACGAAGGAGATTGTGCGTCAAGTACAAGAGCTGCTCGACAAAGGTTATATTCGCGAATCCCTTAGTCCTTCTGGTGTTCCTACTATTCTAGTGCCAAAAAAGGATGGTACATTGCGTATGTGTCTTGATTGTCGAGGCATTAATAATATTACTATTCATTATCATCATCCTATTCCTAGGCTAGATGATATGCTTGATGAATTGAGTGGCTCTACAATATTCTCCAAAGTTGATTTGTGTAGTGGATACCATCAAATTCGTATGACATTTGGAGATGAATGGAAAACAGCATTTAAAACTAAGTTTGGATTATATGAGTGGTTAGTCATGCCTTTTGGGTTAACTAATGCACCTAGTACTTTCATGAGACTAATGAACGAAGTTTTACGTGCTTTCATTGGACGATTTGTGGTAGTCTATTTTGATGATATACTGATTTATAGCAAATCTTTGGAAGAACATTTGGAACATGTACGTGTTGTTTTTATTGCTCTATGGGATGCACGTTTGTTTGGTAACCTTGGGAAGTGCACCTTTTGCACTAACCGACTATCTTTTCTTGGCTATGTTGTTACTCCATAGGGAATTGAAGTTGATAAAGCCAAGATTGAAGCTATTGAGAGCTGGCCGCAGCCCAAAACAGTCACACAGGTGAGGAGTTTTCTTGGCCTCGCTAGATTCTATAGGCGTTTTGTGAGAGATTTCAGCACCATTGCTGCACCTCTCAATGAGCTCACAAAGAAGGATGTGCCTTTTGTTTGGGGTACCGCACAGGAAGAAACCTTCATGGTATTGAAAGATAAGTTGACACATGCTCCTTTACTCCAACTTCCTGATTTTCATAAGACTTTTGAGCTTGAATGTGATGCTAGTGGAATTGGATTAGGAGGTGTGTTATTACAAGATGGCAAACATGTTGCATACTTTTTGGAAAAATTGAGTGGGCCTAGTCTGAATTATTCTACTTATGATAAAGAATTATATGCTCTTGTTCGGACTTTAAAGACATGGCAACATTATTTGTGGCCCAAAGAATTTGTTATACATTCTGATCATGAATCTTTGAAACATATTAAAAGCCAAGCTAAACTCAATCGTAGACACGCTAAATGGGTTGAATTCATTGAGACTTTCCCTTATGTTATTAAACACAAGAAGGGTAAAGAAAATATTATTGCTGATGCATTGTTTCGTCGCTATACTATGCTTTCACAAGTTGACTTCAAAATATTTGGTTTTGATACCATCAAAGATCAATATGTGTATGATGCTGATTTTAAAGATGTAATGCAGAATTGTAAAGAAGGAAGAACATGGAACAAGTTCGTCGTTAATGATGGATCTGTGTTCCGTGCTAACAAGCTATGCATTCCAGCTAGCTCCGTTCGTCTTTTGTTGTTGCAGGAGGTGCATGGAGGAGGACTAATAGGACACTTTGGCGTGAATAAGACGGAGGATGTACTTGCTACACATTTCTTTTGGCCAAAGATGAGATGGGATGTTGAGCGTTTTGTTGCTCGCTTCACTACATGTCAAAAAGCTAAGTCATGACTCAATTCTCATGGTTTATATATGCCTTTGCATGTACCAAGTGTTCCTTGGGAGGATATATATATGGACTTCGTTTTAGGTTTACCTCGAACAAAGAAGGGGAGGGATAGCATATTTGTTGTCGTGGATAGGTTCTCCAAAATGGCACACTTTATACCATGTCATAAAAGCGATGATGCTGTTAATGCTGCTGATTTGTTCATTCGTGAAATTATTCGCTTGCATGGTGTGCCAAATACTATTGTTTCAGATCATGATACTAAATTTCTTAGCCACTTTTGGAGATGTTTATGGGCTAAGTTGGGGACTAAACTGCTTTTTAGTGCTACTTGTCACCCCAAAACCGATGGACAAACTGAGGTAGTCAACAAAACATTGTCTACTATGCTTAGGGCTATTTTGAAGAATAATAAGAAAATGTGGGAAGAATGGTTGCCTCATATTGAATTTACTTATAATCGTTCATTGCATTCTACTACTAAGATGTGCCCTTTTGAAATTGTGTATGGTTTCCTACCTCGTGCACCTATTGATTTGTTGCCTCTTCCATCTTCGAAGAAGGTTAATTTTGATGCTAAAGAATGTGCTAAATTGGTTTTAAAAATGCATGAGTTAACTAAGGAAAACATTGAGCGTATGAATGCTAAATATAAACTTGCTGGAGATAAGGGTAGAAAACATGTTGTGTTTGCACCTGGAGATCTTGGTTGGTTACATTTGCCTACGCATATATTTCCTAATTTGCACAAATCAAAGCTAATGCCATGTGCTGATGGTCCTTTTAAGGTGTTAGACAAAATAATTGATAATGCATATAAACTTGAGATGCCTACAGATTTTGGGGTTAGTCCCACTTTTAACATTGCAGATTTTAAGCCTTATTTGGGTGAGGAAGATGAGCTTTCATCAAGGACAACTTCATTTCAAGAAGGGGAGGATGACGAGGACATCAATACCATTGTTACACCCATAGCCCCTGCTGCTATACATAATGGACCAATTACTAGAGCTCGCACACGCCAATTGAATTAGCAGGTACTTTCGTTTCTTGGTAACGATTCTAATGTTCATGAGAATATGATGCTGTCTAAATTGGATACATTTGTTTTACTTACAAATGAAGGTCCTAGCTTGGACAAGAAAGATGAACCTTGGAGCAAGGTCAAGCATGGAGATGATGGCATGCGCAAGGGGAACAAGAACGGAGTTACAAGTAATGATTCCAGGACTTTGAAGCCACCATAATGAGTGCATGAAGCCTTGGACGAAATATACAAGATGCCACTTCATAAATTTCGTCCAGAGGCTATTCTAGGTGCCGCGTCACCTTATTTTCGGGCCAGGCCCATGTAATTTCGAAATACTTGATTATAGGCAGTTTTAAGAGTGCATATGTGTGGGGGAAACAAGAGTTAGGGTTGGTTTCCGACCCCTCCTCCAAGGGCCACGAAATTCCCCCTCTCTCCTCCATATATACAACCCTTAGGGCATCGTTTAGACTTTGGATTTTGTTTGAATTAAAATTTCGCCATAGCTGCAACTTCACGTACTTCGTTTGTGTTCAATGACCAGACCAAGACGTCACAGAACCCCACCTTGATCAATAAAGTTTTCCTCTTATATTCACAATATCCAGATTCCTATCTTAGTTTCTTGCTTGTTCTTCGTTTGCCTGCAGGAATCGGACCTTCGTGGTCAGGTTGATCGTGCTCTAGCGTGGTCAATAACCTATCGGAGTTGGTTTAGTGATTGCTAAGGCGCGACGTCCTCACATGTTCGTAGTCGGATCGTCAAAGTCGACTTCCTCCAAAACGATAGCCACCATCTCATCGAAAGACATGACACCTTTGCCTCTATCAGAGCATGGAAGCGGAAGCACGGGAGATGTCCCACCTCGCCACGAACGAAGCCGGCATGTCCCGCCGTGCGGCCGTAGCAGCACAGAGGTCCCGCCGCGCCGCCGAAGTAGCACGTAGGTCCCGACGCAACGTTGATGCGGCAGACTGGCCCGGCTACGCCATAGAAGCAGAAGAGATGTCCCGTCGTGCCGTGAATGCAGCAGTGATGTCCTCCCGCAGTAGCCTGGGAAAATGTCTCGTGGGCACGCGAGGACTCTTACGGGCGCATGCATGCGATCGTCCATAGCCAGATGGATCAGATCTCCGGCTGGGCGAGGTTGCAGGACGACATGAAAGCCTCTTATGCCAGCGTCATCTGGCAACTAAATGAGAGCAATGCGAAGCTCTGGGCCGAGCATGACCTGCTGAGGGGGAAGATCGTCAGAAGTGCGGAGCAGCAGGAGGAGACCACTGCCTTGTTGAAGAGGACCGGCGTCATCATCGAGAAACTTATGGATGAGAATGCCATGCTATGCATCGAGCGTAGAAGGCTGGTGGAGGAGTCCGTGGATGCTCTCAAGCAGCATCTGGAGAAAAATAAAGAGCTCATCGCCGCTCATCGGGAGGTGATTTTTCAACCAAGGACACACATGTGATTTTACAACCAACTTTGGTGCACTAGAGCATGTGCTTGTAGTTCAAATTTGAATTATGCACATTAAATGTGCAGAAACTCAATTAGTGTATAAAAAGGCCAAACGAATGCGGAATAATTCCAAAATTTAGCACGATACTTCTATTTGGTCTAATCTGCCTATGTAAAAAAATTAAGGCGGGAGAAGGCAGTGTACACATGTCATTTCGCACACGGAGGTGACACGTTACCTCTCGGAACCACGAGTCTTCTTGACGGAAGCTCCGATTTGCAAGAAGCTTACTCCAAAGCTTGTCCCAATTCAGCCAAAAAAATTACCGTAGCATGTTGGTGCCATGTCATGACACCATGCCAAGGTTCATGATTTTCAAGCGTGTTTTGGATTTACAGGAATTAAAAAACTAAGTTTGTCAATCTTTCCGGCCGAGCCACGACGCCCATATGTTTGAATTCCATTCCCATTTCTTGCATGGGACATATAAATTCACCCAAAGACACACATGTGATTTTTCAACAAACTTTGGTGCATTGGAGCTTGTGCTTGTATTTCAAATTTGAATTATGCACATTAAATGCCCAAAAACTCAATTAATGCATAAAAATGCCAAATGAACCCGGAATAATTCCAAATTTAAACACGACACTCATGTACTAGTTGCATGTTCATTCTACGTAAATGTTCTAGCAATTCAAACACCATCCTTTTCCTCTGTAACACCATTTTGTCTTTCAAAACATAATGAAATAATCAGGTATACGACAAACAGTTTACTAGAAAGAATCGTGTGGGATGCGATATAAAATATCTTGGCGCACCATCTTGTCTGGCTTACGCAGGAAGCTTCGTCGTCTACAGTCCACCGCCCCCGCTTGAACCACACTTGTGCGCCAGTTTCTCGCGGCACCGAGCAAATTTTTTTTGCCACCATGGAAATATCTATCTCCCCGCCCCCTCCCTCCCACCAAAAGCCACATTTCCACTGTTCCTCCTTGCTTTCCAAGTTCAAACATTCACTGTTGCTTACTGGCAGCTCAGCCTCCTCGCCGGCGACCCTTCTTCTTGCAGCGCTGCCTCCTCGCCATATACCCTTCTTCTTGCAATGCCGCCTCCTCGCCGGCGACCCTTCTTCTTGATGTGTGGCCTCCTCGCAGCCGACCCTTCTTCTTGCTGTGCGGCCTCGTCGATATGGTCAGGTAATCCACACCCCACCCACACCATCCTCCTCCTTTCCCATCCCACATGCCCTGACCGATGGCGCGACACTTTCCACCAAAATCACTGCCCCCTCCTCCAACTAAGCACCACCCACAGCCATTTTGCATGCAGTATAACGTGGAGCTCAGTACCATGCGGCCGCACGCGCACACGAGGTCGCTATGGATGTCATGCGTGTCAACCGCCAGATCTTGGAGGAGCACCTCGTCTTTGAGGCCACCGTCGACACCGCCACGCGGTTGTCTACTTTAAAATCTAGTTCGTGATGTTTTCTCAAGGCCACCACCAGTGCCTTCTAGTATTTTGTCCTCTGTAATGTTAATATGCAATCTGATGTTCAGTTAACAGTTTGGTCCACTGAAATGTAATGTTCAGTTAACACTTTGGTCCAACAATTGCTACATTTTGTAGTACTATTCTCAAGCATTCTTTGTTTTGTTAACTGACTTATCTTCTGGTACATGTTTCTATTCTGCAATGTCGTGCTCAGTTAACTATTTTGATTCATTTGGTCTGCTGTCCATTATCTGTTTGGTTCAGTTCTGCAATTTTATTTTCATTTGTTGTGGGTACAATTTTGTATTGTTATGCATGTGACACCAATCAAATTTAGTTGTACTCAATACATATTCTACTAATATTATGGCAACTCTTAGTTAACCTAACCAAGATCTTCCTTATGTGTGTTGCAGGGAAACAATGGGAGACACTGCGGTTTACCATTGAGGTTTGTTCAAGCAGGTTCCTTTGGCTAATAGCACATTATTGTGCAATTGCAGGAATCATTCTAATATTTAGGTTTCTTACAATTTGGTCTCGCACACGTAGGTCCTGCTGTCAGAGGCTTAGACCCACTATTCGACCCATTTTGCATATGGGGAAATGAGATGTCCATGAATATCAGTCAAGTCAAGAAACTCAGAAAGATTGTTAGGATGAAGAAACTTGCGACGAATAATAGCAAGATCTATGTTTGCACAATGAAGAAGACATCAGTCAACTATAGGGTGGTACTAACTCTTTTACCTTGTTTTTACCCCTTGCGCCATTTCAAAATTTATAACAGCGATTTATGCATAGCTTTGTTTTTAGTACTTCCCAAAGCAGTTCACCGATGATTACCTCTCAAACCACCTGCATGGTCAAGAGGCGAGGAAGGTATTCATTCAACACCCATGGTACAATATTGAAGTCTTGCTGAAGAGGATGAAGGTTGGGCGGGCAATTATCCATAGCCACTGGCCTAAAGTTGCAAGGACATCCAACATCACTGAAGGCTCAATATTTGCCTTCTGCTTCTGCAGTTTCCTAGATGAGATTCATCTGTCTATTTACCGTGTATGATGCTACTTTCCAAAGGTTTTTGATGATGCATGTGAAACTTGGTGCTGATGTGTAATGGCATAACAGAGTGCCGAAGCTATCTGATGCAATTCGATTATGAAATCCTGGTTACTGTTATACGGATATGAAATATCTTGTGTGTTTCATAAGAAATATCAATTTGATTAGTACATGGATTATCAATAATAGGCTAATTACCCTGCTTATTGGGGTTTTCTATTGCATACGGTTACTCAGACAGCACCGCGGGCGATGAACTCAAAGAATCCGCACGGTTTCTAGAAAGTAGGCGTGTTCGATCAACTAACAATCACACACGGCTTCCGGCTGCAAACTGTTTGCGTTAGGCCAACTTGCACAAACGTTTCCACACAAAGAACTGTGTGTGATATACATGCCTACGGAAATGTTTTTCTAGGATTCATCGTGTGGGATGTACATACCTACGGATTTTTTTTCTAGGATTCACTTTGTGGGATGTACATACCTACGGAAATGATTGGGTTTCGATGCCTTGCCCGATTGCACATGAGCTCATTTGATGTCCCAGGAGGGCCTATCCCTGATGGTTTCTGGGTCGTGTGGGAAGGACCCCCCTATCGCCCACACTCACTTGGCGACGGTTCCAAATGCCGTCGTGGAAAGGGGTTAAAAACCGTTTGTATAGCATGTCATTGTACCAATGAGGTGTGAAGTTGAGTAAAGACTCAAAACCCGACCACGGTAGAAAATAGAAAGAGGATGAAAAGTCATTCCCTATGCCTCAGTCATAGGTTCTGTAAAGTATGCTATGCTGTGTACCAGACCTATTGTGTACCTCACCATGAGTTTGGCAAGAGGGTACAATAGTGATCTAGGAGTGGATCACTGGACAGCGGTCAAAATTATCCTTAGTGGAAAAAGGACATATTTCTCGGTTATGGAGGTGACAAAAAGTTCATTGTAAAGGGTTACGTCGATGCAAGCTTTGACACTGATCCGGATGACTCTAAGTCTCAATCTGGATACATATTGAAAGTGGGAGCAATAGCTAGACTAGCTCCGTGCAGAGCATTGTAGACATAGAAAATTTGCAAAATACATACAGCTCTGAATGTGGCAGACCCGTTGACTAAACTTCTCTCACAAGCAAAACATGATCACACCTTAGTACTCTTTGGGTGTTAATCACATAGCGATGTGAAGTAGATTATTGAGTCTTGTAAACCCTTTGGGTGTTAGTCACATGGAGATGTGAACTAATCACATGAAGATGTGAACTATTGGTGTTAAATCACATGATGATGTGAACTTTATTATTAACTCTAGTGCAAGTGGGAGACTGAAGGAAATATGCCCTAGAGGCAATAATAAAGTTGTTATTTATATTTCCTTATATCATGATAAATGTTTATTATTCATTCTAGAATTGTATTAAACGGAAACTTAGTACATGTGTGAATACATAGACAAAAAGAGTATCCCTAGTATGCATCTACTTGACTAGCTCGTTAATCAAAGATGGTTAAGTTTCCTGACCATAGACATGTGTTGTCATTCGATGAACGGGATCACATCATTATGGGAAGTATGTGATGGACAAGACCCATCCGTTAGCTTAGCATAATGATCGTTTAGTTTTATTGCTATTGCTTTTTTCATGACTTATATTCCTCTGACTATGAGATTATGCAACTCCCGAATACCGGAGGAACACCTTGTGTGCTATCAAACGTCACAACATAACTGGGTGATTATAAAGATGCTCTACAGGTGTCTCCGAAGGTGTTTGTTGGGTTGGCAGAGATAAAGATTAGGATTTGTCACTCCGTATATCGGAGAGGTATCTCTGGGCCCTCTCGGTAATGCACATCACTATAAGTCTTGCAAGAAATGTGACTAATGAGTTAGTTATGGGATGATGCATTATGGAATGAGTAAAGAGACTTGCCAGTAACGAGATTGAACTAGGTATGACGATACCGACGATCGAATCTCGAGCAAGAAACGTACCGATGACAAAGGGAATGACGTATGTTGTTATGCGGTTTAACCGATAAAGATATTCGTAGAATATGTAGGAACCAATATGAGCATCCAGGTTCCGCTATTGGTTATTGACCGGAGATGTGTCTCGGTCATGTCTACATAGTTCTCGTACCCGTAGGGTCCGCACGCTTTACGTTCGATGACGATTTATATTATGAGTTATATGTGATTTGATGACCAAAGTTTGTTCGGAGTCCTGGATGAGATCACGAACATGACGAGGAGTCTCGAAATGGTAAAGAGGTAAAGATTTATATATAGGAAGGCTGCATTCAGACATCGGAATGGTTCCGAGTGATTCGGGCATTTTTCCGGAGTACCGGGAGGTTACCGGAACCCCCCCCCCCCCCCCCGAGGGAATCATGGGCCTTATGGGCCATGGGAGAGAAGAGGGGACAACCCACAACGGGGAGGCGCCCCTCCCCCCAAGTGGAGTCTGAATAGGAAGGGGAGGGGGCACGGCCCCCTTTCCCTCTTCCCCTCCTCTCCTTCCCCCTTTCCCCCCTCCGTAAAAAGAAAGGAGGGGGGCGAATCCTACTTGGACCAGGAGTCCAAGTAGGACTCCCCCCTTGGAACGCCCCCTCTAGGGCCGGCCTCCTCCTCCCCCTCCTTTATATACGTGGGAAGGGGGCACCCCAAAGGCACACCAAGTATTCTCTTAGACGTGTGCGGTGCCCCCTCCACAGTTAGACACCTCGGTCATATCATCATAGTGCTTAGGTGAAGCCCTACGCTGGTAACTTCATCATCACAGTCGCCACGCCGTCATGCTATCGGAACTCTCCCTCGTCCTTGGATCGGTTGGATGGCGAAGGCATTCAACTACATCAACCGTGTTACTAAATGCTTCCGCTTTCGGTCTACGAGGGTACATGGACACACTCTCCCCTCTCGTTGCTATGCATCTCCTAGTTAGATCTTGCGTGATCGTAGGAAATTTTTTGAAATACTGCGTTCCCCAACACTTGCTGGGGCGGAGTTAGATTCAAATGAAGCGGATCTACCATATGAGGTTGAGTCGTCACTCCTGCCGCAGGTGTGTTACTGATCCGATTCATCTTGGGCGGGTTACTGGGCCCTGCTCGAGGGGTATTAAAAAGATTTCTTGTGTCATAATCCAGAGGCAAACGACTCCGATGCCTCCTTCGCAGAACCGTGTTAGATGCAGTCTGATTTAAACTCAATCAGAAAGCCTCGGCTTGAATCCGATGTGACTGTGCGTCCAAGGCGGCTCGCTCCGTCGCCATCCGAGTGTTCTCAGCATTAAGTTCTTCCTTGGCTTGAGCTATCTCCTCTCGGAGTTTCGCGACGTCCACCTTATGTTGTGCTTGAGTCTCTGGGGTCACCTCTACTGGTGAGGACATCACTAACAAAGTTAAACCACAGCCCCTACTGATACATATACAGGACCAAATACTAGAGCTCGCGCACGCCAATTAAATTACCAGGTACTTTCGTTTCTTGGTAATGATTCTAATGTTCGTGAGAATATGATGCTGCCTAAATTGGATACATTTGTCTTGCTTACAAATGAAGGGCCTGGCTTGGACAAGAAGGATGATCATTGGAGCAAGATCAAGCATGGAGATGATGGCATGCACAAGGGGAACAAGAACGGAGTTACAAGTGATGATTTCAGGACTTTGAAGCCACCATAATGAGTGCGTGAAGAAATGGACAAAATATACAAGATGCCACTTCATAAATTTCATCTAGAGGCTATTATAGGTGTTGCGTCACCTTATTATTGGGCCAGGCCCATGTAATTTCGAAATACTTGAGTATAGGTTGTTTTTAGAGTCTCTATGTGTGGGGAAACAAGAGTTAGGGTTGGTTTCAGACCCCTCCTCCAAGGGCCACGAAATTCCCCCTCTTCCTCCATATATACAGCCCTTAGGGTGTCATTTAGACTTTGGGTTTTGTTTAGATTACAGTTCACCATAGTTGCAACTTCGTGTACTTCATTTGTGTTCAACGACCAGACAACGACGTCACAGAAACCCACCTTGATCAATAAAGCTTTCCTCTTATATTCGCAATATCCAGATTGCAATCTTAGTTTATTGCTTGTTCTTCATTTGCCTGCAGGAAATAGACCTTCGTGGTCAGGTTGACCGTGCTCCGGCGTGGTCAATAACCTCTCAGAGTTGGTTTTAGCGATTGCTAATGCGCGACATCCTCGCACGTTCATAGTCGGATCGTCAAAGTCGACTTCCTCCAAAACGATAGCCACCATCTCATCGAAAGACGGGACACTTTTGCCTCTATCAAGTAGTATCAGATTTCCAGGTTGCTCATTGGGATACAGTTTTGTCGTAGTTTAGATCGAGTCTGTTCTTCATACCTATAGTCCACGAAAAAGCCAAAAAAGGGTTAGTTCATCATATCCGAACCAGTCTAAGCCTTTGCATAGTCTTTTCAATATTTCCCTTTGTTGAATTTACGGTTGCATCGTCGTGTCTAGTTGCTGGTCTTAGAGTTTAGTCTTTTAGAGTTTCGAGATCTGGTGATAAGTTGTCACGTCGCTGCCGCACCATCATCATCGCCCCTGCCATCTACCACCACCGCTTATCCACCACCAATCCGTATCCATATACCATCACCAATCTGTATCCATATACCACCACCAATCTGTATCCATATACCACCACTGCTGCCATATCTTACCATCATATATCCACCACCAATCTGAGTTCTTATCATATTAGGTTTGCTTTCGAGATAAATCTAATTTCTGATTCATGTTTCCTTGCCTGGGTAGGTTTCAAAAAAGAAGTCTGGAGACCCCCGGGCAATTTTTAGGCCAAAATTTTGGCGACTGAAAATATTTTTTTCCTTCTCCTATTTTTAGGCTTTTTTTGAGTCTTTTGAGACACTAGCCATCATAGTGATTTTTTTCGCACTTTTTCGTCGTCGCTGCCCTGATTTCTAAAAAAAATGTCAAAAAAATTCCGTGCCCATCCTGTCATTTTGACCTGGGAAGAGTTTTGAGACACTCTCCATTATAGTGATTTTTTGCAAAAGAAAGAGGAGCGCAAAAACTGAGCGCTAAAAAACTAAGCGAAAAAAATCCAGAGCGTGCTCTTCCCTTGTTTACGTGCAGCGTCGTGATTTTGTTAGTGTTCTAGGCTCGCGTCTCTAGCGCGGTCTAGCCTATGACCAGCACAGTATCGTCGTTGAGTGTTTATTCAACTTTGCATCTCTGAATTGATTATTGCTAATCTTTTTGCTACCATATTATAAGCTTTCATAGCTCTACATAAATCTACGTCATGCGTTTGACTCTCCCTGGTAATCGCTCTATCCAAGCTTTGAGAGTTTTGACTGCATCGGTTGCCGATCACCACCTGTTGTTGGGTAAGAACTGATAAGAATTTTGGATTTGCTTGACGGATTTGTGACGCCCCACCACCACCATTTTCTAGTAGTCTGTAGGATCATATTCTTGTGTGTTTCTATTGCTGCTAACCATGGCAGGATCACAAGTCGATGAGACTGACAGGGAGAACATGACGAATAAGGAGTTGCATGATAAATTTCAGCAAATGATGAGTGAACAGGTGCAAGATGTGCTGAACAATTTTGGAGAGGCGATGGATAAGATAACTGGCTTTGAGAATACGTTCGAAACAAAGCTCGATAACAAATTTAATGAACTACTTGTGCGTCTTCCACAACCACCACAGGCTGCACCTGCCGCACCTCTGCAACAACAACAACAACGACGACGACTACCTCCACATCGTGAAACAGCCCTCCACCGAGCGAGCCTTGTCCCTCTTGAGCCTGGCCAAACTGTTGGTGCTGCTGTTGATACTTCTGTGGCTCCTGCTGCTGATGAGGAGGAGGATGATAATCTGGGAGATTACGAGGATGAGGTTGATCAAAATCCGAACTAGGTGCAACCACCAGCACTACAACCACCAGGTCGTCCACATGCAAATAATGGCAATGGTAGGGCTCCCCCTCAGGTATGAGATCATGACCATCTCCCTAAATGAAATTTAATATTCCACCATTTGAGGGTAGATACATTCCTGATACATATCTTACTTGGGAGTTAGAAACCGAGCAACATTTTACGTGTTTAGAATATCCCGAGGAGAGATGTGTTGTGCTGCACTTTGTGCTTTCACTAGTTTTGCTTGTGTGTGGTGGTCTGAACATCATAGATTATATCCGAATAATATTCCAACTACTTGGGCTGCTTTGAAAACTGCTATGCGTACTTGTTGGGTTCCACCATATTATCAACGTGAATTACTTCAAAAATTGCAGCGTTTAAGACAAGGAAAAAATTCTGCAGAGGAATATTATCAGGAATTACAAATTGGCATGATTAGATGTGGTATTGTTGAGGATAATGAAGCTATGCTTGCACGTTTTATGGGTGGATTAAGTAGAGAGATTCAGACCATTCTAGAGCATAAGGAGTATAATAATATCACTCGTTTATTCCATATTGCATGTAAAGTTGAACGGGAAGTGCGGGATCGAGAGGCATTGGCACGAACTACCTATTCTACATGTCGACCTTCCTCATGGACACCGCGTGCATCCTCTACTTCCACACATTCTACTGCATCGGCACCTCCATCAGCTGCCACCTCCAGTCGTGATACAAGAAAGCAGGCACAACCACCACTATCTACCACGAGCACACATGTCGGGCCTGTCCATAGCTCTTCTTCTTCCATGGCATCAACAGGGCACACAAGTGATATTATTTATCGTCGTTGTAAGGGAAGAGGTCATTATGCAAGAGAATGCAAATCTCGACGTGTGATGATTGCTACTAGGGATGGTGGTTATGAGTCCGCTAGTGACTATGATGAGGAGATTTGGCTCTTATTACATGTGAAGAACAAGGTGGAGATGATTCTTAAAATGAGACGCAATACATGGCTCCTAAAGACGCTGACAGGTATGAATGTTTAGTTGTTGAACGTGTTTTGAGTGTCCAGGTCACAAAAGAAGAGCAAAATCAGAGGCATAATTTGTTCCATACAAAGGGAGTTGTGAAGGAATGTTCTGTTCGCGTCATCATAGATGGAGGGAGCTGCAACAACTTGGCTAGCATGGAGATGGTGGAGAAGCTATCTCTCACCACAAGACCACATCCACATCCTTACCATATCCAATGGTTAAATAACAGCGGCAATGTTAAGGTAACACGTACTATTCATGTGCATTTTAGTATCTCTACATATGCTGATTATGTTGATTGTGATGTGGTATCCATGCAAGCATGTTCCTTATTACTTGGTAGACCATGGCAATTTGATAAAAATTCTGTACACCATGGTAGAAACAATCAGTATGCTCTTGTTCATAAGGATAAACATATTACTTTGCTTCCTATGACTCCTGATTCCATTTTGAAAGATGATATTAATAAAGCTAATAAAGCAAAACAGGAGCACAACAAGAGTGAAAATCAGATTGTGGCAAAAGAATTTGAGCAACAAATGAAGCCTAATAATAAACCATCTAGTGTTGCTTCTGAAATTAAATTGAAAAGTGCATGTTTACTTGCCGACAAATCCGGTATTGATGATCTAGATTTCAGCAAATCTGTTTGCTATGCTTTTGTGTGCAAAGAGGCATTATTTTCATTCGAGGACGTGCCTTCCTCTCTGCCTCCTGTTGTTACTAACATTTTGCAGGAGTTCGCTGACATCTTTCCACAAGACGTGCCACCTGGCTTACCACCTATTCGAGGGATTGAGCATCAGATTGACTTAATTCCCGGTGCTTCGCTACCCAACCATGCACCATACCGTACTAATCCAGAGGAGACGAAGGAGATTATGCGTCAAGTCCAGGAGCTGCTCGACAAAGGCTATATTCGCTAATCCCTTAGTCCTTGTGTTGTTCCTACTATTCTAGTGTCGGAAAAGGATGGTACATCGCGTATGTGTGTTGATTGCCGAGGCATTAATAACATTACTATTTGTTATCGTCATCCTATTCCTAGGCTAGATGATATGCTTGATGAATTGAGTTGCTCTACAATATTCTCCAAAGTTGATTTGCATAGTGGATACCATCAGATTCGTATGAAATTGGGAGATGAATGGAAAACTGCATTTAAAGCTAAATTTTGTTTATATGAGTGGTTGGTCATGCCTTTTGGGTTAACTAATGCACCTAGTACTTTCATGAGATTAATGAACGAAGTTTTACGTGCTTTCATTGGACGATTTGTGGTAGTCTATTTTGGTGATATACTGATTCATTGTAAATCTTTGGGGGAACATTTGGAACATTTACGTGTTGTTTTTATTGCTCTACATGATGCACTTTTGTTTGGTAACCTCGGAAAGTGCACCTTTTGCACCGACCGAGTATCTTTTCTTGGCTATGTTGTTACTACACAGGGAATTGAGTTGATAAAGCCAAGATTGAAGCTATTAAGAGTTGGCCGCAGCCCAAAACGGTCACACAAGTGAGGAGTTTCCTTTGCCTCGCTGGTTTCTATAGGCGTTTTGTGAGAGATTTCAGCACCATTGCTGCACCTCTCAGTGAGCTTACAAAGAAGGATCTGCCTTTTGTTTGGGGTACCGCACAGGAAGAAGCGTTCAAGGTATTGAAAGATAAGTTGACACATGCTCCTTTACTCCAACTTCCTGATTTTAATAAGTCTTTTGAGCTTGAATGTGATGCTAGTGGAATTGGATTATGAGGTGTGTTATTACAAGATGGCAAACCTGTTGCATACTTTTCTGAAAAATTGAGTGGGCCTAGTCTGAACTATTATACTTATGATAAAGAATTATATGCTCTTGTTCGGACCTTAGAAACATGGCAACATTATTTATGGCCCAAGGAATTTGTTATACATTCTGATCATGAATCTTTGAAACACATTAAAAGTCAAGCAAAACTGAACCGTAGACATCCTAAATGGGTTGAATTCATTGAGACTTTCCCTTATGTCATTAAACACAAGAAGGGTAGATAAAATGTTATTGCTGATGCATTGTCTCATCGTTATACTATGCTTTCACAACTTGACTTCAGAATAGTTGGTTTGGAGACCATTAAAGATCAATATGTGCATGATGCTGAATTTAAAGATGTATTGCAGAATTGTAAGGAAGGGAGAACTTGGAACAAGTTCGTTGTTAATGATGGATTTGTGTTTCGTGCTAACAAGCTATGCATTCCAGCTAGCTTCGTTCGTCTTTTGTTGTTGCATGAGGCACATGGAGGAGGATTAATGTGACACTTTGGCGCGAAGAAGATGGAGGATATACTTGCTACACATTTCTTTTGGCCAAAGATGAGACGGGATGTTGAGCATTTTGTTGCTCGCTGCACTACATGTCAAAAAGCTAAGTCACGACTCAATCCTCATGGTTTATATATGCATTTGTGTGTACCTAGTGTTCCTTGGGAGGATATATCTATGGACATTGTTTTACGTTTACCTCGAACAAAGAAGGGGCGGGATAGCATATTTTTTGTCATGGATAGGTTCTCGAAAATGGCACACTTTATACCATGTCATAAAAGCGATGATGTTGTTAATGTTACTGATTTGTTCTTTCGTGAAATTATTCGCTTGCATGGTGTGCCAAGTACTATTGTTTATGATCGTGATACTAAATTTCTTAGCCACTTTTGGAGATGTTTATGGGCTAAGTTAGGGACTAAACTGCTTTTTAGTACTACATGTCATCCCTAAACTGATGGACAAACTGAAGTAGTGAATAGAACATTGTCTACCATGCTTAGGGCTGTTTTCAAGAATAACAAGAAAATGTGGGAAGAATGGTTGCCTCATATTGAATTTGCTTATAATCGGTCGCTGCATTCTACTACTAAGATGTGCCCTTTTGAAATTGTGTATGGTTTCCTACCTCGTGCACCTATTGATTTGTTGCCTCTTCCATCTTCGGAGAAGGTTAATTTTGATGCTAAACAACATGCTGAATTGATCTTAAAAATGCATGAGTTAACTAAGGAAAATATTGAGCGCATGAATGCTAAATATAAACTTGTTGGAGATAAGGGTAGAAAATGTGTTGTCTTTGCACCTAGAGATCTTGTTTGGTTACATTTGTGTAAGGAAAGGTTTCCTAATTTGCACAAGTCAAAGCTAATGCCACGTGTTGATGGTCCTTTTAAGGTGTTATAAAAATAAATGATAATGCATATAAACTTGAGTTGCCTATAGATTTTGGGGTTAGTCCCACTTTTGACATTGCAGATTTGAAGCCTAACTTGGGTGAGGAAGATGAGCTTCCGTCGAGGACGGCTTCAATTCAAGAAGGGGAGGATGATGAGGACATCACTAACAAAGTTAAACCCACAGCCCCTACTGATACATATACAGGACCAATTACTAGAGCTCGTGCACGCCAATTAAATTACCAGGTACTTTCATTTCTTGGTAATGATTCTAATATTCGTGAGAATATGATGCTACCTAAATTGGATACATTTGTCTTGGTTACAAATGAAGGGCCTAGCTTGGACAAGAAGGATGATCATTGGAGCAAGATCAAGCATGGAGATGATGGCATGCGCAAGGGGAACAAGAACGGAGTTACAAGTGGTGATTTCAGGACTTTGAAGCCACCATAATGAGTGCATGAAACCTTGGACGAAATATACAAGATGCCACTTCATAAATTTCGTCCAGAGGCTATTATAGGTGCTGCATCACCTTATTATTGGGCCAGGCCCATGTAATTTCTAAATACTTGAGTGTAGGCTATTTTTAGAGTCTGTGTGTGTGTGGGGAAACACGATTTAGGGTTGGTTTCGGACCCCTCCTCCAAGGGCCACGAAATTCCCCCCTCTTCCTCCATATATACAGCCCTTAGGGAATCGTTTAGACTTTGCGTTTTGTTTAGATTAAAGTTCGCCATAGCTACAACTTCGCGTACTTCGTTTTTGTTCAACAACCAGACAAAGGCGTCACAGAAGCCCACCTTGATCAATAAAGCTTTCCTCTTATATTCTTGATATCCAAATTGCAATCTTAGTTTCTTGTTTGTTCTTCATTTACCTGCAGGAAACAGACCTTCGTGGTCTGGTTGATCATGCTCCGGCGTGGTCAATAACCTCTTGGAGTTGGTTTAGCGATTGCTAAGGCGCGGCGTCCTTGCACGTTCGTAGTTGGATCGCCAAAGTCGACTTCCTCCAAAACGATAGCCACCATCTCATCGAAAGACGGGACACCTTCACCTCTATCATCTACCCCTATCAGAGTTGCTAAGGCATCCAGGAGCTCAGATAAGGCTTGAGCCAGCGAGCGCGCGGAGCCGCTTGCCCCAGTCGTTGCCTCGGCTGTTGAACCGGAAGTCATCGCCGCGACAGTTGAAGATCGGAGAGCCGGATACTGTCGCCATCGGAATAGGCCCCAAGGCCTCGTCTTGTAGCTGATACATTGAGCCAGTCTCACTGCACTGGTGTGCGTCGGTCCTAAACAAACGGTTTTTAACCCCTTTCCGCGACGGCATTTGGAACCATCACCAAGTGAGTGTGAGCGATAGGGGGGTCCTTCCCACACGACCCAAAAATTGTCGGGGATAGGGCCCCTACAGTACTCCAACTCGTTTCTGCTTGCATTGCCATCGCAGTCGGTATTCTGTCGTGCTATGTTTACGATGCATGTCCCATCACAAACGGCTCACCATTATAGAACATGTACATTGCGCGGCCCATCACAAACGGTTCACTGTTAAGAAGATTAGCTAATCGTCGTATGAGTGTGGGACAGGATTACAAAACGTCGGACCGTCGTAACATCATCGTACACAACCACTATCGCACACGCTATTCTGTGGTGCAACGTTTACGATGCATACTTCATCAGAAACAGTTCATGGTTGTGAATCATGTACGATAAGGCAACTAACACAAACGTTTAGTTTTCCTGCACCGTTTGTGATATTGTCTGAAATCGCACACGCTTTGGAAACGGCAATTGTGTGCATGCTTGCACATGTTTCCTCTCTGTGAACCGTCTCAGATTATGGTGTATATCGCAAACGTTTGTGTTTTACTAGCCGTGTGTGCCGTAACAACCTAGAGAGCGTAATTTCACCGTAATTTAATTGCTGCTATTTCAAATTGTACCGGATTTGAATTTGAATGTATGCTACAGCTTTGTTCATATCAATCAGGTTCAAACAACCAATGCATTATTGATTCATAGGTACATATGTTCAAGAATTACATAAGAACCAAATAAAGAATGATGAACCATAATTGTATACTTGTGCTATTAAAGACGCTAAATAAAGAGGCGAAATATATTCTGGTTGCTAAACAAGGTGGAGCGGAATGCCCATATTGTGCCCTCCTCCATGCAGAAGGCAAGCACGACTCTAGTCCAACCCCTTGTGATGGCCGACCGCCCATCCTTCACGGTCTTCATGAAAACATCTAGATAATCATCATGTTCTGGTAGAAATACTTTAACCTTTGCATGCCCACCAATCACGTAGTTTGAGGGGTAATCTTGAGTAAACTGCTTTGGCAACCACTGCAAAGGAAAAAGATTCAGACATTGTCATCTAACACAACTCATTATGGGTAGTAAAAAAAGGCTGCAGAGTTCTTACTTACCATCCTGCAGTTCATTGTTGTCTTGGATGAAGTGTAAACAAATAGTTTAATTGTCATCTTTGGACCCATGTTACTAACAATCTTTATCAACTTCCTCACTTGATGCTGGTTCATCGATATCTCATTGCCCCATACGCAGAAAGGGCCGAAGCGCGGATCTTTACCAATGACATATGTACCTAAAAGCACCAAGTTAATATTAGAAGCTAAACGACAATTGCATAGTGATGTAGTACAACACTCTTTTATAATATGTCTATATACATCCGTATGTGGTAGTCCATTTGAAATCGTTAAAAAGACAAATATTTAGGAACGGAGGGAGTATCTTATAACATCCAATATACTCACATATTAGATGAATTAACATCTTATATTATGGGCCGGAAGGAGTTTAGTGCATTCTTACAAATTATTGGCTAATTAACTACTCTTGTATCCAGGGGTTACAGTTAGTTTGAGCTAGTTCAGGCTCAAATAGCCCTAAAATATATCTAAACATGAGGGCTAGTTTGAGCTAGTTGCATCTATAACCCACCTAAAAAACTATCCAACCCAAGAGGTGCTAATTGGAACTAGTTCTCCTAGTGCATTTATTGTCAATCTAACCCTGCCATCCAAACAACTCTTTCGATGGAGTTAGTTCAAGGTTAGTAATGAGCTAGAAACTAACTCTAACCTCTAGCTAAATTGAGTATCCAAATAGGGTTGTGTTGTTGTTGCTGGTGCTACTGCTGCTCTTCTACATATAACTAGACATCATTAGAACATTAATGTAACACTCTTCCTTATTGCTATGTAGCCTAGGATTGCATATTTAGACATTAAGTACAATGCATGTTGCTATGTAGCCTCTGGCCCTAGTTAACCTAACAATAAATGGGTTGCAGATATATTCAGTTAAAAGTCCGATTCACCGATTAGTCCCTTACCAGCCACCGGCCTATATGGTACCAGCTACCGATATCCTGAACAGTGAGAAGATATAAGCCATGGGATGAAACTAACCTCGATGGAAAACAACAGTCGTTCCCAAAATTGTCCTGTGTAGGTACATCAAGAAGCATGTTAAGCACAACAGTTCATACTTGGACATATAGAACATCATGTTGTCAATAACTGGAATAAACAAGGTATACTACGAACAACCAAATATAGCATTTGAAACTGGACATATGCTAACTACAAACAACTGAACAATCAAAAAACTTTAAAAGAGGCATATGCTAGCTATAACAGGCTTAACAGCAAGCAAATATATGCATTCCTATCGGTATGTTTAAAACTGGATTGATGAAATGTACTGCACAGTAAATAATTGCACATATAGAGTATCACATTGTGAACAACTGAAATAAACAAGGCATACTGCAAACAACCAGATATAGCAATTAAAACTGGACATATTCTCACTACACTACAAAAGGGACTCGACAAAACAAATCATGGGTTTCCCCCTGTGAAGAGGCACGACAAAACAAATCATGGGTTTCCTCACTTGCCACAGATGGGCTCATTCCCGTGGGAAGAGCACGGACCCTGGATGTGCTCCATGTTGTCACAGATGGGCTCCTTCCCCTTGGAAGAGCACGACTATAGGGTGCCCACCCTGATGTCACAGACGGGCGCTTTCCCCTTGGAAGAGCAGATGGGCACTTTCCCCTTGGAAGAGACGAAGAGGGTGCCCTCCTCGTGGTTGTCGTCGATGAGGTCTCACTTGGAAGCTGTGGATCCCAAGCTAGTGTCGCAGAACGTGTCCTTCAGAAATGACAAAAGGGGCTCGATGGCGATGTAGAATGGCAAATTGTTGACAGCGAGCGAGAGGAGATTAGCGGCGGGGCCATGGGTGAGATCGACGGCGGTTGAACCCGAGGGGCTGGGGGTGGGCCACTTAACCTGTGACATAGCCTGCCTCAGGTGTCGCTGTCGATGACCTCGATGTCGTAGCCAGTGGACGAGACATGCCCGCATACTCTAGCCCGCTGCTTGAGTGGCTGCTGCTAGTAATGGTCGTCAGCTTCCTTGGCGACATTGGGCGAAGAGACCGCTAAACACCTCTTTTGGGTCAGTCGCTCCTCGAGCTCCATGGGAGCGTAGCCGGGCTTAGGCTGCGACGCTCTGGAGTGGGGGATGGGGATCTGTGGGAAAGGGGCATTTGGCAAGCATCATCTAAGAAACTCAGGGCAACCTGGGTATGAAGATCGGTGGGTAAGCTGCATGGGCAAACGGGCAGATGTTGGCAATGGAGGCCTTGCGGCGGCGGCGGCGGCGGCGGGGACCTTGCTAGGGTTTCGAGCGAGGGAGGGTGTGTGTGTGGGCGCGCACGCCCAAGGAGGTTTTGGTGTGTGTATGTGTGTGTGTGTGTGGAGAGGGGCACGGGGTGTTTGAGGAAATGACGCGGGTACTGAAAATTTTACTACGCGGGAGTCAAACGCGGGATTGAAATGCCGGGCTATTGAAAATTGTCATGATAGTGCATCGCACATGGTCCGGAGATAACAACCGTGTGTTATGAAACAGAAAAACCCTCGAGGCGGGCAGATATTTTCTAGTGATGCAGGCGGGATTGGGAACAAGAAACATCGCACATGGTCCGAAGATAACAACCGTGTGTTATGAAACAGAAAAACCCTCTAGGCGGGCAAATATTTTTGAGAGGGGGAGCCTCATCGAGCCCAATGTACTGTGCGGATGTGTCGTGACAGGTGCACCGGCGTGGCACACGGTTAGTTTGAGTGAACCATTTATGTTGCGTCATCCGACTTATCTAATGTTCATAAATTTGGCGAAAAATGACGCGGGAGAGGGTCAGAACATGAACACACTTGCATGTGGACCAAATTTATGTATCAAAAGGGTGGTTTGATTTTCAAATACCAAATGCAACTTCGATGTGGCACCTCTCTCGCAAAGCGCACTGTATTGCTTGCCCCACCCCCCCCTCATGTCGGCACGAAGGGAATCCTAAGATATGAATGCATGCCCCCTCCCCCCCAACCGAGGTTCACCTAGGAAAGTGCGAAGTAGCTAGCAGCCCCCCTCCTCCCTCGTGTCGGCACGAAGGGAATACTAAGCTATGAATGCATGCCCCCCAACCGAGGTTCACCTAGCAAAGTGCGAAGTAGCTAGCAGCCCCCCTCCCTCGTGTCGGCACGAAGGGAATACTAAGCTATGAATGCATGCCCCCCCAACCGAGGTTCACCCTATCAAAGTGCAAAGTAGCTAGCAGCAACCCCTCCCTCGTGTTGGCACGAAGGGAATAAGCTATGAATGCATGCCCCCCCTTGACCGAGGTTCACCTAGCAAACTGCGAAGTAGCTAGCAGCCCCCCTTGTGTCGGCATGAATGGAATCCTAAGCTATGAATGCATGCCCCCTCCCCCCAACCGAGATTCACCTAGCAAAGTGCGAAGTAGCTAGCAGCCCCCTCTTGTGTCGGCACGAAGGGAATCCTAAGCTATGAATGCATGCCCCCTCCCCCCAACCGAGATTCACCTAGCAAAGTGTGAAGTAGCTAGCATCCCCCACCCCCCACCCCCTCATGTCGCCACGAAGGTAATCCTAAGCTATGAATGCATGCCCCCCAACAGAGATTCACCTAGCAAAGTGCGAAGCAGCAACCCCCCCCCCCCCCCACACACACACACTTTCAGTCGGCGGGCCAGAGAGACATATATCTCACCAAGATGGATCGTAAAACAGACCAAGAATAATCCACCTTGGTCGTACAACCTCCCTTTTGTTGTTGGTCAAACTGATGGCCGTCCATGAGACCCCGGAGATGGGCTAGCTCACCAATAATCACGCAAGTAGCTAGTCCCCGAAGACAACCACTGCATGCGTGTGGCCCAAACATATGTATGGGGAGGTGTGTTTTTGAGTAACAATGGAACAACTTTCATGTGGCACCGTGATTTTGAACTAGAAATCCCCAGACTGAGTGAGGGTTAGGTTGACGATGCATATGTATGTCACACCACACTTCAAGCCAACGACAGGGATTCATGCATGCATGCATATTATATGCGCTCAAACTTAATTAGGTCTGAATCTCACCATGACCTATACTACGATAACACGAACCAAATGAAGAATCCGCCATGGTAACCTATCTTGTTGTTGGTTAGGTGATCACGGATGTCCACGCGGGCCCACGAATATATAGGCTTGTCACCGATAACCACGCAAGGGAGTGTACCACTCGAAGGCAACCACTACATGCATATGTATGGAGGTGATGCATGCATGCATGCATGTTTGAATACACAACATTGACGTGGTGCGTGCGTCAAAAATCGTACACTATCTCCCCACATAGAGCGAGATCGGTTCATGATGTGTCGTTGTACTAGCCACTTCGACTTGATGGGAGGGATTCATGCATACACATGCATGTGTGTGTGCTCAAGCTGTATCATGCATGTTATCCCAGAGCAAAAATAATAATCCCCTCCTAAGTCAAATTAACCTCTCTTATTGTCAGGAAAAAAGTCGTGATGGACCAAGCGGGCCCACAAATGGAAAGCATCGATATCGCTGATAACCGCTTAAGTGGGTGCAAGAGGACAACCACCACTGCTTTGCATGTGGGCCAAACATATATATGTTGAATAACCAAAATGCACAACTTTGATGTGCCACATGCCTCAAAAATCATAAACCATGCACCCACATAGAGCGAGGTTCATATCAAGCATACTACATATGATGGTCCCCTTTCCCCCTCTTCACTGCATACTATATGCTCCTGCCGTAATATATGTACAACCCAAAAGAATCCTCATCGATGGTGAAATTAATTAACCTCTCCCGATGTAGGTCAAAGTGATGCATGCATGCATCGACGATGGCCTCGTGGGCCCACAGATGGAAGCGTCACACGTGAGTGTCCTAGCTAGGATATGCATGTGGCCCAAAAAGGTGTTGTGTGATGTTTGAATAACCAATTTCACAATTATGATGTGGCACGTGCCTAGGAAACCAAAAAGTCCCGACACTGAGTGAGGTGCACATGTTCACCGACGCGTACGTATAGTATATATGCTAGTCTCCTCCCACCTCTTCGACGCGTACTATATACCACCGTAACACAAACAAAAAAGATTCTACCTTGCTGGTCAAATTAACCTCACTGTCGGCTGTTCATCAAAGTGATGGATGACGACCTCACGGGCCCATAGAAAGTGTCACACGCGAGTATCAAGTGTCGTGTAAGACAACCATTGACTGCATGTGGCCAAAACATTTATGTATGACATGGTTGCGCAATGTTTTAAATAACAATTTCACGACTCTGATGTGGCACCGGCCTGCCTAAAAAAAGGCCAACCCACACGGTGGCTCACAACTCGTAGTGTACTGTGAGCCACCCGCCACCCCCAGACGCACACACCCACACACACACACCGCAAATCTACCGCAACTACGATGCATGTTAAATTAATTATCCCGCGGTGAACATACATGTTACCGAAGGAGGGACGTTTTAATTTCAAAAAAAATCACAGAGATCATTAAGACGTTTTAGTACACTAATTGATTTTCTATGGTATAATGTGCAAAAATCAAATTTGAGCTACATGCACACGTGACAGTGCACCTAAATGGATTGCAAAAACACATGTGTCTCACTGGGTGCATGTTTACTCCCCGTGCAACAAATTTCAAACATTGAGAATCTTGATTTTTAAATTCTAGTGCATCCAAAACTTATTTGAAGTTCATGAAACTTATCGTGTTGTCATATGGACACTAATATAAAGTGGCATTGTACTTTTTTGTCAAATTTGAGACTTGTTGGGGATATGACTATTGGATATGACCTACCCAGGAGGGGCCAGGCTATCCCGATGGTGGTTCATAAACCAAGCCCATGAATATGTTGAAGATGGCGGTTCATATAGTGGGCTCGTTAAAGGGCCCAAAGCCCAAAGGCGGCTTAAGGCCCGTAAGTGTAAACCGCCATGTATATGTGACTTATATTGTAAGGCATGTAAGATAAGTCACCGGGCTGGACACGTTTGTATGAGCCGGCTGGGACTCTGTAAGCCACGGGGCGTCGACCCGTGTATATAAGGGGACGACCCGGAAGTGGCTTAGGGCAAGAAATAACGGGTCTAAAGCCAGACCAATCGTATTTGCTCCCTGGTAATCAAAACCCTAGCAATACCACCTCAAACTGGATTAGGCTTTTACCTTCATCGTAAGGGGCCAAACCAGTATAAATTCCCCATGTCCTTTGTCCCGTTTAACCCCTTTAAACTAACTGCGTCGCAATGGCTCCACAACTAAGTTCTTCTGCTAGGACATCTGCCGTGACAATTCCATGATAGTTGGTGCCCACCGTGGGGCCTGCGCGTGGTGGTTTTGAGTTCTTCAAGGGCAGCTTTGAAGGGATCAAGGGATACACTGTGGGATGGATGACCAAGAGTCGTCACGGCAAGCTCTAGATCTACGACGCAGGCTGGGGCCCCGAGGCCAGCTCAATTGAGTAAGGGTACCGGGTCCCCTTTGGTGGAATCCACGTCTTCATCGGCAAGATCGGGGAACTGGGCCCTGAGCCGGACATCTGCACTGACATCATCAAGACGGCTCAGCGTGCACGACCCGCCCAGGTTCAACCCGCCGTGAAGCGTGCCTTTGTTGGATTTATCTAAGGGGCTGAATTGGAGGGTTCTGTGTCTGGCGGTGAGACGGCCATCCACTCTGATGGTGAATCGTCCACGAGCGAGACCGACTCAATGTATCAACTACAAGACGGATGGCTTGGGGGCTGTTTTGATGGTGACAGTATTTCGGACCCCCATGAGTCATTGAACAGGGTGGCGATCTTCATGGCTGGCACCCAGCCGGTTCTTGGTTTGACAACCGCCACAGTTATGACTTCTAGCGCAGCGGCAATAACGGCAGGGGGTGCTGGCGGATCAGCACACCCACCGGTTCAAGTTTTAATAGATCTGTTGGAGGCTCTGGCAACTCTGATGGAGGTGGAGGTAACCCCGGACAACCAGGAACAACATAAGGTGGATGTGGCTAAGCTGCGTGATGAGATAGCGCAAGCCAAGGTAGAGCTGGCAGCGGGAAATGCTAGGATCACCGCATAGCGGGCCATTTTAAACGCCCAAGCACAACCGATTCATATCGGCTCATGTTGAATCAGAATGCTTTAAACAAAGTCTTGAGGAGAAAACACCAGAGTTGTCCGCCCTTGGTTTATGAATCGAGAAACCTCTTCAGCACGCCTGGAGCAGGGGCCAGTAACACGCCAATGATAAATGACTGAAGCGCCAGGGGGTGGAGCACCGGTTCAGCCGCGCGTGACGGGTTCCCCGCATATGAATAACACCCCACCTCAGCATGTGGTGACGCCATCGGGTCATTATTCTACCCCTTTGGACAATATGATTGTTGCAGCTACGCGATTGGCGGCTTTGCCAGTTGAGGGCGAGACTCCGACAGCGGTTGAAACTCGAAGGGTTAGGGAACTTCTTCAAACAGCGCTAGTACAGAAGTAGGCTTATTCTTATAGTCGTGACCGGATTCATTTGACCCCTCGTCCAAGCCGGAGCTACAGTAGGCACATTGACTCGCAAGCGGTTTCAAGTACTGAGCAGCACCGTAACCAACCCCATGCGCATGACCCAGCATGCAATGGTGCCGAGGCACAGAATTTGGTGGACCAGGGCAGAGCACACCGGGAGGCCGAGCTAGCGGCTCAGCTGGCGGCTCATCAGCACGCGCAGGTTTACCCGACAACTTGAGTGGAGGCAGGTGTGACTTCTAGAGCTTAGGGTGTGCCGTGTTTAACAGCGGCTCTGCGGAATGAGCGTTTGCCCAAGGATTTCAATGGCCCTCGTAAGGTGCCTAATTACACAGCAGATCAGCCCCCTGAGGCTTGGGTGGAGAGTTATGAGATGGCTATGGATATGTTGGATGTTAGTGAAGTTGCATATGCTAAGTATTTCACCATGATGCTGGAAGGGACGGCTCACACTTGGTTGAAAGGGCTACCTGCCAACTCCATTGGGTCATGGGCAGATCTAAAGGCATGTTTTACCCAAAATTTCAAAGATACGTGCAAGCAGCCTATGTCGATCGTGGACTTGGTTTCTTGTGTTCAAGCTAAGGGCGAGTCGACAACCAGTTGGGTGCACCGGGTCTCGACCATCATACATTCTTCAGATAATAACAATGTCGGCTCAGCGGTTTTAATGTTGGAAAAGAATTGTCATTTCCTTCCACTCAAGCGGAAGCTTGGGCGGCTTAAACGTCATTGTAGTGACATGGGTGAGCTCATGGCGGATCTTGTCAAGTATGCCGACTCTGATAGTACCAAGGACCCCGACTCCGAGGATGAACGATCGGGAAAGGGAAAGAAGAGTAGCGGTATGAGAGGACAGCAGCATAACCCGGCCAATCAGGGTGGTAACGGTAAGCGCAAAGCTGGTTATTTTGTGGCTAACACCGGTGCACGAAATTATAACCAGCGTCGTAAGGGGGGCGTCTCAAAGAAACAAAATTTGACCTTGAAGCGATAATGAATCAGCCATGTCCGAAGCACGGGAAAAAGGAGAAGTCGTCTACCCATCTATGGAAGGATTGCAGCATTATGAGACACTTTAGGGAGTCTTTCCAACACAACCATGGTCCGAATGGCGGTTCGGGGTCCGACCCTCATGGTCCGGGTCATGGAGGCAGCGGCTCAAATTCCGGGTTTCACGGCCAAGGCAATCAAGGCGGTTACAACCCGCAGAATAATCAGGGGAATTAGCAGCAGCAACAGTCTGGTTATCAGAGCAACCCGAAGCAATTGAATAGTGGACAGTACCATGTCTTCACCACTAGCTTGTCTAAGCGGGATCAGAAGCTTCATAAGAGGGCAGTGAATGCTATCGAGCCAGCGGTGCCGCGTTACTTGCGGTGGTCGGAGCAGCCTATTGTGTGGAGTCGTGAGGATCACCCGCCCCGGGTTGACAATCCGAGTCACCTGGCTCTAGTGGTGGTGCCTCGGGTTGGGGGCTATAAATTTACTAAGGTGCTCATGGATGGAGGCAGCAACATTAATATACTTTACTATGAAACCTTCTATCGCATGGGATTGACCGACAAAAATCTTAAGCCGTCAAACACCGTTTTTCATGGTCTGGTGCCGGGCAAGTCGGCATATCCAGTGGGTAAGATATCTTTGGAGGTTTCTTTTGGAGATGAGCATGATTCTAGATCTGAGACCCTGACTTTCGAGGTGGTTAAAATCAAGAGCCCTTATCATGCTCTGTTTGGGTGGCCGGCTTATGCTAAGTTCATAGCGAGGCCTTGTTATGTTTACTTGCAGCTTAAGATGCCAGGTTACAAGGGTACCATCACAGTGCATGGGAGTCGCAAGGTGGCCTTGGAGTGTGAAGAAGGCGATGCTGCCTAAGTTGAGTCTGTCCGTGCAACGGAGGAGCTAAAATTTTACAAGGATAATGTTGACCCGGTGGACATGACATCTTTGAAAAAGCCAACCACATAGCATGATCCTTTGCTAAAGTTTAAGTCGGCAGATGCCACTAAAATGGTTGATTTTGTTCCTGGCAACTCATCTAAGCAGTTCATCATTAGTGCTAATCTGGATCCGAAATAGGAAAGGGCGCTCATCGAGTTCATCCGTGAGAACCGGGACATCTTTTCATGGAAGCCTTCAGACATGCCAGGTGTACCGAGGGAACTCGATGAGCACACTCTTAACATTGATCTGAAGCTTAAGCCGGTCAAGCAATTCCTTCGTTGTTTTAACGAGGAGAGGCGGAAGGCCATTGGTGAAGAAGTGGCCCGGCTCTTGGCGGCCGGGTTTATCATTGAAGTTTTTCATCCTGAGTGGTTGGCTAAGCTGGTGCTTAAGAAGAACGGCACTTGGCGAATGTGTGTGGATTACACGGACTTAAACAAGGCTTGTCCGGCTGATCCGTTAGCTCTCCCTCGTATTGATCAAATCATTGATGCTACGGCGAGTTGTGGGCGTTTGAGTTTTTTGGATGCTTATTCCGGTTATCATCAGATCAATATGGCAGTTAAGGACCAGGAGAAGACATCTTTCATTACTCCGTTTGGAGCCTTCTACTATGTATCCATGCCTTTCGGGCTCAAGAGTGCCCAAACGACTTATCAACGGTGTGTGCAAAATTGCCTTCACAATCAGATCGGGTGTAATGTTCATGCTTATGTGGATGACATTGTGGTAAAATCCAGTAAGAAGGAGACCCTGATTGATGATTTGAAGGAGATGTTTGACAATCTCCAGGTTTATAAAATGATGCTTAACCGGGCCAAATGTGTGTTTGGTGTACCGGCGGGTAAGCTTTTGGGTTTTTTGGTTTCAGACCGAGGTATCGAAGCTAACCCGGAGAAAATCAAGGCTATTACTTCCCTGGCTAAGCCAAAGTGTGTTAATGACGTCCAACGCTTGGCGGTTCGGATAGCGGCTTTGAGCCGGTTCGTAAGCCGCCTAGGAGAAAAGGCTATCCCTCTGTACCAGAAGACAGATAATTTTGTCTGGAGTGATGCTGCTGATGAGGCATTTGAGGCGCTTAAGAAGCAACTGGCTGAGCCGCCAGTTCTTGCTGCCCCTATGCAGCGACCCGACCCGAATGGATCAAGTCTCTGTGCTTAAGTGTCATCCCTGGATCGGGTATGCTGACACACACAGTACTCGAGGATTTATAACAGAGGTAAATCACATGTATAAGTAACGTAAAATACTATTACCTCAATCCAAATAGCGGAAGTAACCAGGTTGTGGATTCCCATCAACACCAACGGCAAAGTTGAGTGTAGAAATCATAACCCTAACGTATCACTTACTCGTCGTAAGAAATCCTACAACATGAGACGTTGCAGCCACAGAGGGTCAGTACATTGAATGTACTGGCAAATTCACACCATAGAGAATGATGAATAAAGGCTATCACTACATGCATATTTGGCTGGTGGAAAAGCTCTATGGTTATAAGGTTTTTGCGAAAAGCCAATTTTTCCCTACTGCAAAGGAATAAATTTTATTTAACTATCATGGTGGTTGTTGAACATTGAGAATGGTTGACAGCATTCTCAATCCCAATTAAATAACATCATTAAGCCCAACAAACTTAATTTAAAGTAACGTGATGAGATCAACAGGATAATCCAAGAACTAGATACTCAAGACGTCCATAACCGGGGACACAGCTAATCATGATTAGTTTATACACTCTGCACAGGTTTGCGCACTTTTCCCCACAAGACTCGATCTCCTCCGTTGGATATCTCGCACTGCATGGTGTTTGAGAAACGGATGACCGAGACATAGTCTTTCAGAAGTGCTAGCACCTTACGGTCGGGTAGACCGTACCACCTACATCCCCTAAATCTGCTAGTCTACCACTGTAAGAATTCGCACGACTTAGTCAACTATGCTAGAGCCCATAATAGCTTGTGGCTGCACACGGAAGTTTCTAGCATGAAAAATCTCATGATCCCTTTGAGCCTGGGTGGCTGTCCATAAAAAAAATAGGCAATCCTGGTCTACCCGGGTGCCTAGACAGGCAATCCTAGAATAACCAGGCGCCTCAATCCACCCAGATGTGTGTTTAAGTTGCCACCTTAAGTAAACCATTAATTAACAATCTCACATCTGTCATGAATACTCTCAAAACCCAATCCACGTCTACAAGCATAGCATGGCAATGTAAGCATAACGTAAAAGTAACTCCCAAGGTTTGAATGCAGGGCAATAGGTTCCTACCTCATCAACTACTTCCCAATTCCCACATGTTATCAATCCTACTCATGCAATGTTTGAGGGTGAAACTAATGCATAAAACTAGGTATGAAAAAGGGATATGATCAAAGTGTGAACTTGCCTGCAATGTTGATGAAGATGATTCACACTCAAAAATCTTGATAGATCTACTCGTCACACTCCGGTCAATCTATCGTAAGCAAGCAATAGTAACCATACATAAGCAATCACTCAAAAGATCAGAAAGATCGAAGAAGTCGATTCGGAAAACATCAAAACCAAGCAAACAGCTCTTGCAACATAAAACAATTTCTAACTGTACCAAAATTTTATGAATTTGGCCTTACCAGAAAGTTTAGGTCAAGAGCTTCGATTTGCAAAAAGAATCAACTCAAACGGAGCTACGAAACTCAAGTTATGTTCAAAAAACGTTTGAATATAAACCTAAACAAAATTTGAAAATTGAAAATTTCAAAAACATGTTTGGGTTGGATTACTGGATAGAGGGGATCATAACGAAGAAGTGGGTGTTGGTTTCGTTGGATTTGGACAAACGAGTAAAAAGTTATGGCTATTTGAAAAATCAGGGGCAAGCTGTTTTACGGAAGAAAAAAATAGATACAGGCTAGGGTCTAATGTATAAATACGTAGGCTAATTGATAATCTAATTATTTTATTGTATTAGTCTAAAAAATAATAAACTACAAAAGTATAAGAAAAAAAACAAAGAGAGATATCTTTATAAGGCAGACAAAAGATGACTTTGGAGAGAAGAGAAAAATTCTAGAAGTCGCGCGAGAAATATATTTTTCTTAAATGAATCTAGTCAAACCAAAATATTGATTTAACCCGAATCGGATGGTTTTTGAAGGCTCCATGGGTCTATATTTATTGGTGAAAAAGATGTTTAGAGGTCAAAGGCTAGGCAATGTGGGACTAAACATAGACGAAAATATACGAAACAGAGAAGAAAAGAGACGGATGGGCCTACAGGCCTTCGGCCGGCCGCGCGCACGCTGCGGTGCAATTTTTTTTGGAAAATTTGACCTAAGAAAAAAAAGGAAAAAAACTGAAAAGGCTGGCTGAGTCTGGCCCATATAGGATAAAGAAAAAAATAGGGCGCCCGCTGGTACTATGATGCGCACGTGGGCGATAGTTAGTTTCAGGCGCGCGCGCAGTTTTTTTTAAACAGAATGCGATAAACTAAAAAACGAAAATAAAAATAAAACTTTATATAGGCATGTTATATATCAAAATTTTCAGAAAAAGATTTTCTACGACATGAACATTTTTATAACTTCAAATATAATCCACAGAAATTCAGATAAATCAAAGAGTGCTACTGGTCTATTAAAATCCAGCAAAAATCATTTTAAAAATACCAAAATGATTTCAATTTAATTTTTCTCCAATTTTCTAATGTAGGGAATCATGTTACCCTAATTTCCGTATATTTTATTTTTGGAGAAAAATAGTTTGAATAAAACTCAAATAAATCCAAATTGAAAATTAATTCCAAAAGGACCTTGAAATTGATCCTTTGAAACTCCCAACTCATATTTCATATAATTTGAAGAAGTCATTTTATCTTTGCTCGTGAAAATCATTGAGTTGCAGAAAGTTTCAGAATTGGAAATATTCTCAAATGAAATTCAAATATTTTCAACACCCCTTGTTATTTAAATAAATGGAAGAAGTCATGTCATCTTCTCTCCAGGGTTTCGTGGTGAAAAGAATTTGAATTCACGGAGATCATAAAATGCAAAGGTGAAAGTTTGGGAAAGTCCTTTTATTCCCTCTCATTGAACTTTCAAAAAGCTTCAAATTTCACTCACTTTCAGTCAATCAATCAAACATTCAATCAAATCTATCTATTTATTATAACATTCCAAAATTTAGAATTTTGGGATGTTACAAACCTACCACCCTTAAAATGAATCTCGTCCTCGAGATTCGGAGAGGCTAGAAAGAAATAGGTTAGGTTCGGGGTCTTCTCAAAATCCATCAATCATCACAGGGGGTCTGGGTGCTACCACCCTTAAAATCATTGTTACGGTTCCATCAAAACTCATATACTCCATCCTTATTCTTGGCAGTGTCAGTCTTCTCAGTTCGTAAGGATAATTCCTTATCCAGGCTCTTCCGGTAGTGGCATAACCTTTACCGCAATACTTCTGTCTTTTCATCTTGGTAAGGTTATCCCGAGACTGGGTCTTCTTCGCTGATGGGTCTGGCGCCAATACTAATCAACTATCGATATCTCATGGTGGTAATCCAATTATGGTTTCTCCTGCAGGGAATGGGTCTGGGTTGATCCTCACCGTATAACCTACGGTTGGTAACAACTGTCGTGTACAAGGGAAAAATACTTATACCATTCTAAGGTTCAAACAAGGTTTAATATTGTCGTCTCTCTACTATAGGCAAGTCACTCAGATTTACCATCCCATATAGCAAGGCGAATAATAAGAGTAAGTCGGTATGGTGATCAATCCATCCCGCACCCAAATCATTACCTTGTATACGGTTTAGCGAATCTCGCATTCTAACACTCGGTCATCCTCACAAGCATTGCAGAATTTCTCTTGTCCACGAACTGCGTTCGGAATAATCCATTGATTCTGCAAGCCAAACAAACATCTATCGTTCCTTCACCACTCTCAGGTTTTGCATGAACTCCTATAAAATCGTCGGTTGATAAGTCATAACTCCTTCCACGTTTTTTCCCTTCAGCAAAATGTGCTTGCTTCTTGGCAGGTCGTGGGGCCTGTGGGTTATGGCCCATCTTATCACTTGTAGTCCTTGAACTTATCATCGGGCAACTGATCATTATTCCAACTTCCAACTTCCTAGTATTCTTAAATCCATCCAATTGTAATGTCTTCCTTCCTTCTATTGGCACCAAACTAGGACATGATTACTCAGACTTATCAGGGAATTTCCCTTGATCCATATTTCCAACATCATACCTCCTTTATATCCAATAGTAATTCATCTCTTCATCCTCGTGGAATATCCCACATACCAAGATAAAAACTTATACTTATGAAGTCCATATTCTACTTCGTGGAACATCATTATCCTTTCCAGGGTCAAGCGTCCTTACACGGGAATATTGGCCATCTCTGCATGGCACTTCTTCAACTGGGAAACATGAAACACATCATGAACTCCTGACAGTCTGTAACACCCTTGACGCGACTATAGCTCCCACGTGTCGAGGCACGACTTAGAGACATAATCGCATTGAAGGCATATGTCGCAAGTTAGGCAATCTTCACAACATCCCATGTAATATGATAATAAAAGGGGAGATAACATAGTTGGCTTACACTCGCCACGTCAATCAAGTACATAAATAACATAACATCATCCAAACACTCATGGCCCGACTACGGCGCCAAAATAAAAGAGAACCCAACACGCGACAACGGTCCCGATCACCCCCAACTGGGCACCACTACTGATCATCAGGAAAGGAAACATAGTAATGTTGAGAGTCTTCGTCGAAATCCAACTTGAGCTCAAACGCGTCTCCTGGAGCGGAATCATCAGGCCCTGCATCTGGTGTAATAGTAATGTGTGAGCCACAGGGACTCAGCAATCTCGCACCCTCGCGATCAAGACTATTTAAGCTTATAGGTAAGGCAAGGTAAATATGTGGAGCTGCAGCAAGCGACTAGCAAATATGGTGGCTAACTTATTCGCAAACGAGAGCGAGAAGAGGAGGCAAAGCGTGAGCGAGAAACTAGAGAACAACCTGCGCAAACATTACTCCAACACCATGTCCACTTCCCGGACTCCGCCGAGAAGAGGCCATCACGGTAACACACTCAGTTGATTCATTTTAATTAAATTAAGGTTCAAGTTATCTACAACCGGACATTAACAAATTCCCATCTGCCCATAACCGCGGGCATGGCTTTCGAAAGTTCAAATCCCTGCAGGGGAGTCCCAACTTAGCCCATGACAAGCTCTCACGGTCAACGAAGGAATAGACCTCCTCCCAAGACGTTCCGATCAGACTCGGTATCTCGGTTATTCAAGACACTTTGACAGGTTAAAACAAGACCAGCAACACCGCCCAACTGTGCCGACAAATCCCGATAGGAGCTGCACATATCTCTTTCTCAGGGCACACTCAGATTGTCTTAGGTACGGGTAGGCCAGCCCAGAGTTGCCCCTGGTGGCCACCGGCAGCTGACAGGTGGACCAACACTCAGAGGAGCACTGGCCCGGGGGTGTTAAAATAACGATGACCCTTGAGTCTGCAGAACCCAAGGAAAAAAAGGCTAGGTGGCAAATGGTAAAACCAAGGTTGGGCATTGCTGGAAAAGCTTTAATCAAGGCGAACTATCAAGGGGTTCCCATTATAACCCATCCGCGTAAGGAACACAAAATTCGGGAACATAACACCGATATGACGGAAACTAGGGAGGCAAGAGTGGAACAAAACACTAGGCGAGAGGCCGAGCCTTCCACCCTTTACCAAGTATATAGATGCATTAAGATAACATAGCAATATAATGATATCCCAACAAGTAAATAAATGTTCCAACAAGGAACGGCCTTCGATCTTCACCTGCAACTAGCAACGCTATAAGAGGGGCTGAGCAAAGCGGTAACATAGCCAATCAACGGTTTGCTAGGACATGGTGGGTTAGAGGTTTGACATGGCAATTTGGGAGGCTTGAAAGCAAATGGTAGGAATCGTAGCATTGGCATAGCGAAAGAGCGAGCAATCTAGCATAGCAAAGATAGTAGTGATTTCGAGGGTATGATCATCTTGCCTCCACAGTTGTCAGAGTTGACTGGATCCTCTAAAGAAAACTCAACGGGCTCCTCATTAGCGAACTTGTCTCTCGGCTCTACCCAAACAAGACAAACAAGCAACAAGGACACAATCAACCATGTGCAAGGATCAATCAATATGATGCAATGATGATATGCTATGCGGGATGCGATGCGGGATGCATATGCAAGATATGACAGGAAATGCAAGAACCTGGCCTCAACTTGGGAATCCAAATGTTCCACTGGAAAGATGAGATGAAATCGCTTGAAAACGATATAAAGAACGCCGGAATCGGAGTTACGGTTTGGAAATGGCAAGCGATTCAAATATGACACCGGTCTGCGATTTACAGCAAGTAGCCATCTAAATGTAATGAGATGAACATGCTACAGCACCCAAACATGACAACAAAATACATGGCAGGGATGCATTCAAGAAGCTTAACAAAAGTCTAGCACTGAGCTACGGCCAATTCATCCATTAACAGGTTCAAACAAGCATGGCAAAAATGCATATGGCAAACAGATCTTAGACTTAGTGAAATCAACACTTGTCTGGAATTTCAGATCAGGTAGCCCACTTCGGAGCAACAAAACTACATGCTACAGGATCTGAACATGGCAAAGTAAAGCATGGCATGGAGCTACTCAAAGAGCTTAACAAAAGTCCATTAGTGACCTTGAGCCAAAAGGGATCAGAAAAAACAATTGAAAGCATGTGAACATAGCAAAAACATAATCAGTTTTCAGACTTAGTGAAAACTGGAACATGCTGAAACATAACTCAAGTAGGCATACGAGCTCGATGCACTCACTATGGTGCAAGTCATGACAAAATAAGCATGCACCCATTAAGAACACATGAAATACAAGCTAGACATGGCAAGAACAATAGCATAGCATGCACGGATCAACTACAACATCATCGGCAAAATTGCAAACAAGTTGACAATCTGCCCAGATTCACAAAGTAGCAAAAATAGAGCTCGATTGACTCAAGCTAGGGTGCTCCATAATTGCAAACAAAGACATGGATGGATAGAGCATTACAAGATTAACAAAACATACTTACTGATCATCCTCAAAAGAGGCACGGATCACTAGGAAACAAAATGAACATATGGCCATATGAGATAAACAGCTCAAGGACTTAGTGGAAACTGCTAAGTCCCTGAAAACAGAGTTACCAAGTGCACCACTTTGCAAGCTTGTGCTAGTCACCACACACATCACAAAAATACATGGGTTGCACCTCTAGAAAGATGACAAAACCCTTAACAAACATATGGAGAACATCAGGGCATATCATGCACACATTAATCATGGCAAAAAATGACAAAAAGCTAAACGGAGTAGCAGATCTAACAATTATCTCAAGTAGCCCTCTTCTAACAGCATTTCGGGCATCAAGATGAACTCAAATGAAAATGATGCAATGGAATGAAATGATGTACTCTCTGAGATGAACATTTTGATATGCTATATGCATGAATCGGAGCTACGGATGCAAAGTTACGGGGCCATGAACATGAGCACATGGATCTGCGATTTTTAGGACTTAGTAGAAAATCACCCCGCGAGAAAAGTCAACCCGAGACACGGAAGCTGCGGCGGTGGCGGATCTCGCCGGAGCCGGCCGGGACCTCACCGGAGAAGGAGCGAGGAGGCCGGATCTGGAGCTCCCGCGGCCGGATCTCGACGGCGGCGAGGACGGCGGCTGCGAGGCGGCGACGGGCGAAGGCGGCGGCGACCGGGCGCGACGGGGCGGCGCGGATGGCGGCGGCCGAGCCGGGCGGCAGGCGGCGGCGCGCGCGCCGGCGATGGGCGGCGAGGGGCGAAGCGGCATCGGGCGGAGGAGGGAGAAGACCCGGGCGGCGGCGGCAGCGACCCAGGCCGGGAGGGCCGCGCGCGGGCTCCCCTGGCCGGCGCGGTTGGTGGAGGCGGCGGCGACACGTGGCGCCTTCTGGTTGGCGCGGGCGGCGGAGCGGACGCGTCCGGTCCGTCCGGACATGTCCGGCGGCGGCAGAGGAGATTTTTAGGGTTTCGGGGGGAGGAAGAAGAAGAAAAACGGAGGGGTCTTTAAATAGACATAGGAGGAGCTAGGAGAGTTCAAATGAGGTGCGGTTTTCGGCCACGCGATCGTGATCGAACGCTCTAGATGATGGAGAAGGCTTAGGTGGGTTTTGGGCCAAATTGGAGGGGTGTTGGGCTGCAACACACACGAGGCCTTTTCGGTCCCTCGGTTAACCGTTGGAGTATCAAATGAAGTCCAAATGATACGAAACTTGACAGGCGGTCTACCGGTAGTAAACCAAGGCCACTTGGCAAGTCTCAGTCCAATCCGGAAATGTTTAATCCCCACACACGAAAGAAAGCTAGAATTGACCACCGGAGGAGAACGAATCGCCGGAATGCAAAACGGACAACAGGGAAAATGCTCGAATGCATGAGATGAACACGTATGCAAATGCAATGCACATGATGACATGATATGAGATGCATGACAACGACAACAACACACGGAGACAAAGACCCGAACCCGAGAAAATAAAATAACTTAACGCCGAAACGGCAAGAGTTGGAGTACAAATTGAGAAAATTACATCCGGGGTGTTACACAGTTCTTCGGGTAACTCCAACTTGTAGGCCACTTCTCCCATATGCTCCAAAACTCGGTATGGTCCTACAAATCTCGGGGCTAACTCTCCCTTAACTCCAATCCGTTTAACTCCTCGCATAGGGGACACGCGAAGACATGATCTGTCTCCAATTTCATAGACTACCTCCTTGAGTTTTTTGAGTCTACATAACTCTTCTGCCTGGACTGAGCTACCTTCAGTCTATCTCGAATCAACTTAACATTCTCTTCTGACTCCTTAATCACATTTGGTCCAAACAACTAACGGTCTCCAACTTCATCCCACATACTCTTGGGGCATCACACATATCGAGACAAAACTCATATTCATTTTGTCTGAAATCCACTCAGTGGAGTATCCTTATCATTTCCAGGGGTCAACGGTTCTTACAGGGTACTACCACCCTTAAAATGCACAAATCTTCCATAGACCATATTTATCTTATCCTCAAAATGGTCAAAATCCTTCTTCATAGAGTAACAACTCATAAAATCCATATCAATACCAACGATGCTACTTTATTCATTCTCAAATGATTACAATCTCTCGCTTCTCCATTACATGTCTCAACTCAACACCTCAATATAAAAGAAAATGTTCTCACTTCTACTACCCCATTTCTTTTGTTGCAAACTCAACTATCTAGCACAAGTTTCCTTCTCCTTAGGGCATTCTCTGGGAAAGTGCCCTGCTCCATTACAACTAAAACATATTACTTCTGACAAGTCTCGAGGTTTCCTTTTTGGGCAACTGTTGAGGTAGTGCCCTGACTCCTTGCACCTCTAACAGGTGATATGACTCAGGTCCCTCCTGGGCTCCAATCGATTTCTCTTCCTGGACTTTTCCATTCCAATCAGGGCTTCTATTTCTTGTGGGTCATATTCTACTTCCTCTGTCGGGAATTCTACTAGATCCCCATTCAAACAATTTTGGGAGATGTGTCCTTCTTCTCCACATGAATAGAAAGACTTAGTGTAGGGTTTACTCGGGTATTCTTTAGGTGTGTCCTCCATATCTTCCTTCATCACAACTGCTTCTATAATTTCCATGAGGGCTCCTTTCATTACTTCTTTTTTCTGCTGGATGGTATGTTGTACCATGGGGTAAATGTGACACTGAGCAGGATAGTGGGTAGTCCCTTCACACAAGAAACAAGTAATCTGCCTAATTGGGAATTCTTCAACTGGATGACTTCCTTCACAATTAGGGCATTCATCCTTGTGTTCTTTATGGGTGTGTCCTATTTCTCCACAAATCTTACATGCAAAAGGTTTCTTCATACCCTTTCCATAAGGCTTCAACTTCTGGGACACAAGTTGAGATCTCTACAGAGTCAACTTTAATTCTTTCCAAGTGGTTACTCCTTGCCATCTGTTGATGGTTTGGTATATACTCCACCAAGTAGCAGCACCTCTTTCAAAGCACTGAAGAGCATGCTGGGTCATATCATGTCCAACTATAGGATTATTCTCCTCCATGTTCTGAATCCATTGGTCCGTCTCCAATTGACTCATCGATCCAGAAAATATAAGCTCATCTCCATTCATCATCTATTGGGTCCATGGGTTTGGGGTGAGATAAGAGAGATAGAGAGGGATACACACAATGCAAACAGCAGTTTTGAAAAGATAGATTTTTGTTGTGGCTGTCGAAAAACATCAAACAAATGACAGCTCACAATCGTCGCATCTAACGTAGGTATATAACAGGGGTTTGGTCTTCTAAGGTCAATAAATCCTCAACGTCTCCAAACTGTACAAGCCTTGTTCATGCCTCCACTGGCTTCTTCCGATCATGCTTGTCTTCTCAAGTTCTTTTGCCAGATCATCTTTGTTGACGTGAAATCTCTCGTGACATTCTTTAATACTCTGGAGTTGCATTTCAAACTTCTAGGTTTCAACATCCTTGGCATGAACCATGGTCTAGTTCCTGACGAATCTCCGGTTTCTCGAGTTTTGCTCCTCCAGCTTGCTACTTCAGCTTCTTGGACCTAAGTTCTTCACGAAATTCTTCCTTGTCAAAATACGGCTTCATGGAGCTCCACCTTAAACTTCTTGATGTACTACTCTAGATCCTGGTGATACACCGGCTAAGGTTAAAACTTCATCGTACTGATAGGAGCTCCATCAGCCTTCTTCCATCAAATCCATTCTGAAGAAATGCATCCTTAACTCAGCATGGTGACAATAGCATCAGCGGCGATGACATCATGGATAACCGTGTTTCTGCCCTTGTCATTGCCAGGAGCTAAATTCCATAGTTGATATCTCCTGCCTTAGGGTTTTCTTGACAAAACTTTGAGTTCTCATGCTCCATGCTCCCGTCTTTCTCCGATACACCTTGATCTCAGGTATTGACAACTTCCATAGTCTGCCAAGTTCCATAAGGGTTGCCTTCCTAGGTCACACAAATCTGGAAATTCTTCAGAGCCTCCAATTTTCCTAGTCTTCAGAGTCTTCAACAGTTTGTAGTTTCCATTATTCAGATGCACGGAAAATACTCTTCATTCCGAAGTGGTATTAGTTGTCCGATATGTTGTACTTCTCGAAGTGGTCTCATCAGTCGAATCTTCGTGTGGTCAAAAGGGAAAAGGGGTATGGTCTCACTAAAGGGAATTTTTGAATAAGCTCAGAAGAGAAGAGAGGAAAAGATCTTTTTGAAAATGAAGTTGTAGAGAAAAATCTTTCCTATGGGCTTGCCAATTTCTAGGGTCACGTCCTACAGTCAACATGTGCTCTGATACCATCTTGTAGCGACCCGACCCGAATGGATCAAGTCTCTGTGCTTAAGTGTCATCCCTGGATCGGTATGCTGACACACACAGTACTCGAGGATTTATAACAGAGGTAAATCACATGTATAAGTAACGTAAAATACTATTACCTCAATCCAAATAGCGGAAGTAACAAGGTTGTGGATTCCCATCAACACCAACGGCAAAGTTGAGTGTAGAAATCATAACCCTAATGTATCACTTACTCGTCGTAAGAAATCCTGCAACATGAGACGTTGCAGCCACAGAGGGTCAGTACATTGAATGTACTGGCAAATTCACACCATAGAGAATGATGAATAAAGGCTATCACTACATGCATATTTGGCTGGTGGAAAAGCTCTATGGTTATAAGGTTTTTGCTAAAAGCCAATTTTTCCCTACTGCAAAGGAATAAATTTTATTTAACTATCATGGTGGTTGTTGAACATTGAGAATGGTTCACAGCATTCTCAATCCCAATTAAATAACATCATTAAGCCCAACAAACTTAATTTAAAGTAACATGATGAGATCAACAGGATAATCCAAGAACTAGATACTCAAGACGTCCATAACCGGGGACACAGCTAATCATGATTAGTTTATACACTCTGCACAGGTTTGCGCACTTTTCCCCACAAGACTCGATCTCCTCCATTGGATATCTCGCACTGCATGGTCTTTGAGAAACAGATGACCGAGACATAGTCTTTCAGAAGTGCTAGCACCTTACGATCGGGTAGACCGTACCACCTACATCCCCTACATCTGCTAGTCTACCACTGTAAGAGTTCGCACGACTTAGTCAACTATGCTAGAGCCCATAATAGCTTGTGGCTGCACACGGAAGTTTCTAGCATGAAAAATCTCATGATCCCTTTGAGCCTGGGTGGCGGTCCATAAAAAAACAAGCAATCCTAGTCTACCCGGGTGCCTAGACAGGCAATCCTAGAATAACCAGGTGCCTCAATCCACCCAGATGTGTGTTTAAGTTGCCACCTTAAGTAAACCATTAATTAACAATCTCACATCTGTCGTGAATACTCTCAAAACCCAATCCACGTCTATGAGCATAGCATGGCAATGTAAGCATAACGTAAAAGTAACTCCCAAGGTTTGAATGCAGGGCAATAGGTTCCTACCTCATCAACTACTTCCCAATTCCCACATGTTATCAATCCTACTCATGCAATGTTTGAGGGTGAAACTAATGCATAAAACTGGGTATGAAAAAGGGATATGATCAAAGTGTGAACTTGCCTGCAATGTTGATGAAGATGATTCACACTCAATAATCTTGATAGATCTACTCGTCACACTCCGGTCAATCTATCGTAAGCAAGCAATAGTAACCATACATAAGCAATCACTCAAAAGATCAGAAAGATCGAAGAAGTCGATTCGGAAAACATCAAAACCAAGCAAACAGCTCTTGCAACATAAAACAATTTCTAACTGTACCAAAATTTTATGAATTTGGCCTTACCAGAAAGTTTAGGTCAAGAGCTTCGATTTGCAAAAAGAATCAACTCAAACGAAGCTACGAAACTCAAGTTATGTTCAAAAGAAGTTTGAATATAAACCTGAACAAAATTCAAAATTTGAAAATTTCAAAAACATGTTTGGGTTGGATTACTGGATAGAGGGGATCATAATGAAGAAGTGGGCGTTGGTTTCGTTGGATTTGGACAAACGAGTATAAAGTTATGGCTATTTGAATAATCAGGGCCAAGCTGTTTTACGGAAGAAAAAATAGATACAGGCTAGGGTCTAATGTATAAATACGTAGACTAATTGATAATCTAATTATTTTATCGTATTAGTCTAAAAAATAATAAAATACGAAAATATAAGAAAAAAAAAGAGAGATACCTTTATAAGGCAGACAAAAGATGACTTTGGAGAGAAGAAAAAATTTCTAGAAGTCGCGCCGGAGAGAAGAAATATATTTTTCTTAAATGAATCTAGTCATACCAAAATATTGATTTAACCCGAATCGGATGATTTTTGGAGGCTCTATGGGTCTATATTTATTGGTGGAAAAGAGGTTTAGAGGTCAAAAGCTAGGCAATGTGGGACTAAACATAGACAAAAATATACGAAACAAAGAAGAAAAGAGATGGATGGGCCTAAAGGCCTTCGGCCGGCGGCGCGCACGCTGCGGTGCAGTTTTTTTTTGGAAAATTCGGCCTAAAAAAAAGAAAAAAAACTGAAAAGGCTGGCTGGTCCTGGCCCATATAGGATAAAGAAAAAAAATAGGGCGCCCGCTGGTACTATGATGCGCACGTGGGCCACAGTTAGTTTCAGGCGCGCGCGCAGTTTTTTTAAACAGAATGCGATAAACTAAAAAATGAAAATAAAAATAAAACTTTATATAGGCATATTATATATCAAAATTTTCAGAAAAATATTTTCTACGAGATGAACATTTTTATAACTTCAAATAAAATCCACAGAAATTCAGATAAATCAAAGAGTGCTACTGGTCTATTAAAATCCAGCAAAAATCATTTTAAAAATACCAAAATGATTTCAATTTAATTTTTCTCCAATTTTCTAATTTAGGGAATCATGTTACCCTAATTTCCATATATTTTATTCTTGGAGAAAAATAATTTGAATAAAACTCAAATAAATCCAAATTGAAAATTAATTCCAAAAGGACCTTGAAATTGATCCTTTGAAACTCCCAACTCATATTTCATATAATTTGAAGAAGTCATTTTATCTTCAACGCGTCGAATGAATACGAGGAGCCAGGATGTTTTTACATTCACCCCCTAGCCAGATAAATAAATCGTCTATTAAAGGGATGGGGATTCTTATATCCAATCCATACCATCCTCCCACAGCGAGAATCCATCAGAGCACGCTTCGGAAAAATCCATTCCAACATGGCCGACCACCGCAGCTCCTCCTCCCGCCCCCGTAGCCCTAAGCCCGGTGATTGGGAGAGATGTTTCATCCCACATAGTCGATTGGTCGAACTACAGACTCAGGGATTCCTCCCTCCAGCGTATATGGTTCCCGTCCGAGCCGGGCTCGCCACCTACAATAGCGGGGAGCAAGAGAAGAGCTTCCCCAGCCCCTCTACGGGGGAGCGGGTGTGCCTTGTTGCCTACTTATTAAGGGGACTCGGATTTCCGATTCATCCGTTCCTCCGCGGGCTCCTGGAGTTTTACGGCCTCCAACTGCATAATTTCACCCCTGCATCCATATTACACATCGCCGGCTACGTTGCCCTTTGCGAGTTATTCCTGGGCTGTAAGTCTCATTTCGAGCTGTGGAAGAGGTTATTTTGCCTCGTCCCTTGCATGTAGAAGGGGTCACTTTATCAAGTAGGCGGAGCCGAAATATGGCGCATCACCGAAACCGGATACCTATCCGGTACTCCGAAGAAGATGTCTGAAGACTGGCCTTCGGAATGGTTTTATATGGAGGACGTCCCTCTTCCGAACCCTGTTCGGCGGGGTCTCCATGAGTTCAACAATGCTCCTCTGAAGAAACGCCGAAGCTGGCGCCCACAAAGCTCCCAGGAGGAAGACAACAAAGAAGTCCTTTACCTGATGAACCAGATTAAAGCGTTGGCTCAATCAGGATTGACAGTAATCGAAGTTATGTTAATATGCATAATGCGGGGAGTGCAGCTGCTTCAATATCGAGGGCACCCACTGTGGTGTTTTAACAGGGAAGATGATGCCACCCGTTGCGGGCGTAAGGGACCGGACTCCTCTGCTACTTTGGCAAAAATTCTGTCCGAGTTGTTCAAGGGAGAGGAAGAGGAGTTCATACGCATCAAGCCACGGGATGGATTCTCCATGTACAACCCTCCAAGCTGGGTGAGTTACATCTCCTTAATCCCATTTTTCCCGCATTTTTTGTCGTAGGTACTTACCTTGCCATTTTACGGCAGGAACTGCTAAAAGCTGTAAGGGAGGTCAACATCCCATCTCCACAACTAGAGGACCCTGACCGGGCCCTCGGTCCCGGACTCGAAGAAGATCCGGATATATTCATGGAGCTGATAGACAGGCAGTTCTATCAATTGAGCTATGATGTCGCCATGGTGGCCATTACGACCGACTATCCCGGACTGCTCCCTGCATCGCACGTCAGAAAAACCAAAATCCCAACTCCAAAAACTAGGATCCCCTTTTAGACACTTCACCTACCATATACATATGGTGTTTTACAGGGAAGGCATTCGGGACGCCGTGCCGAACCCGCAGCAACTCGCCAACAAGAGGCACCGAGGCCGGGTAGGCCAAAGAGGAAGGCGGTCAGGACAGAGACGTCGGCGCAGAGGTATGACAAAGAAAATCCGCTCGGTGGTTGTCGTCTCTCTCAAAATGTAATGACGTCCGTGTTTCTTTAATAGAAAAAACGCTCGCCGGAATATGTCTGGAGAGGCTGCCGATCATGCTTCCACCAGTCGGGCTCCAGGGCCGGACATAGAGGCGGAACCCAACATGGGGCGAACGCCGGATACTCCTCCTACAGAGGATGTGGATAGACTGTCCGCTACAAATTCAGAAGTGGAGAGCGCCATGAATCATAGGCGTCGACGGGCCGTACTTCATGACGCTTGCTTCTCACCAAAGGCATTTGATGCCTTCAATTCTGGAGACGCGTACCTCCATGCTGCTCAAAATGGTCTAGCCAGAGCCACCGACCAGTATGTAAGGGATGTACGGGTAAGTAAGTCTGATGATTATATGTACCAGTAGCCCCTGAGACTTGAAATAGTTGACGCAACTGATTTAAGGAACAATATTTGTGCAGGTTCATACTGAGAAGAATACCCAACTGTCTCAAGAGCTGGACGAGTGGAAGGCCCAGCTGGAAGCCGCTGTTGCCGCATTGAAGGAGTCCACAAAGGGTCCCCCTGGTAACTCTTTTGGTCTATTGCAAAGAATATCAGTACCAGGTAGTATGCGGCGTACATGCACACCTAACAATAGATGTTGCAGGTGGCCCCGGAGTGAATCTGGAGGCCGTGGAGGCGGATACGACACGTGATGATCGACAGCGAAACGCTGGCGAGCACGTGCTGATGTGAGTCAGGCAGGAGAAAAACGATCTCCAAGATGCCAATATCCGGCTGGGCGTGGAACTGAAGGATGTCCGAGCCCAGCTTGCGGACTCCGTGAAGGAGAATAAACGGCTTCAGCGCGGCATTTTTAGTAAGTGCTTGAACGAACTTTTTTAAGGAGTTCGGCGAAGAAGCCTGCTAACAGCGTTATATCTACAGGTATGCTGATGGGTCGTCCCGCAGAAGAGATGCCTGGTGAGGGAGTCCTGGATTAGGGGGTGTTCGGGTAGCCGGACTATACCTTCAGCCGGACTCCAGGACTATGAAGATACAAGATTGAAGACTTTGTCCTGTGTCCGGATGGGACTTTCCTTGGCGTGGAAGGCAAGCTTGGCGATGCGGATATTCAAGATCTCCTACCATTGTAACCGACTTTGTGTAACCCTAACCCTCTCTGGTGTCTATATAAACCGGAGGGTTTTAGTCTGTAGGACAACTTCATCATACAACAATCATACCATAGGCTAGCTTCTAGGGTTTAGCCTCCTTGATCTCGTGGTAGATCTACTCTTGTACTACCCATATCATCAATATTAATCAAGCAGGACGTAGGGTTTTACCTCCATCAAGAGGGCCTGAACCTGAGTAAAACATCGTGTTCCTTGCCTCCTGTTACCATCCGACCTAGACGCACAGTTCGGGACCCCCTACCCGAGATCCGCCGGTTTTGACACCGACATTGGTGCTTTCATTGAGAGTTCCTCTGTGTCATCGCTTTTAGGCCCGATGGCTCCTTCGATCATCAACAACGATGCAGTCCAGGGTGAGAATTTTCTCCCCAGACAGATCCTCGTCTTCGGCGGCTTCGCACTGCGGGCCAATTCGCTTGGCCACCTTGAGCAGATCAAAAGCTACGCCCCTGGCCATCAGGTCAGGTTTGGAAGCCTAAACTACACGGCTGACGTCCGCGGGGACTTGATCTTCGATGGATTCGAGCCATAGCCAAGCGCGCCGCACTGTCTCGATGGGCATGATATAGCTCTGCCGCCGAACAACGCCTTGGAGGACGCACACGCATCGGTTCCGACCATTGATTCAGAGCCTACTGCGCCGATCCAGGATCAGCGGTTGGACGCTGCCTCAGGGGCTGCGATCTCAGAGGCGATCAAGCCGAACTTCAGCCCCGCACTCCGCATGGCCCGTGACTCCGAGGAGCCGGATTCCTTTTCGAACTCCGAGCCCCCCGTGCCCCTGCCGATCGAATCCGATTGGGCGCCGATAATGGAGTTCACCGTCGCAGACATCTTTCAGCACTCGCCCTTCAGCGACATCCTGAATTCGCTAAAGTCTCTCTCTTTATCAGGAGAGCCCTGCCTGGACTACGGTCAGTAAGGATGGGATTTGGATGATGAAGAAATTCAAAACCCACCCACCACCCACTTCGTAGCCACTGTCGACGACTTAACCTACATGCTCGACTTTGACTCCGAAGACATCGACAGTATGGACGACGATGCAGGAGACAACCAAGAACCAACGCCTATAGGGCATTGGACAGCCACCTCATCTCACGATGTGTACATGGTGGATACCCCTAAGGAAGCAACAACGAGGAAAACGGGGATGGAAAGAGTGATCGATCTCTCGAAAAACAATCAAAGCGTCGGCGTAAATGCCGACCCAAGCCCCGCCTTGATAAAGACCCAGCCACAGAGTAGGATGAGCCGGTAGACGACGAGCATGCCTTAGAGCAACCGTCCCAACAGGACAACCCGGATAGAGAAACCTAACATCCCTCCCCGGCGAAAATGGCATTCCGGACGACCCTACGCCGGACAAGCCCACGAAGCAGAAGAACCTCCACAAACGGCTCGTTGCAACCGCACGCAGCCTGAAAAAGCAAAAGCGGAAGCTAAAAACTGCGGAAGATGCACTCAGGATGAGATGGAGTAAAGTAATCAATACCATAGACAAATACGGCGACAGTCGCTGCACTAAAAGCTATCCGAAGAGAAAGCTACTGCCTGAATTCGATGAGGAGGCCTTAGAGCCCCCGCATTCCAAAAGTGAGAAAGCCACACAGTCGGATAGACGACCCCATGGCCAGCATAAAGCGGCAAGCAGCGCCGCACTTAAGTCGGCATGTGACCCACTTAAGGATTTGCATCATGGCCCAGCCAGGTCCATTTACGGGCCAAGAAAGCAAGCTCTCGTAAGCAATGCAGTAAAGCCATTATCAGAATCCGGCACACCCAAATACAGGGGTTCCGCACACCCCCTATGTTTCACCGATGAGGTCCTGGATTATGAATTTCCAGCGGGATTCAAACCCGTAAACATAGAGGCATATGATGGAACAACAGACCCTAGAGTCTGGATTGAGGATTATATCCTCCACATACATATGGCTAGAGGAGATGACCTCCACGCCATAAAATACTTACCCCTCAAGCTTAAAGGGCCAGCCCGGCATTGGCTCAAAAGCCTTCCTAAAAACACAATCGGAAGTTGGGAAGAGCTCGAGGACGCTTTCCGAGCAAATTTTCAAGGGACCTACGTCCTCCCTTCGGATGCAGACGATCTTAGTCACGTAACTCAACAGCCCGGAGAGTCAGCTCGGCAATTCTGGAATAGATTTCTTACTAAAAAGAATCAGATAGTCGACTGTCCGGACGCTGAAACGTTAGCGGCTTTCAGGCATAATGTCCGAGACGAGTGGCTCGCCAGACACCTCGGCCAAGAAAAGCCAAGAACAATGGCCGCACTAACAAGCCTCATGACCCACTTTTGCGCAGGAGAGGACAGCTGGTTGGCAAGATGCAGCACCAGTGACCCAAGTACATCCGAAACTAGGGATGGAAACGGAAAACCGCGACACAATAAGGACCGTCACCGGACTAAGGAAAAAAGTCCGAAGAGCACGGCAGTCAACGCCAAATTCAAAAGCTCACGACAGAATCAGAAAAAGCCGCCCCTCCAAGATAACAGGGACGACCTATTCAACCTAAACAAAATCTTGGATAGGATATGTCAAACACACAACACTCCCGGAAAGCTTGCTAACCATACCCACAGAGATTGTTGGGTTTTCAAACAATCCGGCAGACTCAACACCGAACACAAGGGGCTCGACACACCAAGTGAAGACGAGGACGAACCCCAAAAGCAGAGTACCAGGAAGCAAAAGAATTTCCCACAAGAAGTAAAAACAGTAAACTTACTCCACATAATAAAACGTGCGGCGCCCATAAAGGTACGCGCCCCACGGCCTATCCCAAAGGAATCCCACCACTGGTTGTCAAAACCAATCATCTTCGATCATCTGGATTATTCTAGAAGTGTCAGGAACCCATGCTGGACCGCCCTGGTACTCGATCCAATAATTGGCGGACTCCAGTTTTCAAATGTCCTTATGGACGGTGGCAGCGGACTCAACCCGATATATCAAGACTCAATCCGCCACATGGGGATCGACCCAAAAAGAATTCACCACAGCAAAACCTCCTTTCAAGGAGTAACGCCAGGTCCGGACACCCATTGCATGGGTTTTCTCCGGCTCGAGGTTATTTTCGGCTCTGCCGATAACTTCCGTCGCGAAAAGATGACTTTCCACATCGTCCCATTCTCAAGTCGCTATCAAGCACTACTGGGACGCGAAGCTTTCGCCCGCTTTAACGCAATACGGCATTATACATCTCTTACACTTAAGATGCCCGGTCCACGCGGCATCATCTCCTTAAAGGGGAAGTAGTGAGAACACCTCCCCCAAGCGGAGGATTGTGCGGCCGCTTTAACAGCCCCACAATACAATGGCTTCACCAGCCAGAACATCAGAACAGGTCATTAAGACCACGGACACGGATAGACGAGTCCAGCACAAAAGTATCGTTGATAAAGGCTTAGTGGCCATATACCCCTGCACTAGGGGCTTCACACGTATAAAATAAGAGACAATAAAGCTCAATTTTTCATATTTTACTTTACACTTTGTTTATTTCATATAACTTTTGTTCGGCACGCCCCTTTTTCAACTTAGTTGCTCTCTTTTTACAGATGAACGTCATGCTGCGCCCGTCCAGGATACGTCACAACGGAGACACAGGCGCAGACGTGCAGTAGGGACCCGTTCCAAGGATTCTTTTCAGATTAAGACCCTGCATAAACCTTTTTTACTGTCTCTTGTTGATACACATCCCCTGGTTCTATGACCAAGGAGGAGGCTGGCGTCTTGGCATGTGGCCACGTCAGAATTCTTGCGCGTACCTGGACACTAGGGGCTTATACCTCAGAGCGTTACCTCGCCCGCTCTCATAAAGACCGAATACCTTAGGGAGTGTTCGGCGTCGCGAGTTTGGCCTTATATGCATCAGCTTCGAGTCATGATTTTGGTCAAATGTTGGGTTGCCCGGCTCCTGTGTTCGGCCGCCTTACGTTCCGCTCTATCGGCTAAGGCGGCACCAGGAGAACTACTGCGATTGTGCCCTGGTTCGGCCAGGCGAGCACCTCAGTAGAGAAAGCCGAAAACCGACTGTCATGATATGGCGTGAGACTGGTCAACCACTCGATGACTCTCCGGAATCTGTAGGATTCCTCCGCATTAACGAAGGGCCGTTTCCCGGCCAGGCACATACGCGCCCCGAATTCGGGCGAGCGCAGTCGCCACCAGGGGCTACCTAAATAGTCCCATTGTCAAGCTCCTATGGCTAAGTGAAAGTGTTAAAGCATTATAGTCCGGTTGCCTAGCTCACTGCACTATCACCTCCTTTGTAGGCCAAGACGTTGGATTAAGTGTGAAAATGCGCCTTCTGCGAGCACCCCCGCACTATGTGCGTGGGGGCTGAAGCCAACGACTGCAATCTTTCAGATTTTGTATATATATCTTAAAACGGCCGCACAGGAGGTGTTCCAAATACTTGAAGGCACAAGTATAAAAGGCTACTACAATTCATCAAAATATTGCTTTATAATTACATATGCTATCAGAACAAAGCATCCTTCGAGCACTGCGTCTCTATTACACAAGCGCCTTCAAGGACTTCCTGAAAATAGTGCTCGGAGGGTACTCGGCTTTTGTCCGAATCTCGGGATGCAACAACGGTGGTCTCCATCTCTGCCCAGTATGTCTTGACCCGGGCAAGAGCCATTCGTGCGCCCTCTATGCATGCTGACCTCTTCATCGCATTGATACGTGGCACCGCGTCAAGGAATTGCTGCACCAAGCTGAAATAACTCTTCAGCTCCGATCTCCCCGGCCACAGATGACCCATGACGTACTTCATGGCGAGTCCGGACAATCTATTCAGTTCGGCCCATTGAGCCAGACGATCGTCCACTGCCAGTGGACGCTCTGGATTCTGGAACTGCGACCAGAAAAGCCTTTCCACTTCGCGATCTTCTTGATCTCGAAAGTATTCGGTCGCATCAGCAGCACTCGCTGCCAAATCCAGATAGGTGTCCTCCACACTCCACATCCGGTCCAACGGAGCAAACTTCGGATCGCAAAACTTCCTCCGCAGCATAAAGGGCTTTCCAGCCGCAATCTGTCCGGCCTGACGCAGCTCCTCCTTCGCAGCTCTCATCGCAGAGCGAGTGTCCTTGGCATCAGCAACGGCCTTCTCTAAGTCCGTCTGTCTCGCCCGGTCTTCTTTCTCAAGAAACTTGCAACGGTCAGCAGCACTTTTTAACTTCACGGCCATCACGGCCATCTCCTTCTTGCTTCGGCAGTGAGCAGCCTGTTCGGCTCTCAGCTCTTCAAGGGCCTTCTCGGCAGCCGCATCACTTTTCCTGGCTTGTTCCTTAGCTCGGGCAAGTTCCGCCCGAAGACTCTCCACGGCGGCCGCACCATCTGCGTCAAGCACACACATTGTAAGATACTGGCATAAAGCTCCTCTTACCAGATGCCGCCCGAGGAATTGCATACCTTGAGCCTCATCAAGCCGCTCGTTGACGAGCGCGATGTCGGCATCTGCCACATCAAGTTGCCGCTTTAGTTCGGCAAAATCATCAGTTCGGCTCGATTTCGGACACTTCGCCACCTGTATACAAAGGCGACATTTTAGACCTGGGATTATGATCCTCTGCGCGCCGTCAATTTTGACAACGCACAGAGTCTCAGGGGCTACTATCTACACAGGGCGCATCTTGTTTATGCGCAACTAACAAAGAAGTACATTATCAAACGTACCTCAAAACCCGTCAGCAAACTTCTGACGGCCTCATGCAATCCGCTTTCCGCGGACGAAATCCTTCCAATCACCTACCCATCAATGCACGGTGCTCCTCTGAGATAGAAGCTCGCCCCAGCAGAATCATCAGCTCCTCCGACCGTGCATCGGACGGTGCCGGACTCGTCCTATGACCTCCATCGAAGGCCGGACGCGGAGAACCTTGGGGGGACATATGGCTACCTTCCACCCCTGCCGGAATCGGAGAAACCCTCTGCGACGACACCTCAGGGTCGCCCGCCTCGCCAGGCGGTACTGCAGGGGGAGGCGTTCCACTCTCCATCATCTCCGTAAGAAGATCCCCCGAAGACGAGCTCTGCTGAGAAGGGCTGAGGTCCGAGCTACAAAGTAAAATTTCGGTTAATCTTCTCAGATAAAAGCAAGGATTTCTCTCATCCCTCTAAAGGAAAATCTTTCTCTACTTACGGCTCGCTGGAGGGCTGATCCCTTTGAGGGCGTAGTTCGGCCGAGGATCTCCCCGGCGTCGGACCCTCTGACGAGGACTTTTTCCCCCCGCTTTGAGGCCATGGTCTCCGGGTCGTCAGAGGCGGCCCTCTTCTTCCCCTTAGGAGAGGAATTGTCGGTTCTTCCCTTCGGAGCAGCCTCCTTCGAGGAGGCCATAGTTTCCTTGTCCTCCCCCTCACTTCCCTCCAAAGGCACGATCTTCAACATCCTGACTAGCACGGGATCCGGCCTGGTCTCAGGAAGGGGAGCCGGACACCTGATCAGCTTTGCCTTCGCTATCCACTCCTGTTTAAAAGGACAGTCTCTTTAGGGGCGAATTTATGACAATTTTACGGATAGCGAATCCGGGCACAAGGTTACTTACTTGAGTATCCGTGCGATTGCAGCTTAAACCTGCGTCCTCGGTCAAATCCGGACACATTGCTTGTGATCCGAAGAACATTTTATACATCTCCACGGGCGTTGCGCCCATAAAATGCTGGAGAGCTCATGGTCCCTTCGGATTAAACTCCCACAGATGAAGGGAGCGACGTTTGCCGAGCAGTGTTCGGCGAATCAGCATGACCTGCGCCACCTTGACTAGGTTGAGGTCTCTTTCTAAGAGATCCCTAATGCGGCCCTGCAACAAGGGCACGTCTTTGGATAACCCCCAATCTAATCCTTTGTTGACCCATGATGCTAGCCGTGGTGGGGGACCCGAGCGAAAGGCAGGAGGCGCCACCCACTTGGCGCTCCTGGGAGCGGTGATATAGAACCACTCTCGTTGCCACAAGCCGAGCTCCTCTTGAAAGGAGCCCTCGGGCCATGGAGCATCAGCATTCTTACTTATGACAGCGCCTCCGCACTCTGCGTGCCGTCCCTCGATCATCTTCGGCTCCACTCCAAAAGTCTTGAGCCATAATCTGAAGTGAGGAGTAACACGGAGGAACACTTCGCACACAACGATGAATGAGGAAATGTGGAGGATGGACTCCGGAGCTAAGTCATGAAATTCCAGCCCATAATAGAACATCAGCCCCCTCACGAAGGGATCCAACGGGAAGCCTAACCCCCGAAGGAAGTGAGACTTGAACACTATGCTCTCATCGGGCTGGGGACTGGGAATGGCCTGCCTTTGAGCGGGCAACCTATGAAAAATTTCGGCGGTCAAGAACTTAGCCTCTCTCAACTTTAGCACGTCCTCCTCCGTGACGGAGGAGGGCATCCATCGGCCTTGAAGGTCGGAACCGGACATTGTCGAAGGTCCGAAGCGCCTGGAATCTGGAGCCTAGGGTGTTGGAACTCGAGGCGACGGGCGAACTTGTTTTGAGATTGGAGAAAAGGAGTAAGGCCTTGGTCTCTTTATAAGAGGTTGAATACCAGGAGCCCTCCCCGTGACCGTTTGGGACTCGCCTTTAATCGAGAAGACATGCTAACGGGCACGATTGGGTTACCCACGTCCGTATTGATGAGAATCCCGTAAATAAAGGGGACACGATCTCTGCTTTGACAAGACGTGCCAAGGAAACCGCCTCGCAAAACACGCTGAGGTGGAAAAGTGAAAACGATTCGAATAAAGGCTTGGCCGTAGTGTGATGTCATGCTGCGGAATACGTGAGCGGAATAGATTTGTGTTAATATTATTTTCTCTCTGTGGCAATATGTTGAAACTTATTTTGCAGAGCCGGACACTACTCTTGGTGTTTAAAAACTTTTATGAAGAATTTGGAGGAGGAACCCGCCTTGCAATGCCGGAGACAATCTACGCGCCGAACTCGTCGTCATTGAAGCCTGGTTCAGGGGCTACTGAGGGAGTCCTGGATTAGGGGGTGTTCGGGTAGCCGGACTATACCTTCAGCCGGACTCCAGGACTATGAAGATACAAGATTGAAGACTTCGTCCCGTGTCCGGATGAGACTTTCCTTGGCGTGGAAGTCAAGCTTGGCGATGCGGATATTCAAGATCTCCTACCATTGTAACCGACTTTGTGTAACCCTAACCCTCTCTGGTGTCTATATAAACCGGAGGGTTTTAGTCCGTAGGACAACTTCATCATACAACAATCATACCATAGGCTAGCTTCTAGGGTTTAGCCTCCTTGATCTCGTGGTAGATCTACTCTTGTACTACCCATATCATCAATATTAATCAAGCAGGACGTAGGGTTTTACCTCCATCAAGAGGGCCCGAACCTGGGTAAAACATCGTGTTCCTTGCCTCCTGTTACCAGCCGGCCTAGACGCACAGTTCGGGACCCCCTACCCGAGATCCGCCGGTTTTGACACCGACACCTGGGTCCTCGGGTGATCTTCTGCCGGAGCTCTCACAACTGCACGAACAAGTTCGGCAGGTGATGCAGAGTATTACCCAAGCCTTGTGGCCATCCGCGTCCCCGCCAGGAGGCATGGGGGAGCTTATAGAGAGGCTGAAGGGAGCACGGCGTCGCTTCTGGTTATGGAAGATATCGGCATGTCGTCACGGTGCATGGGAAGCCTGGGCTATGGTGAAGACACGATACACCAAGGCTGACCCAAACCACATGGCTAAGGTCGGACCTGTGGGGCCCGATGGGAAAGAAATCCCTGTCAGTTTAGTGTATGATCAAGTAGAGTTAGCCGCAAAGTATTCCCAACAGGATTGTAGGCTTGACAGCACTGTTGGATGGTATAGAAGAAGAATTTAATCAGTCTTAGTGACTGTGTACTTCAAGTGACATATGTAATGTCCCTAGCCGGATTGTAAATCAGTTGTCATGGTGGACCTTTTCGCTTCGACCTCTGGACCCGATAGTCCGGAGTGAATCCGAATACCCACTCGGTTATATAAAAACCGGGGTATGCATGGAAACCAGGCGTAGGGGTCATAAGTGCTTGAACAGACAAGTACCCAACTAGCTATGTTATATTAAATGGGTAGTAAGAAACATCTTCCAGGGAGAATAGTTCCGTTAAGGGTTCCTTTCCCTGGGTACGCATGCCCTAATGTGCATGTCCGAGCTGCGAGTCGCAGGTTAAAAACATCTGGGGGCGTGTAGTAATTTAAATGAAAGTCATCTTTTATTCACCGACTGAATATTCCCTTAAGAACGCTAGCTTTCAGCTTAACCCAGTCTGAGGTACACATCTGGCTGACCCGGCAGTAACAATTGCAGAGGTGCTCCCCTTATGCCCTAGCCAAATTAACGGGAACGTAGGGCATAAACACAAGAGCCAGGCAACCTAGCTTGGCCAAAACTTAAGTCACATCGATGCATATAATGGCGAAAAAGGTACATGCGGAAGGATGACACATGTGCGGGGCATGAAGCCCGGAAAAATAATTAGATTAAGCTTCTGTATAGGAAGCCCCCAGGTATATTGAGTGCGGTTAGCGCGTCAAGATTGTGTAACCAAGACACAGGTTTAGCCCTTTAGGGCTTTGAAGAGAAAAGAGAGAAAGAAAGAGGAAAAAACAGATGTGCAAAAAATTCATGGAGGTAAGGAGACGAACATAGAGTTCGGCGCTAGGCGTAGAATCTTCGTAGTCTGGCTGCGTTCCATGGGTTTGGCTCGAGTCGATTATTCGATGCATCCCGCAGACGGTACGCTCCGCCGGTCAGAACCTGGTCCATAATGAAGGGACCTTCCCATTTGGGATTGAGCTTGTTCTTTTTCTTCTCCGGCAGGCGCAGAACTAGTTCACCAACGTTATAGGTTTTGGCCTGAACTTCTCTGCTTTGATACCTTCTAGCCTGTTGTTGATAGAATGCGGAACGGGATTTTGCCACGTCGCGCTCCTCCTCCGAGGCATCCAAACTGTCCTGCCGATCAAGCTCGGCCTCTCTCTCTTCATACATGCACACTCGAGGTGAGTCATGGATTATGTCGCAAGGCAGTACCGCCTTAGCGCTGTACACCATAAAGAACGGTGTGTATTCGGTAGTGCGATTCGGCGTGGTCCACAGCCCCCATAGTACGGAGTCGAGCTCCTCTACCCAATGGGTGTCTGATTCCTTTAAGGACCAGACTAATCTGGGTTTAATACCACTCATGATAAGACCATTCGCGCATTCGACTTGACCATTAGTTTGCAGATGATAGACAGAAGCATAATCGAGCTTGATGCCCATGTTGCTGCACCAAAGTTTCACCTCATCGACTGTGAAATTCGTGTCATTGTTAGTGATGATGCTGTGGGGGACGCCATAACGGTGTACGACCCCGGATATGAAGTCTATCACCGGTCCGTATTCAGCCATTTTGACAAGTTTGGCTTCTATCCATTTGGTGAATTTATCCACCATGACCAGTAAGTATTTTTTTCTTATGGGTTCCCCCTTTGAGGGGTCCGACCATGTCAAGCCCCCAGACCGCAAAGGTCCAAGTAATGGGGATGGTTTGGAGGGCGGTAAGTGGCATGTGACTTTGGTTTGCAAAAAGCTGGCAACCAACACAATGTTGAACCAGATGCTGTGCATCTGCTCGGGCCGTCGGCCAATAAAAACATGTACGGAAGGCCTTACTTACAAGGGCCCGGGCTGCTGTGTGGTGGCCGCCGAGTCCGGCATGGATTTCTGCCAACAGCTTTCGCCCTTCCTCTTTGGAGATGCACCTTTGAAGGACTCCGGTTGTGCTTTTCTTATAAAGCTCTCCCTCATGGACCTTGTAGGCTTTAGATCGCCGCACTATGCAGCGAGCCTCATTTTGGTCCTCGGGTAGTTCCTGTCTAGTTAGGTAGGCCAAGAATGGTTCTGTCCACGGGGCGATGACGGCCATTATCACGTGGGCTGAGGGTGTTATTTCGGTGGCAGAGCCTCCGATTACGTCAGAGTATTAGGTATTTGGAGTTGTGGCCGGGCCCGGACTAATTTTGCCGGTGTCCCCTTCCCATACCACGGATGGTTTAAACAGTCTTTCCAGGAAGATGTTTGGTGGGACAGGGTCGCGTTTAGCGCCGATACGAGCTAGGATGGCCGCTGCCTGGTTGTTTTCCCGAGCCACGTGGTGGAATTCCAGCCCCTCGAACCGAGCTGACATTTTGAGGACGGCGTTGCGATATGCCGCCATTTTCGGATTCTTGGCATTGAAAGTCTCCATTTATTTGGGATATTGCGAGGTTCAAGTCCCCACGCACCTCTAGGCGTTGGATGCCCATGGAGACCACCATCCGGAGGCCGTGTAGTAGGGCCTCGTATTCGGCTGCGTTATTGGAGTCCATATATAGTATTTGGAGAACGTATTGCACCATATCTCCGGTGGGGGACGTCAGGACAACGCCAGCCCCTAGACTAGCCAGCATTTTAGAGCCGTCGAAGTGCATGATCCAATTGGAGTATGCGCCGTACTCTTTAGGGAGTTCAGCTTCTGTCCATTCGGCTACGAAGTCGACTAGTACTTGCGACTTAATGGCTCGTCGTGGCTTATATGTTATGTCGAACGGGAGGAGCTCAATAGCCCATTTGGCAATCCGGACGTGGCATCACGGTTGTTTATTATGTCATTGAGTGGTACTTCGGATGCCACCGTGATCGAACACTCTTGAAAGTAGTGTCGTAATTTCCGGGATGCCATAAACACCGCGTATGCTATCTTTTGGTAATGTGGGTACCATTATTTGCATGGAGTGAGGATGGTGGATACATAATATACTGGCTTTTGAAGTGGGAATTTATATCCATCCGTCTCTCGTTCGACGACGAGCACTGCGCTTACAACTTGGTGAGTTGCCGCTATATATAATAACATTGGTTCGCCAACAGTTGGCGCAGCCAAGATTGGGTTGGCGGCTAGGATGGCTTTGATTTCTTCCAGTCCGGCCGTGGCTGCGTCCGTCCACTCGAAGTGTTCGGTGCGCCTAAGAAGGCGATAAAGGGGAAGTGCCTTTTCTCCTAATTGGGAGATAAAGCGGCTTAAAGCCGCCACACATTCAGTCAATTTCTGGATTTGCTTGAGGTTAGTTGGGGTAGCCAACTGTGACAGAGCTCGGATTTTAGCCATATTTGCTTCAATTCCTCTAGTGGAGACGATGAAGTGATGTAGGGTAGAACCCTAATCGGCCGATCTTTCAGGAAAGGAGCGGATCCCGCGAAGAACACAAGGAACACAAAGAGGGGAATGAGGGAAATCACAAGGGGAAACACGAGAGGAACACTCAAACTAACAAGAACAAGTCACACATGGGCTAGATCCTCGAGTACATAAAGTAAGATACACGATCCATGATCGACTAGGGACGATACAAAAGGGTAACCAGTTCATCCCCATGAGGAGGTCTTGATGTTCTTCCCTAAAGAGGGGTCTTGAATCTGCCTGGGGGATCTTCTCCGGTGGAGGCTCGAATCTCCGAGGAGAAGGTAACCAAGTGGATGAGCAAAGCTCTCACACAAAATATGAGCTAATCCTTTGCTAACCCTAGAAAGTTGTACGGGGTGGAGTATATATAGTCTAGGGGGAGAAGGGATACACGGGCATCGGCCCTTCACTATGCGCAGATAGGGGAGGCTGGATGTCCAGGCTGGTCGGGCCAGATGTCTGGGCTTTCAGGCGACGCCAGATGTCCGGGCTGGGGGCGGATGTCCGGGCTGGAGCGGTGGCATTTGTTGCTCTCGGGTTCAGAGGGGCTGGATTTCCGGGCCGGTGGCCGGATGTCCGGGGGCTCGGGAGAGGCCGGATGTCCAGGCTGCCAAGGCCAGATGTCCGGGGCCTGTAGCCTTTTGCGGCTGGGCTACTGTAGTGGAAGACGCTCCAGGGGCCGGACGTCCGGGGCCTGGGAGATGCTCTTGGATCCTTCCGTTGGTTCTCCTCTTCCATGGACTTGGAGACTTGTACATCTTCATGCACATCTTCGGGAGGACCCTCTTGGTACCTAATCATGCACAACACCTCGGACTTAGGTAGTAGCCATGTCTCATGCATACAAAGTGGAAGTTTGGAGAGGAGTGAGTTCACCTTATCTTCGATAGCTTTGGCTCGGGCTTGTGTCATTGGTCCAAGTGGTGTCGTTGGAGGTGTCGGTGCATCCATGGGGATGATCATGGGATGATCCGCATCATCTCCCCTCCCTTGGAGAAGATCCGTCCTCGGATCGAAATCCTCATCGCCATGGTACGGTGAGAGATCTTTGATGTTGAAGATGTCGCTCACGGAGTACTTGTCACGAGGGATGTCGATCTTGTATGTGTTTTTGTTGTAATGTGCATGCACCTTGAATGGTCCATCCGCGCGTGATCGAAGTTTGGACTTGCGTTCTTGGGTAAATTGGTCCTTGCGAAGGTGTAGCCACACGAGGTCTCCAATGTTGAATATCATAGGGTGCTTGTTGATGTTGAGCTTGGTCGCAAGGCGTTGTACTTGGCGCTCGATGGTGTTTCTTGTATCTTCATGCACCTTCTTGAGATAGGTCGCTCGTGCACTTGCGTCCAAATTGATTCGCTCTTGGAGTGGTAGAGGTAGAATATCCAATGGTGACAAAGGGTTGAATCCGTAGACGACCTCGAAAGGGGACTTGCCGGTTGTTGAGTGTCTTGCTCGGTTGTAGGCAAACTCGGCGATGGGTAAATACTCCTCCCACTCCTTGATGTTCTTCTTGATGAGTACTCGAACTAGAGCAGAGAGTGTGCGGTTTGTCACCTCCGTTTGGCCGTTGGTTTGAGGATGGTATGCCGTGGAGAATAGTAGCTTGATTCTGAGCTTGGCACATAGGGTCTTCCAAAAGTAGCTAAGGAACTTGACGTCGCGGTCCGAGACGATGGTCTTTGGCACACCATGGAGATTCAATATTCCCTACAGAAGAGATTAGCAACATGTGAAGCATCTTCTATCTTGTTGCAAGGAATAAAATGTGCCATTTTTGAGAAACGGTCCACAACGACAAATATGGAATCTTTCCCATTTCGAGTCCTAGGCAAACCAAGTACAAAGTCCATGCTAATGTCTTCCCATTGTTGGTATGGAATTGGTAAAGGCATATAGAGACCATGAGATTGAGCTTTGGACTTAGCTTTGCGACATGTAGAACATCGGTTGGTGAAACGATTGACGTCCCAAAACATCTTTGGCCAAAAGTAGTTCTTCGAGAGCGTGGCGAACGTCTTGTCGCATCCGAAGTGTCCCATTAAGCCTCCTCCATGAGATTCCTGCAATAGCAACAAACGAAGAGAGGACTCGGGGATGCAAAGTTTGTTAGCTCTCATAAGATAGCCGTCTTTGATGTAATAGCGTTCCCAAGATGTATTCGACAAACACTTGGCATAAGGAGTAGCAAAAGTTGCATCATGCTCATACAACTCTTTGATATGCTCGAAGCCAATGACATTTAACTCAAGTTGCGTGACAAGCATGCATATGCGGGAAAGAGCATCCGCTACGATGTTTTCTTTACCCTTGATGTACTTGATGACATAGGGAAAAGACTCAATAAATTCACTCCATTTAGCATGACGCTTGTTCAACTTTGTTTGTCCCTTAAGATACTTGAGAGTCTCATGATCGGTATGAATGATAAACTCATGGGGACGATGGTAATGTTCCCATTCATGCAAAACACGGACTAAAGCATATAGCTCTTTGTCATAGATGGGGTAATTGAGTTGCGCTCCGGAAAGTTTCGCACTAAAGTAAGCTATGCGGCGCTTCTCTTGCGTTAACACACCTCCTATGCCATTACCACTAGCATCGCAATGAATTTCAAAAGGTTTATCGAAGTTGGGTAAAGCAAGCACAGGACATGAATAAGCAAATTCTTAAGCTCATTGAATGCGATATCTTCGAATGGTCCCCAAATAAAAGGCGCATTCTTCTTGCTCAAAGCATGCAAAGGCGAAGCAATGGTGCTAAAATCCTTCACAAAGCGATGATAGAAACTCGCAAGGCCAAGAAAACTACGCACTTGATGCAAGTTGGTTGGTTGCGGCCAAGTCTTAATAGCATTGATATTGGACTCATCAACATGAACACCCTTAGAAGAAACAACAAAACCCAAGAAAACGAGCTTATCAACACCAAAAAGGCATTTCTCCATATTAGCATAGAGGCGCTCTTTTCTAAGCGTTTGCAAAACGGTGCGGACATGGGTGACATGCTCTTTGATAGATTTGCTAAACACAAGAATGTCATCAAAGTAGACCACAACAAATATACCAATGTAAGGGCGATAGACATGATTCATGAGGCGCATAAAAGTGTCTGGTGCTTCCGAAAGACCCATAGGCATGACTAACCACTCATACAAACCAAACTTGGTTTTGAAGGCGGTTTTCCATTCATCACCCTCTTGTATGCGGATTTGATAGTAACCACTCTTAAGATCAATTTTGGAAATATAGTGGCACCGCTAAGCTCATCAAGCATATCATCTAGGCGTGGAATGGGATACCTATAGCGAACGGTGATAGCATTGATAGGTATACAATCGGAGCACATGCGAAAACTACCATCACGTTTTGGCACAAGAATGACCGGAACGGCACAAGGGCTCAAACTTTCACGCACATGTCCATGGTCTATGAGATGCTTTACTTGCCTTTGTATTTCTTTTGTTTCGTCGGGGTTGACACTGTATGGAGCTTTGTTTGGAAGAGGTGCTCCGGGGATGAGGTCGATTCGGTGCTCAATGCCTCGTAGAGGAGGTAGACCCGGATGTAGCTCCTCGGGGAAAACATCTTGAAATTCCTGCAAAAGAGAAGACAACACTAGAGGAAGAGTGTGAGAAGTGTTAGTTTGTGGTGCATTGTCCTTGTACACGAGGACATAGTGTAGGACACTAGATGGGTTCCCACACACTTCTCTTATCTCACGTTTGGCGGCAAATAGAACTAGGTTTTTGTTTTTGCTCATCGTGGAGGCACTCGATTTTGGCTTGTGGCGCTCACTCTCTTTTTGGTGGCTCGCTCTCTCACTATGATCTCCATGATGGGTGGTTTGCTTGTCGGCGATCACTTGACTTGGCGACATTGGACGGAGGACGTACTCCTTGCCCTTCATCTTGAAGATGTAGTGGTTCGTTCGGCCGTTGTCGATGACTCCTCTATCAAATTGCCATGGCCGTCCAAGGAGAAGATGACAAACGGTCATTGGAACGACGTCGCACTCCAAGGTGTCTTCGTAGGCGCTGATTTTGAAGGAGACTTGTACTCGGTGCTCGACTTGGATGGTGCCGGAGTCACTAAGCCATTGCAATTTGTATGGATGTGGATGCTTCGTCTTGGGAAATTGGAGCTTGGAGCAAAGTTGATGCGGAGCATCCTATGGACATCACCATGTCAAGAGTCCGTTCGGCGGGTGACACGTGCGACATCTACTTCACATACATAAAGGTGAATCATCTCCTTTACACGTGCTCACTTGACCCCTTCGAGGATGGTATACTACTTGACACTTCTCCCGTGTGCATGCATAGGTATTGTCAGAGCTTCACGGATGTTGAGGAGGAGTGCAAGCGCCAAGGAACAACTACACCATTCGCGAGGGAAGCCTGGAAGCGACGATGGAAGAAGAAGGCGCTGCTGAAGCTACAGCGGCCGGACATCCGGCGCCTGTGCAGCCGCCCAACTGCTGCACCAACAGTCGGCCGAACAAGCCTCAGCGGCCGGACATCCGGCGCCTCCCGACAGCCCGAACATCCGGCATCTCCCCCGGAAATTCGGCAATGACGTATCCAAAGAGCAGCTGAACCTCCACTTCAGCCCGGAAATCCGGTCGCGACCCCGGACATTCGGCTCATCCCAAAGCCCCGGACATCCGGCCCCAGCCCGGACGTCCGGCACCTGCGCGTGCCTAACCGGGCCAAAGGCCCATGTATCCCCTCCTCACTTACCCCTTCGTGGCTCTAGACTATATATACTCCTCCACCTCCTTCTAGTTAGGGTTAGCGTTGTGATAGCTCATTTGAGAGATAGAGCTTCGCTCATCCATATCGGATCTACTCCATGAGAGAGACCGCGGCCCCTCTACGGAGAAGATCCACCTTGGATTCAAGACCCCTCATGGGAAGATCCCTTTGTGGATTCAAGACCTCCTCTACGAAGAAGAACCGGTTACCTCTTGTATCGTCTGTTGTTGATTTTGGATCTTATATCTTCCTTTGTGTTCGAGGATCTAGCACATGTGTGATCATTCTTGTTGGTTTTAGTGTTTCTCTCGTGTTTCCCCTCGTGATTCCCTTCGTTTTCCCCCTCGTGTTCTTCGTGTTCATCGCGGGATCCGCTCCTTTCGTGAAAGATCGGGCCACTAGGGTTGTACCCTACATCATCTTGGATCAGAGCCAACTTGTCTCTAGATACCATCATCTTGGTATCATGAGCCACGTTGATCACGATTTCGGAGCCTCCCCTCTTTGTTTTCTAGCCTAATTTTGTTCATTTCCTCCCAATTTCGAAAATCCCCACCAAAAATAGCCCCATTTTTTGTGATTTGTTGGTTTGACGAAGTTTTGTTGGATTTGATCCATGGATTTGCTTGGTTTCGAGTGGATCTAGCATATCCCCAATTTTCCCCACTTTCCATCCATGAAATCCATCAAATTTTGCCCTTGGAATCATCAAATTCCGCCCCCAATTCGAAAATTTCCGCCCCAAACGAGATCTGGAATCGTCGGGCCGGACATCCGGGCCAAAGGCCGGACATCCGGGTCCCCAGCCGGACATCCGGCACCTGGAATGCAAAATCCGCACGGTTCTGGACATACACCCCCGGAAATCCGGCCCGAGCCCCGGATGTCCGGCCCCTGACATCTCAGTCATCCCCGTTTCACCATTTTGTCCATAACTAATTCATCTGGAGTCCGATTTTCACGTTCTTTAGCTCGTTGAAAAGCTCTTGACATCCCCCTTCCAAAAAAATACTACCATAACCATTTGAATACATCAAAATTTTGGAACTTTGGCATCTTTGCCTAGGGCTTCCACCACAACCTCCGCATAACCACCACCGACTTCTGCAACCTAACCCTTTTTGTTCCTTATAGAATTTGTGGTTGCTTGAGTAGTGATTGGAGTCTCCTAAGGTGTTTAGGATACTTAGGGATGATTGCTTCTTCATCAACCACCACCACCACCATAACTCCCGCATAGGCTTGACCACCATACACTTCCACCAACCCAATTTAACCCAATTTTGTTAGTGTTGTGAGTTGTGTCTCCTAAGGTGTTTCGGCTACTTAGGGACCGTGCTTCCAACTCCGACACCATGTATAGTCCACCACCTTACCCTCCTTTTCCGTATTTGTGTACTCCACAACCCCATCATTGCCATTCCGCAATTCCATTGAGCTTCCACAAAACCACCACCACATCCCACTACCACCATTTGACATTTGCCTTTGAGGTTTTGAGTTTGCGGTTTTTTTGTTTCCTAAGGTGTTTTAGCTACTTAGGGACGAGTCTCCATCATCTTGGTATCTCCATCAAGATCACCGCCACTCATCATCTCCATGGACGGTAACCTCCATATCATCTTGGTATCGTGGTATCCCTACATTGTACATTCCCTTGCCATTGCATTGATAACCCCTAGCCCATTTTGCGTCACTTGCCTATCGAGACTAGCCATTTGAGTATTGCCGGCAATGTTACTTGTGCACATTAGTAATCTACACCATACATTGCATGCATACCATAGCATATTGGTATCATATCATCCCTTGTGTCACAAGATTGTTCCTGTATAAACCCAATTGCTATCTTGGTTTGTGCATTTCGCATTGTGGCCATACACAAAAAAAAGAATAAGCTTTTAAGCAAAGAAAAAGAGTGAACAAAGAGCTTGTAAGCAAGTGCCATAGCAGCATACCACATTGCATAAGATTGTCATATCCGATCATCTTGGATCATACCACCGGAACATCATATACATAGCATACTTGGGATAGAAGTCATTGCATTTTTCTCTCCTATAGGTTGTGCACAAGTGTCGTATCCGCCTATTGAGAAATCGTGCTAGCGTCTCTCTAGAGTTGTGCAACAAGAGCATTTTCCGTGGATTCCACATTTTGATCTCATTCCTTGGTTGCACGACCCCATTTATCTATCCGTGTGTGTGTTTCCGTGTGCCACATATTGCTATTGGTCTACTTGTTACACTTGCGAATTTGTGAATCTCTTTCAACATTATTGACTCTTGCTAACATTTTGCATCAAATTTTTGTGCCACTATCCTCACCGAGCTCCACCATAAGCCTTACTTGTGTAGGTGTGAGAAACTGACAAGAATTGGTACCAATTGTGCTATTTCCTTGTCCACATTGGAGTGATCATTGATCCACTTTCAACTTCGGTCAAGGTACATTTCGTATTCGTTCTTCTCTTTCTACCACTCACATTTTTCTCTTGGAGTGATGGATAGGCAAGGCATTTCATCTTCGGTCTACAACAACGACGACGAGTTCGATGCCACGAACAACTCCAACGACGCCAAGATGCATGCTCAAATGGAGGAGATCAAAGCCCTCAGCAAGTCGTACAAGCGATCTTCCTCATCTTCGAGAAGACACTCAAGAGCACATGCCTCCGAGCTACCATATCCGGTAAGATCACATCGGCATCGACAACATCACCAACAAAGACGTGAAGGTCAAGAGCTCAACACCAACAACCGTTCAATGACTTCACCATCTCCCTTGGCATCTTCGCTAAGCAACTTCAAGGCATCTTTGCCTTCGGATATACGGCATCTTCGCCAACAAGCACCTCAAGACTACGCTCAAGAGAAGCTCCCCAAGCTCAAGTTCGCGTATTCCACGAGCTACTACGACCTCGACATCGACCATGCAATTCCTTTTTATGGGACTCAAGAACCCGAGGAGTATCTCGAGTGGGAGCGTTTGATGGACGACTACCTCAAGCTACATCAAGTTCCTCCCGAAGATCAAGTGAAGTGCGTCACAAGGAACTTCCACGACTATGCGTCCACATGGTGGCTTCACGCACCTTCGGAGACCTACGACATGAGTTGGTGCAAGATCAAGAGAGCTTTGCGGTGAGAGTTCGTGCCTCCAACCTACATGGAACAACTTCAATGCCAATTGGAGAACACCATCCAAGGATCCAAGTCCATCGATGAGTACTTCAAGGAGATGAAGATTGCCTTGCGACGAGCCGGCGTGGACGACCCCATTTCGATGAAGTTCCACTTCATGATGGGATTACACAATGACATCTCCAAGACAATCTTCCTCGATTACTACAAGTCCCTCGATGACAACTACATTGGTGCTCTCAAGGCGGAACAAGAACTCAAGAAGGCCAAGACTTCTCGACCCCTAGCACACTTCTCAAAGACTAAGCTCCAAGAAGGCGAGCATGAGGATAGTACCACCAAGATTTCCAAGCCCGATGAGCTCCAAGACGATGCTCCCAAGTTAGACTTCACCGCCATCCCTCTTTGTGGCATTAATGATGCCGAGTCCTCCATGACTCTTTTTCAAGACGGTGCGGCGACGAGTACAACTACGGAGACCCTCAAGGACCAAGCTTCGGATGCGAGGGACAAGGTGGCGAGCAAGGATGATGCTTCCATCTTAGGAGGCCAGAGTGATGATGTGCCATCTTCGACCTTCATCCACGGCGACAACAACAAGATGCTTGAGCATGGGATTTTCCCTTCGACCACGGCGACATATGATGACTTGAGTGACTTGTGCCACCATATTGAGAGTGAGAGTGACTTTACCACTAGCCCCATATATGTGTTGCCACAATTCCTATGTGAGGAGATCCACAACCCCCATCATTTGAGTGAGATGAGTGACTCCACCATATGTGAGTTTGAGTGCACCTATTTTGAGGGAGTGAGTGAACCACCACATAGAGAGAGTGAGATAGTTGATAGGTCATGTGAGGCCACTTTCAACACTAACGACTTGACCTCTACCTCTATTGTGTCTTCTCATTTGGTGCTAGGTCCCATCTATGATGATGCGCCGATTCGTGATGACTTCGTCCTCCCTTTGGACAAGACGATGGCCATGGTGGAATATGATGCACCCCCCACATGGTTCCATCAAGATGAAGATGACCACCATTTGGTATTTCCCAGCTCACCTACACCACATGAGTGGAATGACAAAGGTAACATAGGTGAAGGTGATGCTCTAGTCCCACTAGTGGACATTCTTGACGTTGATTGCTTGCATGATGTTGATCAACCTATTGACATGCTTCATGCTAGTGTGACTTCCCCATGCGATGATTTACCCATATGATGAGTATGATGATTGCCATGTGGAGTCTATTAGTTGTGATGCCATGTTACATAGGATTTCTTGTGCTAATTCTCTCAGTCACATCATGTTTGCCAATCCACTTGACTTGTCATATGCTATGTATGAGATCGACCACATGTCATATTTGCAATCTCTTCATAGTGACTATGCATATGCCATTAAGAGTAACCCAATTTGCACTTATGGCATAGATGACAAGCCCATGGTTATTGGCATTTGTTTTCTTGTGATGATATTGATATGCTTCCTTTATCATTTATCTCATATGCCAGGCCATGACCACCTAGCTTCGGATATGCATTGTTTTGGGTGTTTCCCATTTTCTCCATATAATGTTTCCAATATTGCTCATGAGGAGACCCCCATTGTTTCCTCATACATTTTAGGAGATTATGATCACCCCCATCCATTGCATGATCCTCATACTTATGTGCACAATATGCTCCCCATGAATAAACACGTTATTGATGTGCCATATACTTGCATTCTCAATTTGTGTCCCCATCGTGTTATACACAATAACTATTCTTTCATGATGGATGACATGTTCTTATACCATGCATCAAATTTCTTTGAGTGATGCTTATCTTGTGCTAACTCTCACGTGCACATACACATCATGATGGATGATGTGTACATTTACCACACACACACACACAATCTCTTTCGTTTGTGTCTCTTTTGTGTAGGTACACATGAATTCTTGTCAACCTCGCAATCCCATGAGTTGACAAAACGAGTTCTAGAGAGCAATGATGACTTGGGATCCCATGGAGTGTCTTTCTCACCGCTCTCTTCACGCAAAGACTTCGCGCATTTCTTCTACATGGCCCTCACTTGGCTACGGGTTATTGTCCATTACATATTCTATGCCCATCTTGCCATGTTCACTTTGCATGATATGATTATTCTTATGCCTTTGCCATGCATTTGTGACCCATGCTTTGCATTGCACATGATGATTGATTTTACTACTTGTATGTGTATTTGCAAGCTTGGTGGAGATATCACTTGTTATTGCCATATTTGCTTTGTGCCCCATGCCTATAATGATACTATGATCTTGCTTTGTGTCCGAGCTTGTGATATGTCATGTGAATTGTCTATGCCTATTATTTGCTCACTTGACATGATTGCCATGATTTCCTCTAGTATGGTGCATCTTCGCACTACTAGCTTGCATGACTTGATTACTATGCTTGCTTCTGTTGCATCACCAATGATTCATACTTGCTCACTTCATGCGGTTGATGACAACCATCTACATTCTTTGCACATGATTTTTATTGCTTCTTGTCATATATCTCCATATGTTGCCTCTCTCATGCTAGATTTTCCATGTATTGAGTGCAACAATGATTTTAGTCTTGCTAATGAGATTGACCCCATAGCATTCTCACATATGATTGGAGATTTTGACATATTTTTTGTGAAGCATGCTTGTCTTCCTTCTTTGCACCATATACCTCGTGCCATGAATATTGCCATTGTTGCATCATATTATTCATGCACTTGTGCTTCTTATGGTTATGTGCAAAAGAAGAGAACCATCATGATGGACGATGTGTTTATCTACCATGCGGATACATTCTTTGCTTTCTTGTGTGCATGTGTAGGATACTTGGACTTTGTGTCGACTTCCGCTTCACGTGAGTTGACAATCCGAGCTCTTGAGAGCGAACCATCTCCTACCATGACGATTCTACATCGTACTTGCTTGTACTTCGGCATTGTGAAGGACGCACACGGAAATGTTTTCAAGGTGATATCCTTCTCTTTTGAGAACCCCCAAACCATGAGCATGGATACTGCGGATCATACTACTTGTGTTGCTTGCGCCATGAGACTTGATTGCACACATGTTAGAGATCTTGCTTCAACTTGTCATTTTCACGGTTCCATGCATCATGATATGTATACATTGTGTGTTGCATCCAATTCTTGGATTATTTGCTCCTATCACATGCTTGATTGCAACAGTATCATTTCTTCACATATGACATGTCTCATTGATTGCTACATGCTTGCCTTGATTGCCTCACACATGATGAACAATTGCACTTTCTTTTGTGTTGAGTGCCACACTATCTTCACTACACCCTATGCACGTATTGCTTGGATTGTCTTGCACTTGATCCATGTGTTTAGACATCTCACCTTCTTTGGTGTTGTGAATGATTCATATGCCTACCATAGACCTTTCATTGAGCAATTTCTGAATGCTTGCTATGATCTTGAGGTAGATGCTTATTCTCTTGACACACATATTTGCATCACTACCTCACAATTGCATACTTGTCCCCATGATTTCTTTGCTTGTGCTCGATTGATATGCTTACATGCCATGTCACAATCCTTTGTCACACCTTATGCTTTGAATGATGACGACACCTGTTTGGTGACTCACCTCTTGAATGCTTGGTTTTGCACTAACGCTAACCACATTTGTTTTTCCAAGTGTTTGTTGTCCTTACTCCTTTTGAAGGAATCACAAGACGGTGCGACATTGGAGAGTGCCCATTTCAAGCTTCAAGATGACAACTACTTGGTGAACGTCCACTTCTACACGGCGAAGCCATCTTTTTCCCATGGTGATTTGGTTTTCGATCCGAGGTCGGATCTTTCCCAAGGGAGGGAAGATGATGTGGAGCATCCTATGGACATCACCATGTCAAGAGTCCGTTCGGCAGGTGACACGTGCGACATCTACTTCACATACATAAAGGTGAATCATCTCCTTTACACATGCTCACTTGACCCCTTCGAGGATGGCATACTACTTGACACTTCTCCCCTGTGCATGCATAGGTATTATCGGAGCTTCACAGATGTTGAGGAGGAGTGCAAGCGCCAAGGAACAACTACACCATCCGCGAGGGAAGCCTGGAAGCGACGACGGAAGAAGACGGCGCTGCTGAAGCTACAGTGGCCGGACATCCGGGCCAGAGGCCGGACATCCGGCGCCTGTGCAGCCGCCCAACTGCTGCACCAACAATCGGCCGAACAAGCCTCAGCGGCTGGACATCCGGTGCCTCCCGACAGCCCGGACATCCGGCATCTCCCTCGGAAATATGGCACCAACGTATCCAGAGAGCAGCTGAACCTCCACTTCAGCTCGGAAATCCGGCCGCGACCCCGGACATCCGGCTCGTCCCAAAGCCCCGGACATCCGGCCCCAGCCCGGATGTCCAACACCTGCGTGTGCCTAACCGGGCCAAAGGCCCATGTATCCCCTCCTCACTTACCCCTTCGTGGCTCTAGACTATATATACTCATCCACCTCCTTCTAGTTAGGGTTAGCATTGTGATAGCTCATTTGAGAGATAGAGCTTCGCTCATCCATATCGGATCTACTCCACGAGAGAGACCGCGGCCCCTCTACGGAGAAGATCCACCTTGGATTCAAGACCCCTCACGGGAAGATCCCTTTGTGAATTCTAGACCTCCTCTACGGAGAAGAACCGGTTACCTCTTGTATCGTCTATTGTTGACTTTGGATCTTGTATCTTCCTTTGTGTTCGAGGATCTAGCACATGTGTGATCATTCTTGTTGGTTTTAGTGTTTCTCTCGTGTTTCCCCTCGTTTTCCCCCTCGTGTTCTTCGTGTTCATTGCGGGATCCGCTCCCTTCATGAAAGATCAGGCCACTAGGGTTCTACCCTACATCAAAAGTTCTTCACTTGCGAGATTATGACAACTCCCTCCATCGATGATGACCTTTACGGATCGTCCATTGATGCCGTCCTAGGTGTGGAATATGTGGCATCGTTGGTCTTCTTCTTGGTGATGTTGGAGAGTCAAGACTTTGGAGACAACAAGTGCGGGACTTGAGTCTTCATCACAAAAGACTTGTTCTTCTTCATTGTTCACTTGGCGGTGCATGGCGACTTGCTCGAGGGCTTCCATTTCGCCTTCGCTCATGGAGTCATATGTGACATCGTCATAGAAGACCATGGTTCGCTTGTTGGTGCACTCGTAGCACTTGTGGCCTCGGCCTCCGCAAGTGAAACACTTGAAGGAACTCGTCTTGACGGTCTCATCAGTTGGGGTTGATGATGATGAAGATCTCGGCTTGAAGTTGCTCATAGGAGGATGGCTTGTAGTTGACGAAGCTTTCTTGGAAGTCGACTTGTCGATGTTGGTAGAAGAAGGCTTTGTAGTTGGTGATGGAGTCGTTGAAGTTTGGTTGTTGGAGAAGCCGTAGGACTTGGATGAGAACTTGGCATACTTGAAATCATCTTGCACTTGGCATTCCGCTTTGGTAGCTTGGTGCACTAGCTCAATGAGATTTGAGTATGGTTGGAAGTCCGTGATCTTCTTGATGGGATGATTGAGTCCTTTCAAGAAACGTGCCATTGTTTGCTCATCATCTTCTGTGACATTGGCTCTTATCATTACAATCTACATCTCCTTGTAATATTCTTCAACACTCTTTGTTCCTGCTTGAGTTGTTGGAGTTTCTTGAAGAGGTCGCGGTTGTAGTAGGTAGGTACGAAGCATGCTCTCATGACATCCTTCATTTGCGCCCAAGTAGTGATGGGTGGTTCACCTCTTGCCTCTCGGCGCTCTATGATTTGTTCCCACCAAATGAGGACATAGTCTTGGAACTCAAGGGATGCCATCACGATCTTCTTCTCTTCTTCATAATTGTGCAAACGGAAGATCTTGTCAACCTTCAATGCCCATGAAAGGTACTCTTCGGGATCGTTGCCACCGTTGAACTTGGGCATGGTGAACTTGAGTTTGCCATAACGTTGCTCTTCATTGTGTTGGGGTCGGGGATGATGACGCCCATGTTGTTGATGATTGTGCAACTCGTGGTGCTCTTGGCGTGGAGGGTTGTTATCATCATGTTGTTCTTGTCGTGGAGGATCTCCATTGTCTTCATGCTCTTGATTGACGTTTTGTTCTTGGAGAGCTTGTGGAGGAGCTTGTCGAGCTCGAGGATGAACTTGACGATGCACGCGAGCTTGAAATCTTCGTTCTTGAATTTCTTCACGAAATGCTTCCTCTTGTTCACGGGCTTGTCAGCTTCGGTCGGCTACGGCTCGCTCGAATCGCGTAGAGCTTGTTGCGCCGCAAGTGCTTGAGCGTCACGGAGTTGTTGTTCTTGACGTTGTGCCTCGGCATCTTGAGCATTTTGGTGTAGACACGCTCGCTCTTCCTCTTCATGTTGGCGTTGTTGTTGCCGTTCTCGTGCTAGCACAAAGGCCTCTTGAGTTTGACGTTGTTGGCGCTCTTGAGAGTCGGTGTCTCATAGGGGATTGAGGCTTGCTTGACGATCGGTGCGCGCGGCCCGGCGAAGAGTGTTCGATGTCGGTGTACTTGAGCGAGAGAGGGTGAAGTCGGAGTGGCGGCTTGAATGGCTCCTTCTTGAAGTGGAAGACGAATGGTTGAGCAACAAAGCACGAATTTCGTCCATCCTTGCGTCATTCTCTTGCTTGTGATCATCGAGCTTGTGGTCGAAGTAGTCCCTTATACGTTGCTCGGAAAGTCGCAAGTCGGCGGCAAGGTTGTCGATGCGTTCACTCATAGCTTGTTGCTCTTGATGCAAAGCACGTTGTGCACCAAAGAGGTTACTCTTGGTGATGAAGGAGTTCATGTCGCCATCTTGCTCCATGAAGAGTGGGTTGGTAGAAGTACTCAGCCTATCTATCATTCCAAGACAAATGTGAGTGGTAGAAAGAGAAGAACGAGTACCAAATGTGCCTTGACCGAAGTTGAAAGTGGATCGAGGATCACTCCAATGTAGGACAAGGAAATAACACAATTGGTACTAGTTCTTGTCGGTTTCTCACACCTACACAAGTAAGAGCTTTTGGTGGAGCTTGGTTAGGATGGTGGCACAAAAAATTTATGCAAATGTAAGTAAGCTTCAATAATGTTGGAAAAGATTCGCAAGATGCAATGTAACAAGTAGACCAAGCATATAAGGTTCACAGAAACACACGCACAAAAAGATAAGTGGGGTTGTGCAACCAAGGGTGAGCCAAAATGTGTAATCCACAAAAATGCTCTTGTTGCACAACACTAGAGAGACGCTAGCACGATTGCACAATAGGCGGATACAAGAACTTGTGCACAACCTACTTAGCAAAAATGCAATGACTTCAATCCCAAATATTTTGTATGCAAGGTGTTGCTATGATATGATCCAAGATGATTGAGTATGACAATCTTAATGTTGTAAGATGCTATGGTTCTTGCTTAAAAGCTCTTTGCTGATCTTTCCTCTTTGCTTAAAAGCTTGTTTGGCTCTTTGATGTTTGAGCTCTTTTCTCATGTAATGCTTGACGAACCAAGATAGCAAATGAGTATGCGATGACACTTTGTGACACAAGAGATGATACCAATATATGCAACAATGATGTATGTATGCTATGGGACGTATGATCACTAATGTGCACAAGTCTCGTTGCCGGCAATACTCAGTGGCTAGTCTCGATGGGTAAGCAACGCAAAGGAGTAAGGCTATGATGGCTATCAATGTAATGGCAAGAGTGATATGTCCGATACCAAGATGAGGTTACCGGTCTTGCTTCCGGTATGGTGTCAAAATGGTGGCACGAATACCAAGGTGTAGTCGAGGTGGTCGTTGTTGATGACGATGTAGGACATGTCCGCGGCGAAGATGAGCGGCGGTGATGTCGATGTCGAACCATACCTAGATAGCCGAAACACAAAAGGATACGGTACTGCAACTCAAATTCTCAAACCTCGAAGTAGCAAATGTGTCGGAGAGCAAAACGGTCCAAAAATGGTTGTGATATGCAGAAGTGGTGGAGGTATGTGGAAATGTATATGGTATATGGTGGGCACCGGAACAAAATTTGATGGAAATTGGACGGAAAACGGGGTGGTGGATGGAGATGTTGATGCCAGGGGTCGGATGTCCAGGTGGGAGGCCGGATGTCCGGGCTCTGGATCCGGGGACGAACGGGATGAACACCGCGAGGAGAGGTTAAATCCGGGCGAAATTCGGAGGAATTTGTGGATGGGAATTGGGGGAAAAAGGATGGGAAGCTAGATCCACTCAAAACAAAGCAAATCCACGGATCCAAACCAACAAAATCTCAACACACCAACAAATCACAAAAAAAATTGGGGCTAGTTTTGTGGGCATTTTTCGAATTAGGACGAAAATCAACAAAACAAGGCTAGAAACACAACGGGGAGGCTCCGAAATCGTGATCAACGTGGCTCATGATACCAAGATGATGTAGGGTAGAAACCTAATCGGTCGATCTTTCACGAAAGGAGCGGATCCCAAGAAGAACATGAGGAACACAAAGAGGGGAACGAGGGAAATCACAAGGGGAAACATGAGAGGAACACTCAAACTAACAAGAACAAGTCACACATGGGCTAGATCCTCGAGTACATAAAGTAAGATACATGATCCACGATCAACTAGGGACCATACAAAAGGGTAACCGGTTCTTCTCCGTGAGGAGGTCTTGATGTTCTTCCCTAAAGAGGGGTCTTGAATCCGCTTGGGGGATCTTCTCCGGTGGAGGCTCGAATCTCCAAGGAGAAGGTAACCAAGTGGATGAGCAAAGCTCTCACACAAAATATGAGCTAATCCTTTGCTAACCCTAGAAAGTTGTACGGGTGGAGTATATATAGTCTAGGGGGAGAAGGGATACACGGGCATCAGCCCTTCACTGTGCGCAGACAGGGGAGGCCGGATGTCCGGGCTGGTCGCGCCGGATGTCCAGGCTTTCAGGCGACGCTGGATGTTCGGGCTGGGGGGACGGATGTCCGGGCTGGAGCGGTGGCATTTGTTGCTCTCAGGTTCAGAGGGGCCAGATTTCCGGGCCAGTGGCCGGATGTCCGGGGGCTCGGGAGAGGCCAGATGTCCGGGCTGCCAGGGCCAGATGTCCGGGGCCTGTAGCCTTTTGCGGCTGGGCTGTTGTAGTGGAAGGCGCTCCAGGGGCCGGACGTCCCGGGCCTTGGCCGGATGTCCGGGGCCTGGGAGATGCTCTTGGCTCCTTCCGTTGGTTCTCCTCTTGCATGGACTTGGGGACTTGTACATCTTCATGCACATCTTTAGGAGGACCCTCTTAGTACCTAATCATGCACAACACCTCGGACTTAGGTAGTAGCCATGTCTCATGCATAGAAAGTGGATGTTCGGAGAGGAGTGAGTTCACCTTATCTTTGATAGCTTTGGCTCAGGCTCGTGTCATTGGTCCAAGTGGTGTCGGTGCGTCCATGGGGATGATCATGGGATGCTCCGCATCATGAAGCCTAGGAGCTTTCCAGCAGGAACGCCGAAGACGCAGTTTTTCGGATTGAGCTTAATGTCGTATGTTCGGAGATTGGTGAACGTGATCCTCAAGTCATCTATTAAAGAGTCGACGTGTCTGGTTTTAACGACCACGTTGTCTACGTATGCCTCCACAGTCTTGCCGATCTGCTTTTCCAGACATGTCTGGATCATGCGCTGATATGTTGCGCCGGCGTTTTTGAGCCCAAAGGGCATTGTGTTAAAGAAGAAGGGGCCATATGGTGTTATAAATGTTGTTGCGGCTTGATCAGACTCCGCCATCTTAATCTGGTGGTAACCGGAGTATGCGTCGAGGAAGCATAGTGATTCGTGTCCTGCGGTAGCGTCGATGATTTGATCGATGCGAGGGAGTGGGAAGGGATCCTTTGGGCAAGCGTTGTTAAGGTCTTTGAAGTCGACACATAGGCGCCAGGATTTGTCCTTTTTTGGTACCATCACCAGGTTTGCTAGCCAATCCGGATGTTTTATTTCTTTAATGAATCCGGCTTCCAGTAGCTTGGCCAGCTCCTCTCCCATGGCTTGTTGCTTAGGTTCAGAGAAATGCCGAAGAGTCTGCTTGACCGACTTGAATCCTTTTAGAATATTAAGGCTATGCTCGGCCAATCTGCGTGGGATTCCTCGCATGTCAGAAGGATGCCAGCCGAATATGTCCCAATTCTCGTGCAGAAACTCCCGTAGTGCGGCGTCTACATCGGGGTCTAACTGTGCCCCAGTGGATGTTGTTTTTGTAGGGTTCGTTGGATGGACTTGGAATTCAACTATTTCGTCCGCTGGTTTGAAGGAGGTGGACTTGGATCTTTTGTCTAGTATCACGTCGTCCCTGTCCACCATGGAGCGCAGCGCGGTTAACTCCTCCGCCACAAGGGCTTCGGATAATGCCTCGAGGGCTAGTGTGGCTGTTTTGTTCTCGACACGGAGTGCTATGTCCGGATCACTAGCTAGAGTGATAATTCCTTTGGGTTCGGGCATTTTGAGCTTCATGTACCTGTAATGGGGTATGGCTTGAAAAATCGTGAATGCCTCCCGCCCTAGAAGGGTGTGGTATCCGCTATTAAACGGGGCCACTTGGAATGTAATTTCTTCGGACATGTAATTCTCCGGAGTGCCGAATACCACATCAAGTGTGATTTGCCCAGCGCAACGTGCCTCCCGACTAGGGATGATTCCTCGGAAGGTCGTACTGCTTTGCTCAATATGGTTTTTGTCTATGCCCATCTTTTGGACAGTTTCCTCATAGATGAGGTTTAATCCGCTGCCGCCATCCATGAGCACCTTAGTGAGCCGAAAGCCGTCCACAATTGGACTGAGGACCAAAGCGGCTGGTGCTCGGGTTGTTCGGAATTTAGGTTCGTCACTGGCGTTGAAGGTGATAGCAGTGTCGCTCCATGGATTTATTGCTGCATGTGGCAGACTTTGGCAAGGCCGCAGAGTGCTCGCTTACGCCTATTATTTGAGGCGAAGGTCTTGAAGACTGTTAGTACTGTGTTGTTATCCGTGGGGAGGTGCTCTGGGGTATTTTGGGTGAGGAGATCCTCACCGCTTTTGGCAACCTGCCGGAGTACCCAACATGCTCTAAGGCTGTGTGTTGATATGGTATCCGCTGTACTATGAATTTTGCAAGGCCCGTTGAGCCATCCCTCCAATACGGTTCCACGCCCTGTAGTGGGCTTTTGCTTCTTTGTAATTGGGCCGGGCGACTTGTAAGAGTGCGCCCTTTTAGTTCGGACTGGGGGTTTTGTCAGAGCCGGATTATCCCAAAATTGTGTTTGGGTTTTCCAGTCACTCTCCATCGCACAGTATTTCTGTACAATGTCCGCCAAGTCAGCGAAGTGTGCTACGTCACGACGACTTATGGTGTTGAGGACTCCCTTGTCCGTGCAATTGTTGCAAAAGAATGAAATTGCATCTTCCTCGCGACAGTCCTTGACCTTGTTCATTACAAGGAGGAATCTGGCCCAATAGTGATGTACTGTCTCTTGGGGCGCTTGCCTTATGTGGGAAAGATAGTTTGTATCTGGGTGGGTGGGTGGATTGAAATCCGAACCTTGACCCGGTCTATGGTCCCGGGGCAGGGGAGTTTCTGATCTTGGAAGTTCGGGCTCCGGGACATTGCCCTACGGGTTTGGTATGTGGCCTGATTCTGGATTCAGGGTTAGGGCGGGGTTAGGGCGGCGTCCTCCCGCGAGCGCGTATCCTGTTCGGAGAGCTTGGGAATCCGGACATAGTTCGTCCTCAGGATAGAGGGAGAATCGCCGCATTGCTCCTCCACCACCGCTATTTGATGGGTGACCGGCGGAGAGTTAATCTCCCTTTGGTCGGGTTTAAGCCCGATCCGATCGTAGTCCGTAGCGACTCCCAGAGCGGCAATGCGATCCAAGAGCTCGTTCATAGAGGAGAGCTCCATTGGATCCATCTGCTCGGCGAATTTTGAGCCAATGTGGAGGCTATTTTCGATGACCCAAGAGGTCATCATCGGCGCCGCGGCCGAGCGGGCGGTCGTGACGAAACCGCCTAGTCGGAGAGTTTGGCCTACAGCCAGGGCTCCCTCAGAGGTGATGTTGTCCTTGACAACAAGGCGAGCCATCTTCCTTATGATGACGACACAGTGGAACTCTCAATGAAAGCACCAATGTCGGTGTCAAAACCGGCGGATCTCGGGTAGGGGGTCCCAAACTGTGCGTCTAAGGCGGATGGTAACAGGAGGCAGGGGACACTATGTTTTACCCAGGTTCGGGCCCTCTCAATGGAGGTAATACCCTACGTCATGCTTGATTGTTCTTGATGATATGAGTATTACAAGAGTTGATCTACCACGAGATCAGAGAGGCTAAACCCTAGAAGCTAGCCTATGGTATGATTGTCTGTTGTCCTACGGACTAAAACCCTCCGGTTTATATAGACACCAGAGGGGGCTAGGGTTACACAAGGTCGGTTACAAAGGAGGAGATATACATATCCGTATTGCCTAGCTTGCCTTCCACGCCAAGTAGAGTCCCATCCAGACACGGGACGAAGTCTTCAGTCTTGTATCTTCATAGTCCAACAGTCCGGCCAAAGGATATAGTCCGGCTGTCCGGAGACCCCCTAATCCAGGAGAAAGAGGAAGGCAAGGAATATCCGGTTCAACGGTCGGTTTACTACATCAGCGAGGTACTTATTGAGTCCAAGCAGAGGTATCCACATTGGCAGAAGCTTGTGTATGGGGTTTTCATGGCAAGTCGAAAGCTCAAGCAATATTTTCTGGGTCATCCCATTACTGTGGTTAGTTCTTCTCCTTTGGGGGATATCATCCAAAATAGAGAAGCCACAGGTCGGGTAGTCAAGTGGGCCATTGAGCTTGGACCTCATGGTTTAAAGTATGTGCCTCGTACGGCCATCAAGTCACAAGCACTCGTGGATTTTATCAATGATTGGACAGAGCTGCAGACACCTAAGGAAAAGCCGGATAACACATATTGGACTATTCACTTTGATGGATCCAGGCAGTTGGAAGGCTCGGGGGCTAGAGTTGTCTTGACTTCCCCATGAGGTGATAAATTTTCTTATGTTCTCCGGTTAATATTCCCTTGTACTAACAATGCAGCTGAGTATGAGGCCTTGCTCCACAGTCTTCGGATGGCTAAGGAGATGAACTTAAGCCAGGTAATGTGTTTTGGCGACTCAGATCTGGTAGCTCAGCAAGTTTCTGGCACTTGGTATTCTAAGGATCCACTCATGGAGGCTTATCGTCGAGAGGTTGATGCCATTGCGGGTCACTTTAGGGGTTACCAAGTTGAGCATATTGATCGCAGGAAGAATGAGGCGGCTGACACTTTAAGCCAGTTAGGGACTTAGCGTAAGTCGGTGCCACCTAACACTTTCCTGGATGTTCTGCTTAACCCTTCTGTCAAATTGCCTACAGAGGAGGATCTTGTTGTTCCTGACCCGAAAGCACAATTAGTAGCGGCTCTTCATGCCGTTCCTGAATGTACAGTTCCGTATTTGGCTTATATGACCCGAGGTGAGTTGCCTGGGGATGAGATTTTGGCCAGCCAGATAACCCGACGGTCTAAGTTAATGACGATTGTCAACGGGGAGTTGCACCATCGCAGTGTCACAGGGGCGTTTCAACACCGTGTCTCTCCTAAGGAAGGTTGTGAGATTTTGTGAGAGATTCACGAAGGAGATTGTGGTCATCATGCCGGCTCTAAATCTCTCGTAGCCAAGGCTTTTCGTCATGGGTTTTATTGGTTGACGGCTCATGCTGATGTTGAGGATTTGGTCAGCAGATGTGACGGTTGTCAGAAGTTTTCACGATGAGCTCATGTTCCGGCTCAAGAGTTGAGGATGATTCCAATTACTTGGCCGTTTGCGACCAGGGGGCTTGATATGGTCGGGCCTTTCAAGAGGACCAAGGATAAGAAAACCCACCTTTTGGTGGCAGTTGATAAATTTACTAAGTGGGTTGAAGCAGAGCCGGTTAGCAAGTGTGATGCATCAACGGCGGTCCAATTCATCAAGAAGGTGATCTTCCGTTTTGGCTTTCCCCATAGCATTATAACAGATAATGGCACTAATATGTCTAAGGGTGCTACGAAAGAATTTTGTCAGCGAGAACATATTCAACTTGATGTTTCCTCCATGGCTCACCCCTAGTCTAATGGTCAAGCGGAATGAGCTCATCAAGAGATTCTGTGAGGCATCAAGCCCTGGCTTATGGTTCCTTTGCAAAGAACGCCGGGCTGTTGGGTGGAGGAGTTACCTTCAGTGTTATGGAGTATCAATACAACCCCCAACAGATCTATGGGTTACACACCTTTCTTCATGGTTTATGGAGCAGAGGCGGTTCTCCCTAGTGACATCTGTCACGATTCGCCTCGTGTGGCGGCCTATGTTGAAGCTAATAATGAAAGGACACGTCAGGATGCACTTGACCTATTAGATGAGGAGCGCGACCTCGCAACGGCTCGTTCAGTGATTTATCAACAAGACCTACGTCGTTATCACAGCTGCCGGGTCAAAACCAGAACCTTTCAAGAAGGCAATTTGGTGCTCAGGCTTATCCAGGATCAAACTGATATGCATAAATTATCCCCACCTTGGGAAGGACCTTTTGTGGTCAGCAGGAATCTGCATAATGGGTCATACTATCTTATCGATGTTCGAGACCACAAGAACTAACACACATCGGAGGAGGAGACCCATCGGTCGTGGAATATTGCTCATCTTCGGCCCTACTATACTTGAGCCATCGGCTCTCATGATGTATATAGTTTGATGATGTATATATATTATAAACAGTATAATAAAGCCAGCATCCCTGATAATTCAGGGCCTCTGTCGTTTCACTTCTTCGAAGCTGAGTCTTTATCGACGTATTACATGTTCACTTAAGAGGCTTGATGCTCAAATTCCAGGGACCAAAGAGAGTTGGATGCACAGCACAACTCAAACATAGGTTCCCAACGAGCACAACTCATAAGTATGTCACTTGGGGGCTTCCTGTTCAAACATAGGTGTATTCACAAAAGAGAACATAGCATTACTACCCTCTTGACCAGGTTATCTTGTTCAAACATAGGTGTATTCACCAAAGAGGTCATAACCTTCCCGGGTCATCCTACCTGTATACCACCTGCTTCTTCATCAGGTAATCCTGATTGACCCGCCGAACTCTTAACGATCAGTCTTTTATGGTGTATTCACCAAAGATCCTGAGCTTGTTAAGGTTAAAATGCTGGTTTGTCATGTGAGAGCATGGCTTACAGATAGTCAGGATAGATCCAGGCTCATAAGCCGCTTTCCTTGAAACTTGGATAAATCGGCCTGTGATCACGATGCTACTCCGATCCCGCGTACTTCTGATAAGTCTATCTTTAAATAAGACTTGAACTTATTTGGGTTCAAATGTCGATTGGGTCATGTGAGAGCTGGCTCACGGAAAGCGCGTACCTTCCAGTGGCCATCGGGCTAGTTTCATTGAAGAAGAACCTTTGGCTTGGCGGCCTGCAAAAGCCTCAGATTTTTTTATTTTCTTATTTTTTGGCTTTTTATAATCTCTTTTCTCTTGCTATATGGTTTTTACAAATCGTGCCAAGCTGCCCTATTTATGGCTCATACTTGAAGCATCTTCACGTCTTTGCAACCCGCCAGGATGGCAGACTATAAGTCTCTAGAGAATAATAATCTTATGCTAAGAGTTATGGCTCTCAAAGCTCTAACTGCATGGAGCTGATAAGCTAGCAGCTTGCGTAAATACCACAAGGCAATTGTGATTTACTTGTGTGCAGGGACATGATAAAATCTCATCAGCACAAATTCATGTTATCATAAGCATAAAGTGATACGCTCTTCAAATGGCGGATCAAACGATGTGGCACAAAGTAAAAACATGCACGATGGCATGACAGATCAAAGTTTACTAGCCTATTACATGACTCGGTGAGCCAAAAAGATCAAGTGTTTTCCAAAGTTCAAATATTTTAAACCGCCCAGAGGATCAATCTTCTTGGTCTTGGTGACTTGAAGCTTCTGGATCATCCTTTTCCGGTTCTTCGTCCTCCTCCATCGTCTGGAAGTTTTGTGATGACCAATCAATGCCACGTAAGGCATGGAATTCAGCTTCATCATCAATAAGATTTGACGGGTCAACTTCAGGGGCGAAAGTATGCTTACGAATTGGAGGAATCAGATCCATCACTTTATAAGCCGGTGTGGATTTCTTTTGATTCTCTGCATCATAAGCCAGTTGATACTTGGATAGATTGGTCTCATCAGCAATCAGAATCGCCACAGGACGAATTTCCTTCATGCAGGCAGCGAAGTCCTTCTGATCAAAGGCAGTACCATCTTCCTTCAAACTTGGATACCCAGTAGCTACCTCATCCGGGTCTAGCTCTGGTACCCATGCCTTAGCGCGGCTCAAGGCTATCTCTTGCACATGACCGTTTAATATCTTGAATCCTTGCAAGCAGAATTGACAATTTTTTCAAGGCGTCGCTCAGCAGATTGGGTCCTTGGTTTGTTAGCAAAATTGTGGCTAGCGTGCGCTGAGCACCAGTATACAACTGTTCAACAAGCGTATATACGGCTTTCAGCTTCACCAACGTATCTTGACTAAGATTGCTGCTCCTTGGACCTACATAACAATTGTGGAAGTCAGTGGTGGTTTATAATATCAAATGAAGAGATTCAAGTGGAATGCTGGTAAGGCGACTCACCAAAGATGGCATAAACCATTTGGGATACACGGTGGTTTAAACCGGTAAGCTCCATGGTCACCTCTTGAAGAGTCACTTCAACTTTTTCAGCACGCTGCGTCAAGGCAGTCTTTTCCGCAACCCGGGCATTTCTTTCAGCCTCAAAACTGGTTTTCAGTTTTTTCGTTTTAGCCATGCTAAATTGGAATTTTGAATTTGCTTTCCGGGTCTCAGATTCTTGATTCTCTAGCCGGGTCTTTTGCATCAGCTAATTGTGATTGAAGTTCAGCAGTGGCCTCCTGTAAAAACGCAAGAGTTACAAACACATTTATATCCGGGTTCCAGGAATATAAGTCCCAAATATTTTGCAAGCAACAACACTTGGCACTTGGGGGCTAATGCCTACTGAAGAGTTCTTCCTACAACGGCTTATATGACTAAGTACCCAGCACTTTGCAAGAAACAGTACTTCGCACATGGGGGATGCATATTTTCTCATATTTCATTACTACTTTGTGATGACCCAGCATTACCGCTGACAACCACAACCGGTTCATGGGGGCTACATGAGTAAGTTATGATCTTTAAACAATGATGAGTACCGGTTCATTCATGCTGATTAAACCGGAACTTGGGGGCTACGGATGCAATGTTGATCATTAAAACCCGGCTTAAGCGAAAGACGGCTTTTCTCTCAAATATGCTTTATACTCATTGCTATTCTCAAGTATACGTTATATTCAATTCTATTATACACACTAGAATTGGGGGCTGACAGGATATGCATATTGTACTTAAGCCGGAATTCATACCTCATATTTTTTATGCATTTGCTTCACCATATCAATTTCAAGATCACGGCCAGTGTGTACTTGGTTGAGGTAGCCAGACAGTACTTCACTACTACTCAATTGAGAATAGTGGGCAACGTCAAATCTCACTTTCCGCTTTTCAATAAACTCCTATTTAGCGGAGTGTTTGGCCAAGACAGTTGGATTTCCCGGTTCTGTAAAGCTGGTGCCAGTAATCATAACATCATCGACATGTGTCTCCGATGGTTTAAGTGGGCTTGATGATTCAGCATTCAAAGGATTGAGTACTGAATGGTCACTAGAAGGGTTAGGAATCTTTGGTGGGGCTTCATGGGCAGGTTCTTCTGGTTGTTTTTCGGGAACATCTTATGTTGGGACTTGCTGCTCCGGTTCAGGGACATTAGGATCTTCAACCGGTTTTGTCACCTTTGCCTTCTTGCTGGGCTTTGCTTTTCCACTGCATGGTTCATGAGAGATCAGTACAAGTATAAGAGCATAAGGAGATAGAAAACAAAAGAGATATTACCCAGGGGCAGTCTTGAAATTCGGTAGCTGAGTTTGAGATGAGTCGCCGAAAGAAGAGCGAGAAACCTCCTGATAGTTTGAATCAGAAGGATTAATTGGCTGACGAATGAGACCCGCCAGGGAGTAAAAAGAATTAAGTTTGGAAAGACCTAGTTTTACCGTTTCCGTGGAGCTGTAGTATTTGGTAAGCCGAACAATAACTCTTCACCTCCGCTATTCCGAGTTTGTCGCCGGCTCTCGTGCTGCTGTTGCTTCAAAAAAGGTGAGGATCCAAATGACCTGAGGGGTGCGAAAAGCTTACTTTTTGGGTTACCCGTCAAATTTTCTATATTGGCAAAGGCTCTGAGTCGGACAAAATAATAGTTACCCCTTCTTCAGCTGCTTGGTTGGCCTCGTGTCATCCTGAGCATAATCAGTGTCAATAGGGTGATTGAAAAAGGAGCCAAGGGAGTCAAGGGCTACCTCCGACTCAGAGCTGTCATCCAGTTCAAACATGTTGGAGGCGCTTGATTTCTTCTTATTTTTCTTAGTGGCTTTCTTCGCAGCCCTGGCCTTCTTGGCAGCTTCATGATCGTATTTCTTCTTCCAAAAATCAGAGTCGACCTGTGAAAGACCATTAAAGTTGAGTTAATAAAGCATTTAAATGATGAGGTAAAAGTAAGTAAATTGGAGACTCACATCTAGTGGCGGGTTAAGTTTGCAGAAAGGGTTCAGACCCACTTTGCTGCAATCTTTCGGATCTTCATTCAGAAGGGACTTGGTCATTTCATTGATTGCCTCATCAGTTAAGCGCACAGAGTTGTGGCACAGCGGATCCTTTATACCACCAGTGTAAGTACACATTAAGCCGGACTGGCGGCTCAAGGGTATGATTCGCCAAGAAACCCAGCACCGAACAAAATCAATGCCAGTTAACCCATTTCCTAGCAGAGCTTTAACCTTTGCAATGGTGGGGGTAGGCTTTGCACGTTTGGCAGCGGTAAGCTTTTCAGGAAGAAGATGTTTTGGGTCCAGGCGCTTGACACGATAACCCGGCAATGGATTCTCGTCAGCCGGAGAGGTATCTTTGTAGTAAAACCATATGTGGTTCCAGTCTTTGGGATGACTCGACAAGTAAGCATAGGGGAAGATAGCATCTCTTCTTCGTTGAATTGAGATTGCGCCAAGTTCCAAACGGGGTCCGTTCGTGAACTCGTTTTGGCGGTTCAAATAAAAGTATTCTTTGAAAAGTTCAACACTGGGCTCCTCTTGAAGGTATACTTCGCAAAAGACTTGAAAGTTGTAGATGTTTGACATGGAATTGGGTCTGATGTCTTGCATATGGAGTTGAAAGAAGTGCAGAACATCTCGGAAAAATTTAGAGCCGGGCGGTGAGAAGCCCCGGTTCATGTGGTCAGTGAAAACAAGGACCTCATCATCCTTTGGTTGAGGTCTTTCTTCACCTGGATTGGGGGCGCGATAATGCATGACATTCTTTGCTGGCAAATACTCGATTTTGACAAAATATTTGAGAGTGTCTTCCGTAACAATGGACTTAACCCAATTACATGAAGTGACTGTCTTTGGCGGCATTGTGAAGAAAGAAGCCTAAAAGAAAGAAAAAATTTGCCGGATTAAGTTGACTCATTAAGCCAAAAGTAAATCACTACAGTATATATTCAGAGTGGCAGCTTAAATGGGGCCTAATGATATATGGGTAATTATAAGCCAGCGATGTAAGCCACCATGACAAGCACTGCTATTCAAGATCTGGCAAAAGCGAATTTTACTAAGTGTTGGGACAAACAAGTTTCACATATTGAAGCTACAAGATTGGATCTACAACAGTTCATAGAAATGAAATAAAATCTAAACCTAAGGTGGCAGCAGCAGAAAAGTGGGGATGCCCAGATGAGATTTGTTGCAATGAGCATATATCCTGATATTAAAAAAAATAAGTGCTAAAACTGCTACCGCACAAGATTGGTGTTGTTTTCAGGTCAAAACTATGAAATCTAGGAAAGAGAAGGAGGAACGGTGATGAACGCCGCGTACAGGGAAACCCTAAGGCAGATTTATTAAAAGGAAAGGTGAATGCTTACCGACGCTGATGAAACAGCGAAGGGGCGCCGCGGCGTTCTGGTTTGCTCGGGGTGATGCAGCGGCCGAAGTTGAAGCAGTGAATGAAGATCGACGCCGGCGGAGCTCGGGCGCACTGGAGCGTTGCGAGGAAGAAGGGGAAGAAGAGAAGGCAAGAGGGGGAGAGTGAAAGGAGGACCGTGGCCCTATTTATAAGGCTGGAAGGATAAGTTGCATGTGCGGGAATCAAGGAGACAAGATGATGTAGGGTGGAACCCTATACGGCCGATCTTTCACGAAAGGAGTGGATCCCGCGAGGAAGACGAAGAACACGAGGGGAATCATGAGGGGGAACGCGAAGGGAAACACGAGGGAAACAGTATAACCAACAAGAATGATCACACATGTGCTAGATCCATGGACACAAAAGGAGATACAAGATCCAAAGTCAACAAGGGACGATACACGGTAATCGATTCTTCTCCAAAGGAGGTCTTGATGGGGCCACCCAAAAGGGGGTCTTGAATCCAAGGGGATCTTCTCTGAAGAGGGGCCACGGTCTCTCTCGTGGAGTAGATCCGTAATGGATGAGCAAAGCTCTATCTCAAATGAGCTACTACTTTGCTAACCCTAAAACATAGGTAGGAGAAGAGTACATATATATAGTCAAGGTGGGCGAAGGGGTACACGAGCCTCGGGCCCTTACACTCTGCGCAGATAGGGGAGGCCGTACGTCGGGGCGTTGGGCCAGATGTTCGGGCTTTCACGAGGGGTCAGATGTCTGGGCTGGGTTAGCCGGATGTCCGGGCTGAAGTGGTTCAGCTTCGGGTATGTTCTGTGACGGGCGCCGGATTTCCAGGTAGTGGCCGGATGTCCGGGCTCGAGCGGGGCCGGATGTACGGGGCTGGGATCGGATGGCCGGGTCATGTAGCTTCGGCAGCTGGACCATTGCTATAGTGGATGTCTCCAGCGGCCGGATGTCAGGAGCTGGGGCCGGATGTCTGGGCCCTGGAGCTGCCTTCTTCTCCTTTTGGTCCTCCTCATCCATTGACTTGGCGGCTTGTCCGTCTTCACGAGCATCTTCGGGAGGGTCCTCTTGACACCTAATCATGCACAGCATATCAGACTTAGGTAGTAGCCATGTCTCGAGTGGATCATATGTGATATCACCAAGGAAGGAAGTCACCTCGTTCTCGAGAGCTCTAGTTTGTGCTAGTGTCATAGGTCCTCTTGGCTCTTGATGAGACGGTGTTAGGTCCGTGGGGATGACCATAGGATGCTTCGCATCATCTCCCCTCCCTTGGGAAAGATCCGACCTCGGATCGAAATCCTCATCACCATGGTAGGGCGAGAGATCTTAGACGTTGAAGATGTCGCTCACGGAGTACTTGTCGTGTGGAATGTTGATCTTGTAGGCGTTGATGTTGTAACGTGCAAGCACCTTGAATGGTCCATCCGCTCGTGGTAGAAGTTTGTGTTGGGGAACGTAGTAATTTCAAAAAAAATCCTACGCACATGCAAGATCATGGTGATGCATAGCAACAAGAGGGGAGAGTGTTGTCCACGTACCCTTGTAGACCGAAAGCGGAAGCGTTAGCACAACACGGTTGATGTAGTCGTATGTCTTCATGATCCGACCGATCAAGTACCGAATGCACGGCACCTTCGAGTTCTGCACACGTTCAACTCGATGACGTCCCTCAAACTCCGATCCAGCCGAGTGTTGAGGGAGAGTTTCGTCAGCACGACGGCGTGGTGACGATGATGATTTTCTACCGACGCAAGGCTTCGCCTAAGCACCGTTACAATATGATCGAGGTGGATTATGGTGGAGGGGGGCACCGCACACGGCTAAGAGATCAAGAGATCAATTGTTGTGTCTATGGGGTGCCCCCTGGCCACGTATATAAGGGAGTGGAGGAGGGGGGAGAGGGCCGGCCCCTATGGCGCGCCCTGGAGGAGTCCTACTCCCACCGGGAGTAGGATTCCCCCCTTCCAAGTAGTAGGAATAGGAGTCAAGGCAAGGGAAGAGAGAAGAGAAGGAAGGAGGGGGCGCAGCCCCTCCCCCTAGTCCAATTCGGACTAGGCCTTGGGTGGCGCCCAACCTCTCCTCTCTCTTTCCCCTAAAGCCCAATAAGGCTCATATACTCCCCGGAGAATTCTCGTAACTCTGCGGTACTCCGAAAAATACCCGAATCACTCGGAACCTTTCCGATGTCCGAATATAGTCATCCAATATACCGATCTTTACGTCTCGACCATTTCGAGACTCCTCGTCATGTTCCTGATCTCATCCGGGACTCCGAACTACCTTCAGTACATCAATACACATAAACTCATAATATAACCGTCATCGAACTTTAAGCGTGCGGACCCTATGGGTTCGAGAACTATGTAGACATGACCGAGACACGTCTCAGGTTAATAACCAATAGCGGAACATGGATGCTCATATTGGTTCCCACATATTCTATGAAGATCTTTATCGGTCAAACCGCATAACAACATACATTGTTCCCTTTGTCATCGGTATGTTACTTGCCCGAGATTCGATCGTCGGTATCTCAATACCTAGTTCAATCTCGTTACCGGCAAGTCTCTTTACTCGTTCCATAATACATCATACCGCAACTAACTCATTAGTTGCAATGCTTGCAAGGCTTAAGTGATGTGCATTACCGAAAGGGCCCAGAGATACCTCTCCGACAATCGGAGTGACAAATCCTAATCTCGAAATACGCCAACCCAACAAGTACCTTCGGAGACACCTGTAGAGCACCTTTATAATCACCCAGTTACGTTGTGACATTTGGTAGCACACAAAGTGTTCCTCCGGTAAACGGGAGTTGCATAATCTCATAGTCATAGGAACATGTATGAGTCATGAAGAAAGCAACAGCAACAAACTAAACGATCAAGTGCTAAGCTAACGGAATGGGTCAAGTCAATCACATCATTCTCCTAATGATGTGATCCCGCTAATCAAATGACAACTCATGTCTATGGTTAGGAAACATAACCATCTTCGATTAACGAGCTAGTCAAGTAGAGGCATACTAGTGACACTCTGTTTGTCTATGTATTCATACATGTATTATGTTTCCAGTTAATACAATTCTAGCATGAATAATAAACCGTTATCATGATATAAGGAAATAAATAATAACTTTATTATTGCCTCTAGGACATATTTCCTTCAGTTTGGACTTACGTTCATTGGGGAAGTGATACGTCTCCATCGTATCTACTTTTCCAAACACTTTTGACCTTGTTTTGGAATCTAACTTGCATGATTTGAATGGAACTAACCCGGACTGACATTGTTTTCAGCAGAATTGCCATGGTGTTCTTTTTGTGCAGAAATAAAATTTCTCAGAATGACCTAAAACTTCACGGAGAATATTTTTGGAATATATAACAAATACTGGCGAAAGAATCAACGTCAGGGGGACCACACCCTATCCATGAGGGTGGGGGCGCGCCCCTGTCTCGTGGGCCCCCTGATGTTCCACTGACCTCAACTCCAACTCTATATATTCACATTTCGGGAGAAAAAATCAGGGAGAAGGATTCATCGCGTTTTATGATACGGAGCCGCCGCCAAGTGATACGTCTCCATCGTATCTACTTTTCCAAACACTTTTGCCCTTGTTTTAGACTCTAACTTGCATGATTTGAATGGAACTAACCCAGACTGACGCTGTTTTCAGTAGAATTCCCATGGTGTTATTTTTGTGCAGAAATAAAAGTTCTCGAAATGACCTGAAAATCAACGGAGAATATTTTTGGAATATATAAAAAATACTGGCGAAGGAATCAACTTCAGGGGCCCACACCCTGTCCACGAGGGTGGGGGTCCGCCTACCACCCTGGGCGCGCCCCCCTGCCTCGTGGGCCCCCTGATGCTGTACCGACCTCAACTCCAACTCCATATATTCACGTTCGGGGAGAAAAATTCAAGGAGAAGGATTCATCGTGTTTTATGATACGCAGCCGTCCCAAGCCCTAATCTCTCTCGAGAGGGCTGATCTGGAGTCCGTTGGGGCTCCAGAGAGGGGTATCCGTCGCCATCGTCATCATCAACCTTCCTCCATCACCAATTTCATGATGCTCACCGCCGTGCGTGAGTAATTCCATTGTAGGCTTGCTGGACGGTGATGGGTTGGATGAGATTTATCATGTAATCGAGTTAGTTTTGTTAGGGTTTGATCCCTAGTATCCACTATGTTCCGAGATTGATGTTGCTATGACTTTGCTATGCTTAATGCTTGTCACTAGGGCCCGAGTGCCATGATTTCAGATCTGAACCTATTATGTTTTCATGAATATATGTGAGTTCTTGATCCTATCTTGCAAGTCTATAGTCACCTATTATGTGTTATGATCCGTTAACCCCGAAGTGACAATAATCGGGATACTTACCGGTGATGACCATAGTTTGAGGAGTTCATGTATTCACTAAGTGTTAATGCTTTGGTCTGGTACTCTATTAAAAGGAGGCCTTAATATCCCTTAGTTTCCAATAGGACCCCGCTGCCACGGGAGGGTAGGACAAAAGATGTCATGCAAGTTCTTTTCCATAAGCATGTATGACTATATTCAGAATACATGCCTACATTACATTGATGAACTGGAGCTAGTTCTGTGTCACCCTATGTTATAACAGTTGCATGAGGAATTGCATCCGACATAATTATCCATCACTGATCCATTGCCTACGAGATTTTCATATATTGATCTTTGCCTAGTTACTTTTCCGTTGCTACTATTACAATCACTACAAAACCAATACTATTACTTTTGCCACCATTATCGTTACTTCCATACTACTTTGCTACTAAATACTTTGCTGAAGATACTAACTCTTTCAGGTGCGGTTGAATTGACAACTCAACTGTTAATACTTGAGAATATTCTTTGGCTCCCCTTGTGTCGAATCAATAAATTTGGGTTGAATACTCTACCCTCGAAAACTGTTGCGATCCCCTATACTTGTGGGTTATCAAGACTATTTTCTGGCACCGTTGCCGAGAAGCATAGCTCTATTCTTTGAGTCACTTGGGATTTATATCTGCTAATTACTATGAAGAACTTGAAAGATGAAAGAACCAAGATTTTTCCCTCAACTACGAGGGGAGGTAAGGAACTGACATCTAGCTCTGCACTTGATTCACCTTCTGTTTTGAGTAAACTTGCGACACCTACTCCTGCTATTCATTCTGATATGTCGCATGTTATTGATGATGCCACTTCTGCTTTGCATGATACTTATGATGAAACTACTTCTATGCTTGATAATATTGTGCCACTAGGTTAATTTCTTGATGAACAACTTGCTAGGGCTAGAGAGAATGAAATTATTGAAACTGATAATATTGATGAAAGTGATGATGAAGATTCTCCCCCTAGATATGAATTGCCTATTGTGCCTGAGGGTCATGTTATGGATGAAGAAACTGCTAGACTTCTTAGCTTGCAATGATAGATATGATCTTAAGAAATTATTAGTTAAGCTTAAATAAAAATCTTTGAATGCTCGAATGAAACATGACCCTGCTTTTGCTACTTCACATATCTTTATTACTGATAAGGATTATGATTTCTTTGTCGATCCTAAGTTAATCACTTTGGTTGAATCTGATCCTTTTTATGGTTATGAATCTGAAACTATTGTGGCACATCTTACTAAATTAAATGATATAGCCACCCTGTTCACTAATGATGAGAAAACTCGCTATTACTTTATCCTTAAGTTGTTTCCATTCTCATTAAAGGGTGATGCTAAAACATGGTTTAATTGTCTTGATCCTGGTTGTGTGTGTAGTCCCCAGGATATGATTTATTACTTCTCTGCTAAATATTTCCCCGCTCATAAGAAACAAGCTGCCTTAAGGGAAATATATAATTTTGTGCAAATTGAAGAAGAGAATCGCCCACAAGCTTGGGGGAGGCTTCTCCAATTACTTAATGCTTTGCCTGATCAACCTCTCAAGAAAAATGAAATACTTGATTTCTTTTATAATGGACTAACCGATGCTTCCAGAGACTACCTGATAGTTGTGTTGGTTGTGTTTTCGGGGAAAGAACTATTGATCAAGCTAAATTTCTATTGAATAATATGTTGACTAATGAAAATAATTGGACACTTCATGAACCAACTCCTAAGCCAACTCCGAAGAAAAGGAGTATTCTATTTCTTAGTCCTAAAGATATGCAAGAGGCAAAGAAATCTATGAAAGAAAAAGGTATTAAAGCTGAATATGCTAAGAATTTACCACCTATTGAAGAAATACATGGTCTTGATAACCCGACACAGGTAGTAAAGGTAAATTCTCTCTATAGATTTGATAAATGTGAAATCCCATCTACTAAGTTTACTAGCCAATGCTTGGATGAGTTTGATAACTTTATGGTTAAGCAAGAAGACTTCAATGCTTATGTTGGTAGACAATTGAAACATAATGCTTGTATGATTGAACACTTGAGTGATTATATGTCTAGAGTTAAAGGTGAACTTAAACTCATTAGTAAACATGCTTCTATGGTTACCACTCAAGTATAACAAGTACTTAAAGCTCAGAATGATTTAATCAATGAATTGAATAATAAGAAAAATTACAATGCTGTTAGAGTTATGACTAGAGGGGGTAAAATGACTCAGGGACCTTTGTGTAACACCCCGGATGTAATTTACCTTATATGTATCCCAACTCTTGCCGTTTCCGGCGCTAAGTTATTTTATTTTCCTCGGGTTCGAGTTTTTGTCTCCGCGTGTTGTTGTCGTTTTCATGCATGTCATATCATGTCGTCATGTGCATTGCATTTGCATACGTGTTCGTCTCATGCATCCGAGCATTTTTCTCCGTTGTCCGTTTTGCATTCCGGCACTCCTATCTTCTCCCGTGGTCCTTTCTACCTTCTTTTCGTGTGTGGGGGTTAAACATTTCTGGATTGGACCGAGACTTGTCAAGCGGCCTTGGTTTACCACCGGTAGACCGCCTGTCAAGTTTCGTGTCATTTGGACTTCGTTTGATACTCCAACGGTTAACCGAGGGACCGAGAAGGCCTCATGTGTGTTGCAGCCCAACACCCCTCCAATTTGGCCCATAACCCACCAAAACCCTCTCCATCATCTAGAGCGTTCGATCATGATCGCGTGGCCGAAAACCGCACCTCATTTGGAGTCTCCTAGCTCCTCCTATGCCTATATATAGACCCCCCCCTCCGAAATCCCCGGGTCAAACCCTAACCCTCTCCCTCTCCTCGCGCGGCCGGACGAAATCTCACCAGCCGGACGTGTCCGACCCGCCCGCCAGCGCCACGTGGCGCCTCCCTATTCTCCGAGCCGCTGCGCCCACATCGCCGCGCCGCCAACCGCGCATCGGCCCGCCCGACCAGCGTAGGGCCCCCGTGGCCCAGATCGGAGCGCCGCCGCCCGTCTCCTTCCTCCTCCCGTCCGGTGCCCGAGCCGCCCAGCGCCGCCGCCTCGCCGTCTCCGGTCGCCGCGCCGCCGCGCGCTCCTCGCCGGCTGGAGCCAAACACCGCCGCCGCACCTCGCCGCCCACGTCCGCCGTCCCCGCCGCCTTCCTCCCGCGCCGGCGTGCGCCGCGCAAGTCCGGCTACCGCGCCAAGTCCGGCGAGCTACAGTGAACTCTGGCAAGCGCCTCGTAAACCGTGCTAGATCTGGATCTGAGAGTTTCGGTTGACTTTCCTCCCGAAACCCTAATTTATTTGCATTTTTCATTATGCCATAACTTTGCATCCGTAACTCTGTTTTGCGCGTGTAGCATATCAAAATGTTCGCCTCAGAGAGTACATTATTTCATCTCATTGCATCATTTTCATTTGAGCTCATCTTGATGCCTAAAATTCTGTTGGAAGAGAGCTATTTGAGATAATTGTCAGATCTGCTGCATCAAATAGCTATTTGTCATTTTTGCCATGATTAATGTGTGCATGATATGCTCCTGATTTCTACATGAGTTTTGTTATATGCCATGCCATCTTTACAGAGGTGCTTACCATGTATTTTTGTGATATGTGTGGTGACTAGCACAAGCTTGCAAAGTAGTGCATTCGTTAATGCTGATTTCAGGGACTTAGAATTTCTCCAAGTCCTTGATCTGATTTTATCAATATGCCATATGTTCATGTTGTTTCCTAGTGATCTGTGCCTCTTTTGAGGATGATCAGTAAGGATGATTTGTTAACATTGTGGTGATCAATCCATCCATGTCCTAGTTTGCATTTATGGAGCACCCTAGCTTGAGTCAATCGAGCTCTACTTTTGCTATTTCATGAATCCTGGCAGATTGTCTACTTGTTAGCGATTTTGCCGAGGATGTTGTTGTTGATCCGTGCATGATATGTTGTTGTTCTTGCCATGCCTAGCTTCTATGATATGTATTCTTATTGGGTATAGGGTTAGTTTGTCATTCCATGCTCCGTAGTGAGTGCATCAAGCTCGTAAACATGCCTACTCGTTAACATATTTGCATGCTCCAGTTTTTCACTAAGTCTGAGATCTGATTATGTTTTTGCCATGTTCACATGCTTGCAATTGTATTTTCTGATCCCTTTTGGCTCAAGGTCACTAAGGGACTTTCGTTAAGTGCTTTGAGTAGCTCCATGTCATGCCTTGCTTTGCCATGTTAAGTTCCTGTAGCATATGGTGTTCATGCTCCAAAATGTGCTACCTGAAGTTAAATTCCAGGCTTGTGTTAATTTCACTAAGTCTGAAACCTGTTTATGGTTTGCGTTTTTGCCATGCTTGTTTGAACCTGTTAATGGATGAATTGGCCATAGCTCAGTGTTCATCTTTTGTCAAGCTTCATGAATGGATCCCTACCATGTATTTTTCTGCCATGTTTGAGTGTTGTAGCATAATTATCTAGATGCATTTAGATGGCTACGCGCTGCTTATCACAGACCGGTGTCATATTTGTTTTGCTTTCCATTTCCAAACCGTGCATCCGATTCTGGTGATCTTTATATCAATTTTAACCGAAATCACCTCACCTTTCCAGTGGCACTCTTGGATTTCCAAGTTGAGGCCAGGTTCAATCATTCCTTGTCAAATCTTGCATATGCATCACATATCGCATCCCGCATAGCATACCATGTTTGCATCATGTTGTTCGAGCATTTGCACGTGGTTGATTGTGTTCCTTTTGCTTGTTTGTCTTGTTTGGGTAGAGCCGGGAGACGAGTTCGCTAACGAGGAGCCCGTTGAGTTTGCTTACGAGGATCAAGTCAACTCTAACAACTTTGCAGGCAAGATGATCATACCCCCGAAATCACTTCTATCTTTGCTTGCTAGATGCTCGCTCTTTTGCTATGCCTATGCTACGATGCCTACCACTTGCTTATAATGCCTCCCAAATTTCCATGTCAAACCTCTAACCCACCATGTCCTACCAAACCGTTGATTGGCTATGTTACCGCTTTGCTCAGCCCCTCTTATAGCGTTGCTAGTTGCAGGTGAAGATTGGAGATCATTCCTGGTTGGAACATTGTTTATTATTGGGATATCATTATATTATCTTGTTATCTTGATGCATCTATATACTTGGTAAAGGGTGGAAGGCTCGGCCTTTTGCCTAGTGTTTTGTTCCACTCTTGCCGCCCTAGTTTCCGTCATATCGGTGTTATGTTCCCGGATTTTGCGTTCCTTACACGGTTAGGTTATAATGGGAACCCCTTGATAGTTCGCCTTGAATAAAACTCTTCCAGCAATGCCCGACATTGGTTTTACCATTTGCCACCTAGCCTTTTTCCCTTGGGTTTCGCGGACTCAAGGGTCATCTTATTTTTAACCCCCCCCCCCTCGGGGCCAGTGCTTCTCTAAGTGTTGGTCCAACTGAGCGATGTCCGGGGCTACCAGGGGCAACTCTGGGCTGGCCTACCCAACGTCTTTCTCATCTAGTGTGCCCTGAAAACGAGATATGTGCAGCTCCTATCGGGATTTGTCGACACATCTAGGTGATGTTGCTGGTTTAGTTTTACCCTTGTCGAGGATGTCTTGTAGAACCGGGATGCCGAGTCTGATCGGAATATCTCGGGAGAAGGATTATCCTTCGTTGACCGTGAGATCTTGTGATGGGCTAAGTTGGGACTCCCCTGCAGGGATTTGAACTTTCGAAAGCCGTGCCCGCGGTTATGGGCAGATGGGAATTTGTTAATGTCCGGTTGTAGATAACTTGAACCTTAACTTAATTAAAATGAATCAACTGCGTGAGTAGCCGTGATGGTCTCTTCTCGGCGGAGTCCGGGAAGTGAACACGATGTTGGAGTAATGTTTGACGTAGGTTGTTCTATAGTGTTTCGTTTGTGCTTTGCCTTCTCTTCCCGCTCTCTTTTGCGTATAGGTTAGCCACCAAATATGCTAGTCGCTTGCTGCAGCTCCACATATTACCTTGCCTTACCTATAAGCTTAAATAGTCTTGATTGCGAGGGTGCGAGATTGGTGAGTCCCGTTGGCTCACCAGATGCAGGGCCCGATGATTCCGTTCCAGATGATGCGCTTGAGCTCAAGTGGGAGTTCGATGAAGCCTCCCGTCGTTACTATGTGTCTTTCCCAGATGATCAATAGTGGGGCCCAGTTGGGGCGATCGGGACCATGTCGCTTGTTGGGGTTGATCTTTTATTTTGGTACCGTAGTCGGACCATGAGTGTTTTGGATGATTGTAATGTTATTTATGTACCTTGTGTGACGAGGCGAGTGTAAGCCAACTATGTACCTTTTTCTCCTATTATCAATTACATGGGTTGTTGTGAAGATTACCTTACTTGCAACATTGCTTTCAATGCGGTTATGCCTCTAAGTCGTGCTTACACACGTAGGAGATAAAGCCGCATCGAGGGCGTTACAAGTTGGTAATCAGAGCCTTCCCCGACCTTAGGATCCCCCACTGCTTGATCGAATTAGCTGACGAGTTGAGTCTAGAAAAATGTTTTGAGTCACTTAGGAATTATATATCAGAGAGTTTAGGAATTCTTTTTACTCCCCAGTCCCTTCATCGCTCTGGTAAGGCATCCTGACGTAGAGTTTTGACTCTTTTCTTCTCAAATTTCACTAAAAAAATTTAGGATCACGCGGGTATCTTGGAATCGTTCCGATCGATTTGTGACGAGAACATTGTTCTTGGTGCCTCCTGTCATTTAGGGGTCATGGCAGTGTCCCGGGAAGTTGAGCTCCGAGGTTTTGTCGTCACAATTTTATCGTTGCAGTTCTGGAATACCTGAGTTTAGTTCGCCGACATCGAAAATCTCTTTTATGCAGTTGTTGGTGAGATAACCTCGACGCCACCCAGTACTGGGGCGGGAGTTCGGGAGTATTGCCATAACTTGTATAACGGATGCTTTTCGAAGGTTGAGGTAGACGATTTCCGAAGTTTTTCTCGGTTATGTGTTGAAGGATGGATACAGCTGGATGTAGGATTTGCTAGATTTGGGTGAGATATTATGCTTCCCCTGTATCCCCAACACCTGATTGCATAACCGGAAAGGTTTGGGAGTTTCATAGGTGGGAATTCTTGTAGCTCTAGTTCTTCTTCCACAGATATTTGGTTTGAGATTGGGTGATCCTTGCCGAGTATTTGTTCTTGTTCCGTACCTTGTTGATTTTATTCTTCTACATCAATTCTAAGTGGCTTCTCAATCTATGGATATGTGACCATTTCAATTGGAATGCATTCGTTCATTTTGTTCGGATGTGAAGGCTATATGTTGCAATTTCTACCCATTCGGTTCATCTTCAATAATTATCTATCAATGTGCTAATGGATGTCAACCTGTTCAGGATGGCTCCTCCAACGCGCACGACTCCGAATCCTGATCCGCCACCACCACCTCCACCTCCGGAGGCATGGCAAGCTGTGATGGCCGCTACCAATGCAAACACGCAGCTGATCATGCAAATTCTTCAAGAGCGCAACCAAGCGAACCAAGGCAACCAGGGCAACAATCAGAATCACTTTGCTACACTCAACCAGTTCCTTGCTAACCAGCCAAAGACCTTCAGCAATTGCATTGAGGCAACTGACGCTCATGATTGGCTCGTGGTCTTGTGCAAGCATTTCGAGTGCAGTAACGTCAGGCCTGAGGACTTTGTCAAGTTCACTTCCTTCCAACTCAAAGACCAAGCTGCAGAATGGTTTCAGTAGTACAAAGATTTCACAGGAGGCCGTGTGATTACCTGGGATGAATTCCGTCAAGACTTCAAAGCTCATCATATTCCTCAGAGCATGGTTGAAAGCAAGCGTGAGGAATTCCGCAACCTGAAGCAAGGCTCTATGTCTGTCTATGAGTACAACAAGATGTTTCAGAAGCTCGCCCGTTTTGCTAAGCAGGACGTCCCTGACGAGAAGAGCATGATATACCAGTTCAGGGGTGGTCTCAGAGAGGAAATCTAGCTAGCTCTTGTCCTCTTTGAGCCCATGAGGTACGATGAGTTTTACAACATGGCATTGAAGCAAGAGGCTGCTCAACTGAAGTGTGATGCTTCCAAGAAGCGAGTTAGAGATGCTACTACTTCTTCCTCAACTCAAGTGGCTAAGCAGCAGAAGTATTGGCTTCCTACTCCTCCATTCCGTCAGCCTTATTAGCAGAAGAGCAAAGGTGGCAGTGGATCTTCCCACCCACCCAACCCTGGCTTTTAGAACAAGACTTTGTCTCAAGCTCCAAGATCGAGTGCTCCGTATCACCGTCCGCTTTTAGAGGTCACGTGCAACAAGTGCCAACAGAAGGGTCACTATGCCAACAAATTCTTCAATCAGAGGCGTCTTCCTCCTCCTCCTCCTGTGAGATTGGCAAGTACAGTTATGGTCAAGCATAACCCCAAGTCTGCTAAGGTCAACTTGTTGAACGAAGCTCAGGCAGAGGACTCGCCAGATGTGATTATGGGTAACCTTCCTATTAATGACATTCCCGCAAGAGTTCTTTTTGATACTGGTGCATCTTTCTCTTTTTAATCGAAGCCTTTTGCATCCATGCATGATGTGCATACTATTGATTTGCCTAAGCCGATAGCGGTTTCTTCTCCAGGCTTGTTCATGAACACCAAAATATTGGCTCCGGATGTTACTATCACGTTGGGCGATTACAAGTTTCTTTCTTCTCCAATGGTCCTTGGAAACTTGAATATTGATCTTATTCTCAGAATGGATTGGCTTTCTAAGCACAAGGCGCACCTTGATTGTGCTGCCAGGCAGATTCAATTGACTCATTCGTCTGAGGATGTAATTGTCTTTGCCGCTCGTGATGATACCATCCGCCTGTTTTCTCTCAATGATAAGGGTGAACTGGATGCCATCTCTCAAATTCCAGTCGTTTGCGAATATCAAGATGTCTTTCCAGAAGAGCTTCCAGGAATGCCTCCGCACCGGCCAGTTGGATTCGTCATCGATCTTGAGCCTGGCACGGAACCGGTTTGCAAACGTCCTTACAAGCTCGGACCTGAAGAGTTGAAGGAGTTGAAGAAGCAACTCAATATTCAAGAGCGAATGGGTCTCATCCGACCTAGTTCTTCTCCGTGGGGTTGTGGAGTACTTTTTGTGAAGAAGAAGGATGGAACGGACCGACTTTGTGTTGACTACCGTCCATTGATCAAGAAGACTATCAAGAACAAGTACCCACTTCCCAACATCAATGAGATGTTCGAACAACTCAAAGGTTCCCAAGTATTCTCCAAGCTTGATCTCCGTATGGGTTATCACCAGATTCGAATCCGTGAGCAGGATATTCCCAAGACGGCTTTCAGAACAAGCTATGGTTCATATGAATACACTGTCATGTCTTTTGGCCTCGTCAACGCTCCTCCGACTTTCTCTCGCATGATGAACTTCATCTTGAACGCCTACACAAATGACTTAGTTTTGGTCTATCTCGATGACATTCTGGTCTTTTTGAAGAACAAGGAAGATCATGCCAAGCACTTGCGCTTGGTGCTCGATAAGCTCAGGGAACATCAGTTCTACTCCAAGTTCTCTAAGTGTGAGTTTTGGCTCGATGAGGTTCTCTATCTTGGGCATATCATCTCTGCCAAGGGCATAGCAGTGAATCCTGAGAAGGTGTCTGCAATTGTGAATTGGGAACCACCTCAGAACGTGAAGCAACTCCGCAGCTTCCTTGGTCTCGCAAGCTACTGTCGAAGGTTCATTGAGAACTTTTCAAAGATCGCGAAGCCCCTTTCCAACCTTCTCCAGAAGCATGTCAAGTATGTTTGGTCTCCGGAATGTGACATCGCTTTCAACACTTTGAAAGAGAAATTGGTCACTACTCCAGTTCTGACTCCTCCTGATGAATCCAAACCGTTCGAGGTCTTCTGCGATGCCTCTCTTCAAGGTCTTGGTGCAGTGTTGATGCAAGAGAAGAAAGTTGTGGCTTATACCTCTCGCCAGTTGAAGCCCAACGAGAAGAACTACCCCACTCATGACCTCGAGTTGGCGGCAGTTGTGCATGCTCTTTTGACTTGGAGACATCTCTTATTGGGAAGAAAAGTGGACATCTTCACTGACCACAAGAGTCTCAAGTACATCTTCACTCAGACTAATCTCAACCTCAGGCAGACTCGTTGGGTTGAAATGATTCAAGAGTATAATCCGAGTATCGAGTATACTCCAGGCAAGGCCAATGTGATTGCTGATGCATTGAGCAGGAAGGCTTACTTCAACAGTCTGATTATCAAGCCTTACCAACCCGAGCTTTGTGAAGCTTTCCGCAAACTCAATTTGCAAGTTGTTCCTCAAGGTTTCCTCGCCAACCTTCAAGTCTCTCCTACCTTGGAAGATCAGATTCGCGAGGCTCAACTTCTTGATGCTATGGTGAAGAAGGTGAAGATTGGGATTGCCAAGAGTCAACCCAAGTACAAGTGCTATCGCCTTGATAACAAGGATACTCTCTTCTTCGAGGATCGCATTGTTGTGCCCAAAGGTGACCTTCGTAAAGTTATCATGAATGAGGCTCACAATTCACTCCTCTCCATCCACCCTGGGAGTACGAAGATGTATCAGGACCTCAAGTAGGCTTATTGGTGGACTCGAATGAAGCGCGAGATTGCTCAGTTCGTGAATGAATGTGATGTCTGCAGAAGAGTGAAGGAAGAACACCAAAGGCCAGCTGGTCTCCTCCAATCTCTTGCCATTCCAGAATGGAAGTTTGACCACATTGAGATGGACTTCGTGACTGGGTTTCCAAAGTCCAAGCATGGCAATGATGCTATATTCGTTGTCATCGACAAACTCACTAAAGTGGCTCACTTTCTGCCTATCAAAGAGTCTATCACTGCAGCTCAATTGGCGGAGCTTTATACCTCTCGGATTGTCTCGCTGCACGGCATTCCACAGGTGATCTCTTCAGACCGTGGCAGCATCTTTACCTCCAAGTTTTGGGATTATTTTCAGAAGGCCATGGGCACCAACATCCGCTTCAGCATAGCTTTCCATCCTCAAACTAGCGGTCAAGTCGAGCGTGTCAATCAGATTCTTGAAGATATGCTTAGGGCTTATGTGATCTCCTTCGGTGTGAAGTGGGAAGATTGTCTTCCATACGCTGAATTCTCCTACAACAACAGTTTTCAAGCAAGTTCGGGCAAGGCCCCATTCGGAATTCTGTATGGCAGGAAGTGCCGTACTCCTCTCAACTGGTCAGAAACCGGTGAACGTCAACTTCTGGGAAATGACTTGATCACAGAGGCAGAGGAAATGTGCAAAGTCATTCGTGGTAACCTCAAAGCAGCGCAATCGCGCCAAAAGAGCTACTATGATAGTAAGCATCGTGATTTGACTTTCGAGATCGGAGACCATGTTTACCTCCACGTCTCTCCAATGAAAGGTACTCGTCGCTTTGGTATCAAAGGGAAGCTTGCCCCTAGATACGTGGGTCCTTTTAAGATCGTCAGCAAGAGAGGCAATCTCGCCTATCAACTCGAGCTTCCTTCAAACTTTGCAAATGTGCACGACGTGTTCCATGTCTCTTAGCTCCGCAAGTGCTTCAAGACTCCTGATCGCACCGTCAACTTTGAAGACATTGATCTCCAAGAAGACCTTTCTTATCGTGAGCACCCCGTGGCTATTCTTGAAGAGACTGAATGCAAGACTCGTAATAAGTCAATCAAATTCCTCAAAGTCAGGTGGTCACACCATTCCAACCGTGAAGCCACCTGGGAACGCGAGGATCACCTCTGTTCTGAGTACCCGGCGTTCTTCCAGTCCTAAATCTCGGGACGAGATCTTTTCGTAGTGGTGGAGTGTTGTAACACCCCGGATGTAATTTACCTTATATGTATCCCAACTCTTGTCGTTTCCGGTGCTAAGTTATTTTATTTTCCTCGGGTTTGGGTTTTTGTCTCCGCGTGTTGTTGTCGTTGTCATGCATCTCATATCATGTCGTCATGTGCATTGCATTTGCATACGTGCTCGTCTCATGCATCCGAGCATTTTCTCCGTCGTCCGTTTTGCATTCTAACGCTCCTATCTTCTCTGCCCGTCCTTTCTACCTTCTTTTCGTGTGTGGGGGTTAAACATTTCCGGATTGGACGGAGACTTGTCAAGCGGCCTTGGTTTACCACCGGTAGACCGCGTGTCAAGTTTCATGCCATTTGGACTTCGTTTGATACTCCAACTGTTAATCGAGGGACCGAGAAGGCCTTGCATGTGTTGCAGCCCAACACCCCTCCAATTTGGCCCATAACCCACCAAAACCCTCTCCATCATCTAGAGCGTTTGATCATGATCGCGTGGCCGAAAACCGCACCTCATTTGGAGTCTCCTAACTCCTCCTATGCCTATATATAGACCCCCCCTCCGAAATCCCCGGGTCAAACCCTAACCCTCTCCCTCTCCTCGCACGGCCGGACGAAATCTCGCAAGGCGGACATGTCTGACTCGCCCGCCAGTGCCACATGGCGCCTCCCTATTCGCCGAGCCGCCGCGCCCACATCGTCGCGCCGCCACCCGCGCGCCGGCCCGCCCGGCCCGCCTAGGGCCCCCGCGGCCCAGATCAGAGCGCCGCCGCCCGTCTCCTTCCTCCTCCCGTCCGGCGCCCGAGCCGCCCAGCGCCGCCGCCTCGCCATCTCCGGTCGCCACGCCGTCGCGCGCTCCTCGCTGGCCGGAGCCGAACACCGCCGCCGCACCTCGCCGCCCACGGCCGCCGTCCCCGCCGCCTTCCTCCCGCACCGGTGTGCGCCATGCCAAGTCCGGTGAGCTACAGTGAACTCTAGCGAGCGCCTCGTAAACCGTGCCAGATCTGGATCTGAGAGTTTCGGTTGACTTTCCTCCCGAAACCCTAATTTATTTGCGTTTTTCATCATGTCGTAGCTTTGCATCCGTAACTCCGTTTTGCGCGTGTAGCATATCAAAATGTTCGTCTCAGAGAGTACATCATTTCATCTCATTGCATCATTTTCATTTGAGCTCATCTTGATGCCCTGAATGCTGTTGGAATAGAGCTATTTGAGATAATTGTCAGATCTGCTGCATCAAATAGCTATTTGTCATTTTTGCCATGATTAATGTGTGCATGATATGCTCCTGAGTTCTACATGAGTTTTGTTATATGCCATGCCATATTTACAGAGGTGCTTACCATGTATTTTTGTGATATGTGTGGTGACTAGCACAAGCTTGCAAAATAGTGCATTCGTTAATGCTGATTTCAGGGACTTAGAATTTCTCCAAGTCCTTGATCTGATTTTATCAATATGCCATATGTCCATGTTGTTTCCTAGTGATCCATGCCTCTTTTGAGGATGATTAGTAAGGATGATTTGTTAACATTGTGGTGCTGTATCCATCCATGTCCTTGTTTGCATTTATGGAGCACATCTGGGTGCATAATTATCTTGATGCATTTAGATGGCTACATGTTGTTTATCACAGACCGGTGTCATATTTGTTTTGCTTGCCATTTACAAACCGTGCATCCGATTCCGGTGATCTTTATATCGATTTCAACCGAAATCACCTCACCTTTCCAGTGACACTCTTGGATTTCCAAGTTGAGGCAAGATTCAATCATTCATTGTCAAATCTTGCATATGCATCACATATCGCATCCCGCATAGCATACCATGTTTGCATCATGTTGTTCGAGCATTTGCACGTGGTCGATTGTGTTCCTTTTGCTTGTTTGTCTTGTTTGGGTAGAGCCGGGAGACGAGTTCGCTAAGGAGGAGCCCGTTGAGTTTGCTTACGAGTATCAAGTCAACTCTAACAACTTTGCAGGCAAGATGATCATACACCCGAAATCACTTCTATCTTTGCTTGCTAGATGCTCGCTCTTTTGCTATGACTATGCTATGATGCCTACCACTTTCTTATAATGCCTCCCAAATTGCCATGTCAAACCTCTAACCCACCATGTCCTAGCAAACCGTTGATTGGCTATGTTACCGCTTTGCTCAGCCCCTCTTATAGCGTTGCTAGTTGCAGGTGAAGATTGGAGATCGTTCCTGGTTGGAACATTGTGTATTATTGGGATATCATTATATTATCTTGTTATCTTGATGCATCTATATACTTGGTAAAGGGTGGAAGGCTCGGCCTTTTGCCTAGTGTTTTGTTCCACTCTTGCCGCCCTAGTTTCCGTCATATCGGTGTTATGTTCCTGGATTTTGCATTCCTTACGCGGTTGGGTTATAATGGGAACCCCTTGACAGTTCGCCTTGAATAAAAATCTTCCACCAATGCCCAACATTGGTTTTACCATTTGCCACCTAGCCTTTTTCCCTTGGGTTTCATGGACTCAATGGTCATCTTATTTATAACCCCCCCCCCGGGCCAGTGCTTCTCTAAGTGTTGGTCCAACTGAGCGATGTCTGGGGCTACCAGGGGCAACTCTAGGCTCGCCTACCCGACGTCTTACTCATCCGGTGTGCCCTGAGAACAAGATATGTGCAGCTCCTATCGGGATTTGTCCGCACATCTGGGTGGTGTTGCTGGTTTAGTTTTACCCTTGTCGAGGATGTCTTGTAGAACCGGGTTGCCGAGTCTGATCGAAATGTCTCGGGAGAAGGATTATCCTTCGTTGACCGTGAGAGCTTGTGATGGGCTAAGTTGGGACTTCCCTGCAGGGATTTGAACTTTCGAAAGCCGTGCCCGCGGTTATGGGCAGATGGGAATTTGTTAATGTCCGGTTGTAGATAACTTGAACCTTAACTTAATTAAAATGAAGAGTAAAATGCATCACAAGTCCTAAAACTATTAAGGTGTGTCAGTTTAGTCCTATAACTTTCAAACTGCACTTTTGGGTCCTAAAACTATCGAAAGTATGTCAGTTTAGTCCTATAACTTCGAAACTGCACTTTTGGGTCCTAAAACTATTGGAGGTGTGTCATTTTTAGTCCCATAACTTCAAAATTGCAGTTTTGGGTCTCAAAACTATGTATGTTTGTTCATCTGAGGTCCTAATCTTGCATGGCCACCATCCATGGTGCATTTTTTCTAATGAGCCCTTTGTATGTGTTTATATCCCCCAAAGTGGTACATATGCTTCCACGTTGCAGTGTGTCCTGCAACCTGCATGCCCACCACCTGCATGGCCATGAGCTGCACGGTAGCCTCCCTGAGAGGTTTGGCGTGACCATCGGGGAGACCCCGAGCTAGGCCGGCGGAGAGATCCCGAGCCAATTGGGATGGAGTACACCATCCCACCCCTCTCTCTCTCTCTCTCTGTTTGATGATATCGTCATTGGCCCAACACCCTTGCCGTAGAGTTGGCCGTGCAAGCTGTTGTTTGGGCACGAGCATGGTCATAGGTGGTGAGCTGTCGGGCGACACAGAGGAGTGCGCGGAAACTGCAAAGCTGGCGCAGAGGTCGTCGAGAGTGACACAACCCTAGCAGTAGGCATAGGTGGGTAGCAATTGGACATTGTGCGACATGTCGTTCTGCTGCTGTTGGGGGAGGCTGAGATGACCGGTCTACTCTCCTCGCTGGAGCTCAAACCATCATTCCACTTATGGCCTCTGTACCGTCGCCTCTGAGCATTCTGTGAGTGGGAGAAGACGAGCGCGTGAGAATGAGGCGAGACAACGCTCTAGTTTTTTTTGCATATTTACCTGGTGGGCCCATTGGGTCAGGTCAACGTGGCTACAATCCAAGCATTTCCAAGTGACTCGTTGGTGGGTCAATGCTAACCATGCAAGCTTAGGACCTAAGAGGAAGAAACTTACACAGTTTTGGGACCCACAACTACTGTTTCAAAGTTATAGGACTAAACTGACACACCTTTGGTAGTTTTAGGACCCAAAGTGCAGTTTTGAAGTTATAGGACTAAACTGACACACCTCTGATAGTTTTAGGACCCAAAAGTGCAGTTTCAAAGTTATAGGACTAAACTGACATACCTCCGATAGTTTTAGGACTTATGATGCATTTTACTCTAAAATGAATCAACTGCGTGAGTAACCGTGATGGTCTCTTCTCGGCGGAGTCCGGGAAGTGAACACGGTGTTGGAGTAATGTTTGACGTAGGTTGTTCTGTAGTTTTGCGTTCGTGCTTTGCCTTCTCTTCCCGCTCTCTTTTGCATACAGGTTAGCCACCAAATATGCTAGTCGCTTGCTGCAGCTCCACATATTACCTTGCCTTACCTATAAGCTTAAATAGTCTTGATCGCGAGGGTGCGAGATTGCTGAGTCCCCGTGGCTCACAGATTACTTCCAAACCAGATGCAGGGCCCGATGATTCCGTTCCAGATGATGCGCTTGAGCTCAAGTGGGAGTTCGATGAAGCCTCCCGTCATTACTATGTGTCTTTCCCAGATGATCAGTAGTGGTGCCCGGTTGGGGCGATCGGGACCATGTCGCTTGTTGGGGTTGATCTTTTATTTTGGTACCGTAGTCGGACCATGAGTGTTTTGGATGATTGTAATGTTATTTATGTACCTTGTGTGACATGGCCAGTGTAAGCCAACTATGTACCTTTTTCCCCTATTATCAATTACATGGGTTGTTGTGAAGATTACCTTACTTGCGACATTGCTTTCAATGCGGTTATGCCTCTAAGTCGTGCTTCGACACATAGGAGATATAGCCGCATCGAGGGCATTACACTTCGTATCCTCAGGGCCACCCCAAGAGAATTGAGTAAGATTCTTAGAGAATTAATGTTGATGCACCTAGTTCTTCTAAGAAAAAGAAAAAGAAAAATGATAGGACTTTGCATGCTTCTAGTGAACCTGTTGTTGACACACCGGAGAATCCCAATGATATTTCTATTTCTGATGCTGAAACACAATCTAGCAATGAACATGAACCTAGTGATAATGTTAATGATGATGTTCATGTTGATGCTCAACCTAGCAATGATAATGATGTAGAGATTGAACCTGTTGTTGATCTTGATAACCCACAATCAAAGAATCAACGTTATGATAAGAGAGACTTTGTTGCTAGGAAGCACAGTAAAGAAAGAGAACCAGAAACCCATGCCCTTTCCTCCTAAGCCATCCAAGAAAAAGGATGATGAGGATTTTGAGCACTTTGCTGAAATGATTAGACCAATTGAGGGAGTCCTGGATTAGGGGGTGTTCGGGTAGCCGGACTATACCTTCAGCCGGACTCCAAGACTACGAAGATACAAGATTGAAGACTTCGTCCCGTGTCCGGATGGGACTTTCCTTGGCGTGGAAGGCAAGCTTGCCGATGCGGATATTCAAGATCTCCTATCATTGTAACCGACTCTATGTAACCCTAACCCTATCCGGTGTCTATATAAACCGGAGGGTTGTAGTCCGTAGGCAATCAACTCCATATACAACAATCATACCATAGGCTAGCTTCTAGGGTTTAGCCTCCTTGATCTTGTGGTAGATCTACTCTTGTACTACCTATATCATCAATATTAATCAAGCAGGACGTAGGGTTTTACCTCCATCAAGAGGGCCCGAACCTGGGTAAAACATCGTGTTCCCTGCCTCCTATTACCATCCGGCCTAGGCGCACAGTTCGGGACCCACTACCCGAGATCCGCCGGTTTTGACACCGACATTGGTGCTTTCATTGAGAGTTCCTCTGTGTTGTCACCTTTAGGCCCGATGGCTCCTTTGATCATCAACAATGATGCTGTCCAGGGTGAGACTTTGCTCCCCGGACAGATCTTTGTCTTCGGCGGCTTCGCTCTGCGGGCCAATTCGCTCGGCCACCTGGAGCAGATCGAAAGCTACGCCCCTGGCCATCAAGTCAGGTCTGGAAGCTTAAACTACACGGCTAACATCCGCGGAGACTTGATCTTCGACGGGTTCGAGCCATGGCCAAGCGCGCCGCACTATCTCGAGGGGCATGACCTAGCTCTGCCTCCGGACAGTGTCCTGGAGGCCGCACACGCATCGGTTCCGACCCCTAACTCGGAGCCTATTGCGCCAATCGAGGATGAGCGGTTGGACGTCACCTCGGGGGCTGCGATCCCAAAAGCGATCAAGCCGAACGCTAGCCCCGCACTCTGCACGACCCGTGACTCCGAGGATCCGGACTCCTCCCCAGACTCCGAACCCCCCACACCCCTGCCAATCGAATCCCATTGGGCGCCGATAATGGAGTTCACCGCCGCAGACATCTTTCAGCGTTCGCCTTTTGGCGACATCCTGAATTCTCTCAAGTCTCTCTCTTTATCAGGAGAGCCCTGGCCGGACTACGGTTAGCGAGGGTGGGATACGGGCGATGAGGAAATTCAAAGCCCACCCACCACCCACTTTGTAGCCACTGTCAACGATCTAACCGACATGCTTGACTTCAGCTCCGAAGACATCGATGGCATGGACGACGATGTAGGAGACGAACAGGAACCAGCACCTGTAGGGCGCTGGAAGGCCACCTCGTCATATGACTATATATGGTGGATACCCCTAAAGGAAGTGACAACGAGGAAAAAGGGGATGGGACGGGAGATCGACCCCCCGAAAAGCAATCAAAGCGTCGGTGTAAACGCCGACCCAAGCCCCGCCTCGACAAAAACCCAGCCATAGAGCAGGACGAGCCGATAGACGACGAACAGGCCTTAGAGCAACCGTCCGAACAGGGCAACACAGATAGAGAAACCGAACATCCCTCCTCCGGCGAAAACGGCATTCCGGACGACCTCACGCCGAATAAACCTATGGAGCAGAAGAATCTCCACGAGAGGCTCGTTGCAACTGCACGCAGCCTAAAAAAGCAGAAGCGGAAGCTAAAAACAGCGGAAGATGCACTCCGGATTAGATGGAGCAAAGTAATCAATACCACAGATAAGTAGGGCGACAGTCGCCGCACTAAAAGCTATCCGAAAAGAAGGCTACTGCCTGAATTCAACGAAGAGGCCCTAGAGCCCTCGCATTCAAAAAATGAAAAAGCCACACGGTCGGATAGACGACCCCATAAAGCGGCAAGCGGCGCCGCACCTAAATCGGCATGCGACCCACTTAAGGATTCGCATCATGGCCCAGTCAGGTCCATTTATGGGCCAAGAAAGCAAGCTCTCGTAAGCAACGCTATGAAGCCATCATCAGAATCCAGCACACCCAAATACAGGGGCGTCGCACACCCCCTATGTTTCACCAATGAGGTCCTGGACTATGAATTCCCAGAGGGATTCAAACCCGTAAACATAGAGGCATATGATGGAACAACAGACCCTGGAGTTTGGATCGAGGATTATATCCTCCACATACACATGGCTAGAGGAGATGATCTCCACGCCATAAAATATCTACCCCTTAAGCTTAAAGGGCCAGCCCGGCATTGGCTTAAAAGCCTTCCCGAAAACACAATTGGAAGCTGGGAAGAGCTCGAGGATGCTTTCCGAGCAAACTTTCAAGGGACCTATGTCCGCCCTCCGGATGCAGACGATCTTAGTCACATAACTCAACAACCCGGAGAATCAGCTCGGCAGTTCTGGAATAGATTCCTCACTAAAAAGAATCAGATAGTCGACTGTCCGGACGCCGAAGCCTTAGCAGCTTTCAGGCATAACGTCCGAGACGAATGGCTCGCCAGACACCTCGGCCAAGAAAAGCCAAGAACAATGGCCGCACTAACAAGCCTCATGACCCGCTTTTGTGCAGGGGAGGACAGCTGGTTGGCAAGGTGCAGCCCCAGCGACCCAAGTACATCCGAAACTAGGGATGGAAACGGAAAACCGCGACGCAACAAGGACCGTCGCTGGACTAAGGACAAAAGTCCGAAGAGCACGGCAGTCAATGCCGGATTCAAAGGCTCACGACAAAATCAGGAAAAATCGCCCCCCCAGGATAACAGGGACGATCCATCCAACCTAAATAAAATCCTGGACAGGATATGTCAGATACACAGTACTCCCGGGAAGCCTGCTAACCATACCCACAGAGACTGTTGGGTTTTCAAACAATCCGGCAGACTCAATGCCGAACACAAGGGGCTCGACACACCAAGCGAAGACGAGGACGAACCCCAAAAGCAGAGCACCAGGAAACAAAAGAACTTCCCACAAGAAGTAAAAACAGTGAACTCACTTCACATAACAAAACGTGCGGCGCCCGTAAAGGTACGCACCACACGGCCCATCCCCAAAGGGTCCTGCCACTGGTTGTCAAAACCGATCATCTTCGATCAGCTAGATTATTCTAGGAATATCAAGAATGTAGGCTGGACTGCCTTGATACTCGATCCAATAATTGGCGGACTCCAGTTTTCAAATGTCCTTATGGACGGCGGCAGTGGACTAAACCTGATATATCAGGATACAATCCAGCACATGGGGATAAACCCAGCAAGAATCCGCCGCAGCAAAACCTCCTTTCAAGGGGTAATACCTGGTCCGGACACCCATTGTATGGGTTTTCTCCGGCTCGAAGTCATATTCGGCTCTGCCGATAACCTCCGCCGTGAAAAGCTGACCTTCCATATCGTCCCGTTCTCAAGTCGCTATCAAGCACTACTGGGACGCGAAGCTTTCGCTCGCTTTAACGCAATACCGCATTATGCATCTCTTACGCTTAAGATGCCCGGTCCACGAGGCATCATCTCTTTGAAGGGGAAGCACTAAAGTGCGCCTCCCCAAGCGGAGGACTGTGCGGCCGCTTTGACAGCCCCACAGCAAAATGGCCTCACCGGCCAAAAAAACTTCGAAATAGGTCATTCAAGACCACGAACGCGGATAGACGAGTTCGGTGCAAAATCATCATTGATGCAGGCCTAGAAGCCATATACCCCCGCACTAGGGGCTCCACGCATATACAATAAGAGACAATAAAGCTCAATCTTATATATCTTACTTTATACTTTGCTTATTTTAAACTTTTTCGGCACGACCCGTTTTCAACTCAGTTCCTCTCTTTTACAGATGAACGTCGTGCGGCGCCCGTCCAGGATACGGCACAACGGAGACACAGGCGCAGACGTGCAGTAGGGACCCGTCCTAAAGGATTCTTTTTAGATTAAGACCCTGCGTAAACCTTTTTTACTGTCTCTTGTTGCTACACATCCCCTGGTTTTTTCTTTCTGATATAACCAAGGAGGAGGCTGGCGTCTTGGCATGTGGCCACGTCAGAATTTTTGCACGTACCTGGACACTAGGGGCTTTTTTAATAAAGAGTGTTGTTTCGCCCGCACTCATAAAGACCGAACACCTTAGGGAGTGTTCGGCGTCGCGAGTTTTGGCATTATATGCATCAGCTCCGAATCATGTCTTTGGTCAAATGTTGGGTTGCCCGGCTCCTGAGTTCGGCTACCTTACGTTCCGCTCTATCGGCTAAGGTAGCACCAGGAGAACTACTGCGATTGTGCCCCGGTTCGGCCGGGCGAGCACCTCAGTAGAGAAAGCCGAAAACTGACTGTCATGATGTAGCGTGAGACTGGTCAGCCACTCCATGACCTATCGGAATCTATCGGATTCCTCCGCTTTAACGAAGGGCGCTTCCCGGTCAGGCACATACGCGCCACAAACTCGGACGAGCGCAGTTGCCACCAAGGGGCTACCTAAATAGTCTCACTGTCAAACTCCTATGGCTAAGTGAAAGTGTTAAAGCATTATAGTCCGGTTGCCTGGCCCGCTGCGCTATCACCTCCTTTGTAGGACCAAGACGTTGGGTTAAGTGTGAAAATGCGTCTTCTGCGAGCACCCCCGCACTATGTGCGTGGGGGCTGAAGCCAACGACTGCCATCTTTCAGATTCTATATATATATATATATATATATATCTTAAAACGGCCGCATAGGAGGTGTTCCCAATACTTGGAGGCACAAGTATAAAAAAGGCCACTACAGTTTATCAAAATATTACTTTATAATTACATATGCTATCATAACATAGCATCTTTCGGGCACTGCGTCTCTATTACACGAGCGCCTTCAAGAACTTCCTGAAAATAGTGCTCGGAGGGTACTCGGCTTTTGTCCGAATCTCGGGACGCAACAACGGTGGTCTCCATCTCTGCCCAGTATGTCTTAACACGGGCAAGAGCCATCCTAGCGCCCTCTATGCATGCTGACCTCTTCATTGCATTTATACGCGGCACCGCGTCAAGGAATTGCTGCACCAAGCTGAAATAACTCTTCGGCTCCGATCTCCCCGGCCACAGGTGACCCATGACGTACTTCATGGCGAGTCCAGACAACCTATTCAGTTCGGCCCATTGAGCCAAACGATCATCCACTGCCAGTGGACGCTCTGGATTGTGAAACTGCGACCAGAAAAGCTTTTCCACTTCGCGATCTTTCTGATCTCGAAAGTGTTCGGTCGCATCAGCAGCACTCGCTGCCAAGTCCAGATAGGTATCCTCCACACTCCACATCCGGTCCAACGGAGCAAACTTCGGATCACAAAATTTCCTTCGCAGCATAAAGGGCTTTCCAGCCGCAATCTGTTCGGCCTGACGCAGCTCCTCCTTCGCAGCTCTCATCGCAGAGCGCGCGTCCTTGGCATTGGCAACGGCCTTCTCTAAGTCCGTCTGTTTCGCCTGGTCTTCTTTTTCAAGAAGTCTGCAACGGTCTGTAGCGCTTTTTAACTTTTCGGCCATCTCGGCCATCTCTTCCTTGCTTCGGCAATGAGCAGCCTGTTCGGCTCTCAGCTCTTCAAGGGCTTTCCTGGTGGCCGCATCACTTTCGCTGGCTTGTTCTTTAGCTCGGGCAAGTTCTGCCCTAAGACTCTCCACGGCGGCCGCACCATCTGCGTCAAGCACACACATCGTAAGACACAGGCATAAAACTGTTCTTACCTGATGCCGCCCGAGGAATTACATACCTTGAGCCTCATCAAGCCGCTTATCGACAAGCGTGATGTCGGCATCTGCCACGTCCAGTTGCCGCTTTAGTTCGGCAAAATCGTCAGTTCGGCTCGATTCCGGACACCCTGCCGCCTACATTCAAAGGCGACATCTTAGACCTGGGATTATGATCCTCCACGTGCCGTCATTTCTTGACGACGCGCAGAGTCTCAGGGGCTACTATCTACACAGGGCGCATCTTATTCATGCGCAACTGACAAAAGTATACATTATCTAATGTACCTCGAAACCCGTCAGTAAACTTTTGACGGCCTCATACAATCCGCTCTCTACGGATGAAATCCTTTCAATCACCGTGCCCATCAATGCGCGGTGCTCCTCTGAGATAGAAGCTCGCCCCAGCAGAATCTTTAGCTCCTCCGGCCGAGCACCAGACGGTGCCGGGCTCGTCCCATGACCTCTTTCGAAGGCCGGACGCGGAGAACCTCGGGGGGCCGCATAGCCACCTTCCGCCCCTGCCGGATTTGGAGAAACCCTCCGCGACGACACCTCAGGGTCGCCCGCCTCGCTAGGCGGCACGGCAGGGGGAGGCGTCCCGCTCTCCATCATCTCCGGAAGGAGATCCCCCGAAGACGAGCTCTGCTGAGAAGGGCTGAGGTCCGAGCTACAAGATAAAGGTTTGGTTAATCTTCTCAGATATAAATCAAGGACTTCCCTCATCCCTCAAAAGGAAAATCTTTTCTCCACTTACGGCTCGCTGGAGGGCTGATCCCCTTGAGGGCGTAGTCCGGCCGAGGAACTCCCCGGCGTCGGACCCTCTGACGAGGATTTTCTCCCCCGTTTCGAGGCCATGGTTTCCGGGTCGTCAGAGGCGGCTCTCTTCTTCCCCTTAGGAGAGGAATTGTCGGTTCCTCCCTTCGGAGCAGCCTCCTTCGAGGAGGCCATAGCTTCCTTGTCCTCCCCCTCCAAAGGCATTATCTCCAGCATCCTGACCAGCACGGGATCCGGCCTGGTTTCAGGAAGGGGAGCCGGACACCTGATCAGCTTTGCCTTCGCTATCCACTCCTGTTTAAAAGGACGGCTCTTTTAGGGGCAAGTTTATGACAATTATACGGATAGAAGGTCCGGGCACAAGGTTGCTTACTTGAGTATCCGGGCGATTGCAGCTTAGGCCTGCGTCCTCGGTTAAATCCGGACACATCTCTTGTGATCCGAAGAACAGTCTATACATCTCCGCGGGCGTTGCGCCCATAAAGTTCTGGAGAGCTCGCGGTCCCTCTGGATTAAACTCCCACAGGCGAAGGGGGCGACGTTTGCCGGGCAATATTCGGCGAATCAGCATGACCTGCGTCACCTTGACCAAGCTGAGGTCTCCTTCCAAGAGATCCTTAATTCGGCCCTGTAACAGGGGCACGTCTTTGGGCAAACCCCAATCTAACCCTCTGTTAACCCATGACGCTAGCCGTGGTGGGGGACCCGAGCGAAAGGCAGGAAGCGCCACCCACTTGGTGCTCCGGGAAGCGGTGATATAAAACCACTCTCGTTGCCACAAGCCTAGCTCCTCTTGAAAAGAGCCCTCGGGCCATGGAGCATCAGCATTTTTGCTTATAACAGCGCCTCCGCACTCTGCGTGCCGTCCCTTGATCATCTTCGGCTCCACTTTGAAAGTCTTGAGCCATAATCCGAAGTGAGGGGTAACACGGAGGAACGCTTCGCATACAACGATAAACGAGGAGATATGGAGGATGGACTCCGGAGCTAAGTCGTGGAATTCCAGCCCGTAATAAAACAGCAGTCCCCTCACAAAGGGGTCCATCGGGAAGCCTAACCCCCGAAGGAAGTGAGACACGAACACTACGCTCTCACCGGGCTGGGGACTGGGGATAGCCTGCCTTTGAGCAGGCAACCTGTGCGAAATTTCTGCGGTCAAGAACTTAGCCTCTCTCAACTTTAGCACATCCTCCTCCGTGACGGAGGAGGACATCCATCGGCCTTGAAGGTCGGAACCGGACATTGTCGAAGGTCTGAGGCGCCCGGAATCTGGAGCCTAGGGTGTTGGAACTCGAGGCGACGGGCGAACTTGTTTTTGGATTGGAGAAAAGGAGTAAGGCCCTGGTCTCTTTATAAGAGGTTGAATATCAGGAGCCCTCCCCGTAACCGTTTGGGACTCGCCTTTAATCGAGAAAACATGCTAACATGCATGATGGGGTTACCCACGTCCGTATTGATGAGAATCTCGTAAAAGGGGGGCACACGATCTCTGCTTTGACAAGACGTGCCAAGGAAACCGCTTCGCAAAACACGCTGAGGTGGACAAGTGAAAATGATTCGAGTGAAGGACTTGGCTGTAGTGTGATGATGCACTGCGGAATACGTCAACAGATTTGATTTGTGTTAATATTATTCTCTCTATGGCAATATGTGGAAGCTTATTTTGCAGAGCCGGACACTACTCTTGGTGTTTACAATCTTCTATGAAGGACTTGGAGGAGGAACCCGCCTTGCAATGCTGAAGACAATTTGCGCGCCGGACTCGTCGTCATTGAAGCCTTTTTCAGGGGCTACTGAGGGAGTCCTGGATTAGGGGGTGTTCGGGTAGCCAGACTATACCTTCAGCCGGACTCCAGGACTATGAAGATACAAGATTGAAGACTTCATCCCGTGTACGGATGGGACTTTCCTTGGCGTGGAAGGCAAGCTTGGCGATGCGGATATTCAAGATCTCCTATCATTGTAACCGACTCTATGTAACCCTAACCCTATTCGGTGTCTATATAAACCGGAGGGTGGTAGTCCGTAGGCAATCAACTCCATATACAACAATCATACCATCAATATTAATCTCGTGGTAGATCTACTCTTGTACTACCTATATCATCAATATTAATCAAGCAGGACGTAGGGTTTTACCTCCATCAAGAGGGCCCGAACCTAGGTAAAACATCATGTTCCCTGCCTCCTGTTACCATCCGGCCTAGACGCACAGTTCAGGACCCACTACCCGAGATCCGCCGGTTTTGGCACCGACACCAATCTTTTTGCGTATCCGTTTGACTGATATGCTTAAAATGAACCCTTATGCTAAGTACATGAAGGATATTTACAAATAAAAGAAATATACCGAAAGCTGAAATTTCCACCATGCTTGCTAATTACACTTTTAAGGGTGGAATACCAAAGAAACTTGGAGATCCATGAGTACCAACTATACCATGCTCCATTAAAAGAAACTATGTTAAAAACTGCTTTATGTGATCTTGGAGCCGGTGTTAGTGTTATGCCTCTCTCTTTATATCGTAGACTTGAATTGAATAAGTTGACACCTACTGAAATATCTTTGCAAATGGCCGATAAATCAACTACTATACCTGTCGGTATTTGTGAGGATGTGCTTGTTGTGGTTGCAAACATTACTATTTTAACGGCCTTTGTTATTCTTGATATTCCCGAGGACGATGGTATGTCTATTATTCTTTGTAGACCCTTTATGAATACTGCAGGGGCTGTTATTGATTGCAACAAAGGCAATGTGACTTTTTATGTTAATGGTAATGAGCATACAATACACTTTCCGAGGAAATAACCTCAAGTCCACAGTATCAATTCTATTGGAAAAATTTCAACGATTGGAGGTTTTGAATTTCCTCTTCCTACTATCAAGAAGAAATATGATATTCTTATTGTTGGGGATGTGCATATCCCCGTTGAGGTAACCTAGTGTTATCCGAAATTTCTCTGGTTTCATGTTATTCGAAATGAGTTTGTTAACAAGACTTGATCAACCTTGCTAGTGGATTCCTTTTGACGAGCATGAGATGGATGAAGTTAGGAAGAACAACTTTCTGTACCCTCTTTTTACTTTCTGTTATTTAGTTTAAATAAAGTTAAAATAGTATTTTCTGTCTGTTTTCTGAATTATCCTTGCAATAAAAAATACCCTGAAAAATAAAAGTTCTCCAAATGCCCTGAAAATTTAATATGATTTTTTCTGGAATATTTAAGAATTATTGGCACTGAGAGCACACCAGGGGCCCTCACCATGTGCCCACGAGGGTGGAGGGCGCGCCCTACCCCCCTGGGCGCACCCCCCTGCCTTGTGGACCCCACGTGGGTCCCTTAAACTTATTCTTGCACCCACACACTTCGTCTTCCTCCAGAAAAAATTATCCACCAGCTCAAACCCGAGTTCTAGCTCATCTTGCTGCCATGTTCGACCTCCTTGCTCAAAGCACTATTCACAAAACTGCTTTGGGGGATTGTTCTTCGGTATGTGACTCCTCCAATGGTCCAATTAGTTTTTGTTCTAGTGCTTTATTTATTACAATTTTTTGCTGCTTAGGTGACCCTATTCTTGAGCTTGCATGTCAAATTTATATGGTCAAAAGTAGTTTTAATGCATGATATGGCATGTATGCACTTGTAGGAGTAGTTGCTATCAATCATGTTGAGTTTGGTTCAATTTTATTTTTAAGTCACTAAAATTTCAGAAATTTTTCAGAGGAAGAAATATGTTTAGGAAAATGTACCAAGGTGGTTCTTCAAAGAAGCAAGGACCCAGGCCCGCAATACGTGAGCCGGACTATGAACTACCAAGAGAAGCTCAACTACAGCCTTGTGAATGGCTGTCAGAAAATTTCATGGTCCAAGCAGGAATTAAGGAGGAATTTGAAGCATATGTGTGTAATGCTGAACTTGAGGGCTTCGTGTCAGATAAGTGCCCTGGTACCACTACCTAACTGATTCCTTTGTGAGAAGATTTAAATTTACATCATCACGCAATTCTCACACTGTCCTATTTGATCTTTATGATAAATCTTATACCATGGACTTAGAAGATTTTAATACTGCTTATACTCCCGCAATGGGGTAGTGTTAGTGAACCTCGCAAATCTGAATTTAAAGAATTTCTTGCTAGTGTCACTGTGGGGGAATCTAGAGAAATAACACAAGCTACCATAGGGGGCATTCATTTTCCTGCCATACATTATTTTGCTCTCTTTATAGGTAGATGCATAAACGGTAAGGATGAGGCATGTCATATGTGTGTTCCGGATCTTAGTGTTCTCAAGAGTGTTGTATTAGGAGATAGACAATATAACTTGGGGGCCATTGTTGCACGTAGGTTGCATAATAACAGTATTAATGGACATTTGTTCGGTGGAATTTATGTAACCCGTTTAGCTAATTTTCTTGGGGTACCCATACATGGAAATGATGTGGAGTTGCCCCCTGCTTATTTAGATTATAATGCTATGGTTCGTCATCAATTTGTTGAGAGGAACGATCAGTTCGTCCAGTACCGACTAATCTTTGACAGACGGCGCACCGTCCATGTTGCTCTCCCTGCTCCTACTTTCTTTGACTTTCAGACAAAAGGGAGATATGTTATAACAAGGGAGGAGGCGAAAGAGTATGAGAGGAGGACAGAGGCAGCTCACCTCCAAGCTGCACCTCATGAGGCAATTGACGCTGCATATTTGTACGACCCCAGCTACAACTTTGATCCATGGGCATAGACCAACTTAGGCCAAAAGCCTAAGCTTGGGGGAGTACGTATTTCTCACCGACATTACATTCATGTTCACACACTCATTCTAGTTGTCGGTGCTCATACTTTTTCATTGTATCATCCATGCTAGTGTATTTTCTTTTTAAGCTTTCTTCTTGTGTGTTTGAAAAACCTTAATAAAAAACAAAAAAATAGTTGTAGCTTTTAGCTAGTTTACTTTCCATGCATGTAGTAGTAGTAGTAATTAAAAAGAAAACCCAAAAAGATTTCTCGTTCTTCTTTTGCTTGTTCGGAGCTTTCCCATGTAAATAGTTTTATTTCTTTTCTTGTTCTTTGGGGGTCGAGAGGAGAAGACCATGATTAAAATGTTGAGTGGCTCTCATATGCATTATTGTTGATCTAACAAAGAGCCCATATTACCTTGTCTTCTCCCTTGAGTTGAATGCTTGCATATTCCAGCTTAGTGCAATTCACGTGCACTATTATTATTATCCACACTATTTGGTTGTGCAAGTGAAAGGCAATAATGACTCTATATGATGGACTGATTGAGATGAGAGAAGCTGGTATGAACTCGACCTCTCTTGTTTTTGTAAATATGATTAGTTCATCATTCCTGATTCAGCCTATTATGAATGAAACATGTTTGCAATCACAATTAGAGATTATAGTTGCTCATGCCATGCTTAATTTGCTAGGAGTTTATAATGATTTACCTTGCGTGCCAACATGCTATTAAAATGGTTGTGATGTGGTATGACAGGGTGGTATCCTCCTTTGAACGATTCGAGTGTCTTGACTTGGCACATGTTCACACATGTAGTTGAAACAAAATCAACATAGCCTCCACGATATTTATGTTCATGGTGAATTATATCCTACTCATGCTTGCATTCAGTGTTCATTAATTTTAATGCATGTTCATGACTGTTGTCGCTCTCTAGCTGGTCGCTTCCCAGTCTCTTTCTAGCCTTCACTTGTACTAAGCAGAAATACTGCTTGTGCATCCAACTCCATAAACCCCAAAAGTTATTCCATATGAGTCCACAATACCTTCCTATATGCGGTATCTACATGTCGTTCCAAGTAAATTTGTATGTGCCAAACTCTAAACCTTCAAATAAAAATTATGTTTTGTATGCTCGAATAGATCATGTATCAACTAGGGTTGTCTGTATCTTCCATGCTAGGCGGGTTATTCTCAAGAGGAGTGGACTCCGCTCCTCACTCACGAGAAAATGGCTGGTCACCGGGATGCCCAGTCCCATGCTCAAACAAAATCAAAATAATTGCAAACAAAACTCCCCCAGGATTGTTGTTAGTTGGAGGCACCTGTTGTTTTGAGCAAGCCATGGATTGATGCTTGTTGGTGGTGGGGGAGTATAAACTTTACCATTCTGCTTGGGAACCGCCTATAATGTGTGTAGCATGGAAGATATCGAGATCTCTCGGTTGTTATGTTAACAATGAAAGTATACTGCTCAAATTATTATTCATCTCTATTTCAAAATCGAGCTCTGGCACCTCTACAAATCTCTGCTTCCCTCTGCGAAGGGCTTATCCATTTACTTTTATGTTGAGTCATCATCCTCTTATTAAAAAGAACCAGTTGGAGAACACCGTTGTCATTTGCATCTATTATTATTAGTTTACATTGACTATGACTGTGACTGGATCTCTTTTACCATGAATTACAATTTCCAGTCAGCCCTTGATCTTCAGGGATGCTCTGCATTTATGTTTTGCGGTCTCAGAAAGGGCTAGTGAGATACCATCTTGTTATATCATATTATGATTGTTTTGAGAAAGTGTTGTCATCCGAGATTTATTATTATTGCTCACTAGTTGATTATGCCATTGATCTGAGTAAACATGAGACCTAGCTATTATTGTGAATATGATTAGTTCATAATCTTTGCTGAAAACTTGAATGCTGGCTTTACATATTTACAACAACAAGAGCAAACAGAGTTTGTAAAAGCTTTTCCTTATCACTTTTAGTTTATCAACTGAATTGCTTGAGGACAAGCAAAGGTTTAAGCTTGGGGGAGTTGATATGTCTCCATCGTATCTACTTTTTCAAACACTTTTCCCCTTGTTTTGGACTCTAACTTGCATGATTTGAATGGAACTAAACCGGACTGACGATGTTTTCAGCAGAATTGCCATGGTGTTATTTTTGTGCAGAAATAAAAGTTCCCAGAATGACCTGAAAATCAACGGAGAATAGTTTTGGAATATATAAAAAATACTAGCGAAAGAATCAACGTCAGGGGGCCCACACCCTATCCATGAGGGTGGGGGCACGCCTACTCCCCTGGGTGCGCCCCCTGCCTCGTGGGCCCCCTGACGCTCCACCGACCTCAACTCCAACTCCATATATTCACGTTCAGGGAGAAAAAAATTAGGGAGAAGGATTCATCGCGCTTTACAATACGGAGCCGCCGCTAAGCCCTAATCTCTCTCGGGAGGGCTGATCTGGAGTCCGTTCGAGGCTCTAGAGAGGCGAATCCGTCGCCATTGTCATCATCAACCTTCCTCCATCACCAATTTCATGATGCTCACCGTCGTGCGTGAGTAATTCCATCATAGGCTTGCTGGACGGTGATGGGTTGGATGAGATTTATCATGTAATCGAGTTAGTTTTGTTAGGGTTTGATCCCTAGTATCCACTATGTTCTGAGATTGATGTTGCTATGACTTTGCTATGCTTAATGCTTGTCACTAGGGCCCGAGTGCCATGATTTCAGATCTAAACCTATTATGTTTTCACGAATATATGTGAGTTCTTGATCCTACCTTGCAAGTCTATAGTCACCTATTATGTGTTATGATCCGTTAACCCCGAAGTGACAATAATCGGGATACTTACTGGTGATGACCGTAGTTTGAGGAGTTCATGTATTCACTAAGTGTTAATGCTTTGTTCCGGTACTTTATTAAAAGGAGGCCTTAATAACCCTTAGTTTCCAATAGGACCCCGCTGCCACGGGAGGGTAGGACAAAAGATGTCATGCAAGTTCTTTTCCATAAGCACGTATGACTATATTCAGAATAGATGCCTATATTACATTGATGAACTGGAGCTAGTTCTGTGTCGCCCTATGTTATAACCGTTGCATGAGGAATCGCATCCGACATAATTATCCATCACCGATCCATTGCCTACGAGCTTTTGACATATTGATCTTCGCTTATTTACTTTTCCGTTGCTACTATTACAATCGCAACAAAACCAAAACTATTACTTTTGCTACCGTTACCGCTACTTCCATACTACTTTGCTACTAAATACTTCGCTGCAGATATTAAGTCTTTCAAGTGCGGTTGAATTGACAACTCAACTGTTAATACTTGAGAATATTCTTTGGCTCCCCTTGTGTCGAATCAATAAATTTGGGTTGAATACTCTACCCTCGAAAACTGTTGCGATCCCCTATACTTGTGGGTTATCAGGAAGCGGTCCTTGCGAAGGTGTAGCCACACAAGATCTCCAATGCCGAATATCATGGGTTGCTTATTGGGGTTGACCTTGGTCGCGAGTTGTTGTACTTGATGCTCAATGCTGTGCCTTGTATCTTCATGCATCTTCTTGAGATAGTAGACTCGGGCACTCGCGTCCATATTTGTTCGCTCTTGTAGTGGTAGAGGGAGAATGTCCAATGGTGACAATTGGTTGAAACCGTAGACAACCTCGAAGGGGGACTTGCCGGTAGTCGAGTGTCTTGCTCGGTTGTAGGCATACTCGACGATAGGTAGACACTCCTCCAACTCCTTGATGTTCTTCTTGATTAGCACGCGAAGTAGAGCGAAGAGTGTGCGGTTGGTCACCTTCGTTTGGCCGTTGCTTTGTGGATGGTACGCCGTGGAGAACAGTAGCTTGATTCCGAGCTTGGCACATAGGGTCTTCGAAAAGTAACTCAAGAACTTGATGTCGCGGTCCGAGACAATCGTCTTTGGCACTCCATGTAGTCGTAAGATTTCCCTACAAAAGAGATTGGCAACATGTGAAGCATCGTCTATCTTGTTGCATGGTATGAATGCGCCATCTTAGAGAATCGGTCCACAACAAAAAATATCGAATCCTTTCCATTTCTAGTTCTAGGCAATCCAAGTACAAAATCCATGCTAATATCTTCCCATGGTTGATATGGAATTGAGAGAGGCATGTAAAGGCCATGGGATTGAGCTTTAGACTTAGCTTTGCGACATGTGGAGCATCGGTTGGTGAAGCAGTTGACGTCGCGGAACATCTTGGGCCAATAATAGTTCTTGGAGAGCATAGCGAATGTCTTGTCGCGTCCAAAATGTCCCATTAGTCCTCCTCCATGAGATTCCTGCAAAAGCAACAAACAAAGAGAAGACTCGGGGATGCAAAGTTTGTTAGCTCTCATAAGATATCCATCTTTGATGTAATAACGATCCCAAGAGGTACGCGTCGAACACTTGGCATAAGGAATAGCAAAAGTAGGATCATGCTCATACAAGTCTTTTATGTGCTCAAAGCCAATGACATACAATTCAAGTTGAGTAACAAGCATGCATATGCGGGAAAGAGCGTCCTCCATAACATTTTCCTTACCTTTAATGTACTTAATGACATAAGGAAAAGACTCAATGAATTCACTCCATTTAGCATGACACTTGTTCAACTTAGTTTGACCCTTAAGGTATTTAAGCGTTTCATGATCGGTATGAATGATAATTTCATGAGGGCGAAGTGTTCCCATTCATGCAAAATTCGCACTAAAGCATATAACTCTTTGTCATAGATGGAGTAATTGAGTTGCGCTCCAGAAAGTTTCTCACTAAAGTAAGGTATAGGGCGCTTCTATTGTGTTAACACACCTCCTATGCCATTACCACTAGCATCGCAATGAATCTCAAAGGGGTTTCAAAGTTGGGTAATGCAAGCACGGGAGCATGAGTACGCAAATTCCTAAGCTCATTGAATGCGGTATCTTGCGATGGTCGGTCCATTCTTCTTGCTCAAAGCATGCAAAGGTGAAGCAATGGTGCTAAACTCCTTCACAAATCTACGGTAGAAACCGGCAAAACCCATGAAGCTACACACTTGTTGCAAGTTGGTTGGTTGTGGCCAAGTTTTAATAGCATTGAACTTAGAGTTATCAACATGAACACCCTTAGAGGATACAACAAAACCCAAGAAAACGAGCTTATAAACGCCAAAAAGGCATTTTTCCATGTTAGCATAGAGACGCTCTTTTCGAAGAGTTTGCAAAACGGTTCGAACATGGGTGACATGATCTTTGAGAGATTTGCTATAAACAAGGATATCATCGAAGTAGACCACAACAAACTCACCAATGTAAGGGCGAAACACATAATTCATAAGACGCATGAAAGTACCCGGTGCTTCTGATAAACCCATAGGTATGACTAACCACTCATACAAACCACACTTCATTTTGAAAGCGGTTTTCCATGCATCACCCTCTTGTATGCGGACTTGATAGTAACCACTTTTAAGATCAATTTTGGAAAAAATAGTGGCACCGCTAAGATCATCAAGCATATCATCAAGGCGTGGAATGGGGTACCTATAGCGAACGGTGATAGCATTGATAGGTCCACAACCGGAACACATGCGAAAGCTACCGTCTCTTTTTGGCACAAGAATGACCGGAACGGCACAAGGACTCAAACTTTCGCTCACATGTCCATGGTCTATGAGATGTTTTACTTGGCTTTGTATTTCTTTGGTTTCTTCGGGGTTGACGCGGTAGGGAGCTTTGTTCGGAAGTGGTGCTCCGGGGATGAGGTCGATGCGGTGCTCGATGCCTCATAGTGGAGGTAGACCCAGAGGTAGCTCGTTGGGGAAAACATCTTGGAATTCCTGCAAAAGAGAAGACAACACTAAAGGTAGAGTGTGAGAGGTGTTAGATTTTGGTGCCTCGTCCTTGCACAAAATGATATAGTGTATCACAATAGATGGGTTTTCACACACTTCTCTTATCTCACGTTTGGTGGCAAATAGAACTAGGTTCTTCTTTTTGCTCATCGTGGAGGCACTCAATTTGGGCTTGTGGCGCTCACTCTCTTTTTGGTGGTTCACTCTCTCACTATTCTCTCCACGATGGGTGGTTTGCTTGTCGGAGATCACTTGGCTTGGAGACATAGGGCGAAGTACATACTCCTTTCCTTTCATCTTGAAGATGTAGTGGCTCGTTTGGCCGTTGTGGATGACACCTCTATCAAATTTCCATGGTCGTCCGAGAAGAAGGTGGCTAACGGTCATTGGACCGACATCAAACTCCAAAGTGTCTTCGTAAGCTCTGATTTTGCAGGAGACTTGCACTCTATGCTCGACTTGGATGGTGCCGGTGTCGCTTAGCCATTGACCTTTGTAGGGATGTGGGTGCTTCGTCTTGGGCAATTGGAGCTTGGAGCAAAATTCTTCACTTGCTAAGTTATGACAACTCCCTCAATCGATGATGACCTTGACGGACCTTCCATTGATGCCCGCCTTGGTATGAAAGATATGGCACCTTTGGTCTTCTTCTTGTTGATGTTGAAGAGTCAAGACCTTGGGGACAACTAGAGCAGGGCTTGAATCTTCATCACAAAAGTCTTTGTGATGCCCCGAGACCGATGCGCCAGGTGTCTTCCAGTTATTCGCTGTTGTTGCCTTGTCATTTTATTGCGTGTTGCATCTTGCCATGTCATCATGTGTATTGCATCATCATGTTTTCAAAACTTGCATCCGTCCGGGTTCCCCCAGTTTTTTTCGTTGTCCGTTCTGAGCCAAGACACACTTGCATGCGCCCGTGGCACGTCCGAAATATTATTTTATAAGTGGTAGGAAAATGTTCTCGGAATGGGTTGAAAGTTGGCATGCGGTGTTATTATGTTGATAGTAGGTCCCTGCCAAGTTTCATCGCATTCGGAGTCCGTTTGACGCCCCAACCGTTAAACTACAGCGGCATTATAGCTGGTCTTTCCGTCAGACGTTTTTGGTCTCCGAAAACCTTGTCGGGCTGCATTTTCGTCTCTCTCTTCTCAGCGGAGACCTCTCCTACACAGCCCACCAACCTCCCTCTCGATCGGTGCCTTCGGATCTCGATCGGAGGGCTCTGGAAGCCCCCCAACCCCCCCCCCCCCCCCCCCCCCCCGTAACCCAAGCTCATGTCTATATATAGACATCCCCCTTCCAAAAGTGGGCTACCCTAGTCTTCCCCTAGCCCTAGACCCCATCCTCCTCGGATCCGCCGCCTCCAGCCACAGCCAACCCCCCCCCCCTCATTCTCAAATTTCGGCGAGATCCACCCCTCCATCGCCACTTGGCGCGCCCCAGTTGGCTCCTCCGCCACCCAGCGCTGCCCGCGGCCAATCCCTATGTGCCACATGGCCTCCTCGCGTCCACCAGCCGCCTCCCACCACCTCACGGGCCCGCCGGAGCCCATCTGCGGCTCGCCCTGGGCCGATCTGGGCCCGAGGCACCCGCGCCTCGCCGCCGCCCATCCCTAGCGCCACTCACTGCCGCTTGTCCCGATCGCCGCCGCCCGTTCCTTCCGCAAGCCCGAGCCGGCCGCCGCCGCTCCCGTGCGCAGCCCCGCAGCAGAGCTCCCGCACCTCCTCCTTGCCCTCGCGCGCGTCGCCTCCCGCTCATCCCAGCCAGCATCCGTGCGGCACCACCCGTCGGCCGGATCCCGTCGCCGCCCCCGACGAGCTCGCCCTGCCTCATCCCACTGTTGTCCGAGCTCACCGCCACCTCCCACCTCCCAGTCGCCGACCCGTGAGGCCCATCTGGAGCCCGCTCGGGCTCGAAGCTGCGCTACAATCGCACGCCCGCAGGCGCGTCGCCCTGCGTCGAGGGGCTCGTCTCGCTCCTCCCTATGCTCGCCTCCTGGGTCTCGCAGCAACCCGACCCCGTTGCTTCGACCTCGCTCGCCGGAGCCATCTGTCGCCGCCATCGCCGGAGACGAGTCCAGGTACGACCTTGTCCCTCTCCTCTCCTCCCTGTCTCTCCTTTCCTCTCTATGTGTCTCTCTCACATCTCTCTCTCACAGGAAACCTCCTTGGCCGCCGCCCGTTCGTCGCCCCTCGCCGGATCCGCGACACCTCCTTGACCTGCTCCCTTCACGGCCAGATCCGCCGCCCTGGAGACCCGCATCTCCAACCGCCGTCCTTGCCTTCGTCCACCGTTGTCGTCCTGGTTCACGAGAACGAGCACGACCACGCGCTCGTCCCTGCTCGCGTTGACCCCCCCCCCCCCCGCGCGCATGGGCTGACTGATCTCGAGGCCCAGCTGCCTCCCCACCAGTGCCTGGGCTTGGACAATGGTGAGGAACCCCCCCCCCCCAAGCCCCTCCTGTGCTTTGTTGGGCTAGCCAGTTTCGGCCCGATTGTATTTTTTTCCCTGACCTGCGAATTTGCTAATTATTCCTGGTTTTACAGATTTGCAAAAAAAACCTACATGTTCATGCATATAATAATTAATTAATCATGCATCATATGTAAATAAATTATATATGAAAAATGCTTAGAATTTTGTGTAGATTATTAATTTGCAACTTTCATCTATGTTTAAAATGTTTAAAATGATGTTTGCATATATTTTGCCATATTGCCATGTAAAATGATTTATTTCATAACTAAATAACCGTTGCTTGGTTTTAAATAAACTTTATATGTAAATGGGGTAGGAAAATGCCTAGTTTAACTTGATGCACTCATTTTGCATGTTTACTAACTCTAAAATTGTGTTTAGGGCAGAACAGTACCAAACCTAAAATATGCACATGAGGATTTTCCGGACTTGTTTGCTTGTTGTTCCGGCCTCATTTAAACTTGCCTAGATAGGTAGTTTTATTATGCTTCACCTCTTGCCATGTTAATCAACATTTAATATTGTTGGGTACATAAACAAGATCGAACTAAATAACTTGAATGTGGTGTTCCGTCAACATGCAACTCGTTGCATATTGAACTCCATTTAACTTGTAGTTTTGTTTGTGCACTTTGCCATGCCATGCCTCATTAAACCGGTCATGCATCATACTTGGTTGTGCATCATGCCATGCTTATGTGATGGTTGTTTACTATGTTGTTTGCTTCTTTCCGGTGTTGCTTCTTCGGGTTAGTTCCGATAACATCGCGTTTGTGAGAATCCATTCGACTACGTCCGTTTGTCTTCTCCATGGACTCGTTCTTCTTCCTTGCGGGATCTCAGGCAAGATGACCTTACCCTTGAAATCACTTCTATATTTGCTTGCTAGTTGTTCGCTCTATTGCTATGCCGCACTACCTACCACTTGCTATATCATGCCTCCCATATTGCCATGTCAAGCCTCTAACCCACCTTCCTAGCAAACCGTTGTTTGGCTAAGTTACCGCTTTTGCTCAGCCCCTCTTATAGCGTTGTTAGTTGCAGGTGAAGCTGAAGTTTGTTCCATGTTGGAACATGGATATGTTGGGTTATCACAATATCTCTTATTTAATTAATGCATCTATATACTTGGTAAAGGGTGGAAGGCTCGGCCTTATGCCTGGTGTTTTGTTCCACTCTTGCCGCCCTAGTTTCCGTCATACCGGTGTTATGTTCCTTGATTTTGCGTTCCTTACATGGTTGTGTGTTACGGGGACCCCTTGACAGTTCGCTTTGAATAAAACTCCTCCAGCAAGGCCCGACCTTGGTTTTACCATTTTCCTCACCACCACCAACCCGAGGGCCATCTTTATTTTAACCCCCCTGGGCCAGTGCTTCTCTAAGTGTTGGTCTGAACTAGAGTCCTTTGCAGCGCCACCTCAGGGAAACTTGAGGGTTGGTTTTAGTTGTACGGAGTGCTCATCCGGTGTTGCCCTGAGAACGAGATATGTGCAGCTCCTATCGAGATGTCAGCCCATCGGGCGGTCTTGCTGGTCTTGTTTTACTATTGTCGAAATGTCTTGTAACCGGGATTCCGAGACTGATCGGGTCTTCCCGGGAGAAGGCATATCCTTTGTTGACCATGAGAGCTTGTGATGGGCTAAGTTGGGACACCCCTGCAGGGTTTGAACTTTCAAAAGTCGTGCCCGCGATTATGGGCAGATGGGAATTTGTTAATGTACGGTTGTAGAGAATTTGAAACTTAACTTAATTAAAATGCATCAACCGCATGTGTAACCATGATGGTCTCTTCTCGGCGGAGTCCGGGAAGCGAACATGGTCTTGTGTTATGCTTGAATGTAAGTAGCTTTCAGGATCACTTCTAGTTCACGATCGTGCATTGCTTCTCTTCTCGCTCTCTTTTGCGTATGTTAGCCACCATATATGCTTAGTTCTTGCTGCAGCTCCACCTCATTTCCTTACCCTACCCTTAAGCTTAAATAGTCTTGATCTCGCGGGTGTGAGATTTCTGAGTCCTCGTGGCTCACAGATAGTTCCAAACAGTTGTAGGTGCCGATGATACCAGTGCAGGTGACGCAACCGAGCTCAAGTGGGAGCTTGATGAAGATCTTGATCGTTGTTCTGTGTGTTTTTCGGTTGATCAGTAGTGGAGCCCAGTTGGGACGATCGGGGATCTAGCATTTGGGGTTGTCTTCCTTTATTTTGGTTCCGTAGTCGGACCTTGTTTGTAATTTGGATGATGTATGTTTAACTTGTATTTGTGTCAAGTGGCGATTGTAAGCCAACTCTTTATCCCTTTCTATTCAGTACATGGGATTGTGTGAAGATTACCCCTATTGCGACAAACCTACCATGCGGCTATGCCTCTAAGTCGTGCCCCGACACGTGGGAGATATAGCCGCATTGTGGGTGTTACAAACTTGTTCATCTTCATCATTCACTTGGCGGTGCATGGTGACTTGCTCAAGTGCTTCCGTTTCTCCTTCACTGATGGAGTCATATGTACCATCGTCGTTGAGGATCATGGTTAGCTTGTTGGTACACTCAAAGGACTTGTTGCCTCGGCCTCCGCATGTGAAGCATTTGAAGGTACTTGTCTTGACGGTCTCATCGGTTGGGGTAGATGATGATGAAGCTCTCGGCTTGAAGTTGCTCGTAGTAGGAGGATGACTTGAGGTTGTCGAAGCTTTCTTGTAACTCGACTTGTCGACGTTGCTTGTAGAAGGCTTGGTTGATGTTGAAGGTGTTGGAGTCGTTGAACCTTGGGTGTTGGAGAAACCAGAGGACTTGGATGAGAACTTGGCATACTCGAAGTCATCTTGCACTTGACGTTCTGCTTTGGTAGCTTGATGCACTAGCTCGATGACGTTCGAGTATGGTTGGAAGTCGGCGATCTTCTTGATAGGATGATTGAGTCCATTCAAGAAACATGCCATAGTTTTCTCATCATATTCCGTGACATTGGCTCATATCATTGCAATCTCCATTTCTTTGTAGTATTCTTCAACGCTCTTGGTTCCTTGCTTGAGCAGTTGGAGTTTCTTGAAGAGGTCGCAGTTGTAGTAGGTAGGCACGAAGCGTGCTCTCATGACTTCCTTCATTTGTGCCCAAGTAGTGATGGGTGGTTCACATTTTGCCTCTCGGCGCTTAATGACTTGTTCCCACCAAATGAGGACATAGTCTTGGAACTCAGGGGATGCCATCGCGATCTTCTTCTCTTCTTCATAGTTGTGCAAGCGGAAGATTTGGTCGACCTTCAACGCCCATGAAAGGTACTCTTCGGGATCATTGCTTCCATTGAACTTGGGCATGGTAAACTTTAGCTTGTCGTAGCATTGCTCTTCATTGTGTTCAGGTCAGGGATAATCACGTCCTTGACGAGGAGGATTGTCTCTCACACCTTGCTCTTATCGTGGAGGATTTCCAATGTCTTCTTGCGCTTGTTGAACTTGATGTTCTTGGCGAGCTTGTGGAGGAACTTTTCAAGCTTGACGTTGCACGCGAGCTTGATATATTCATTCGTGAACTTCTTCATGAAGCGCTTCTTGATGTTCACCAGCTTGTCGGCCTCGGTTGGCTACGGCTCGACTTGATTCTTGGAGAGCTTGTTGCACCTCAAGGGCTTGAGCTTCTCGCAATTGTTACTCTTGACGTTGTGCTTCAGAATCTTGTGCTTCTTTGTGTAGTCGTGCTCGCTCTTCCTCTTCATGTTGGCGTTGTCGTTGCCATTCTCGTGCTTGCGCAAAGGTAGCTTGGTTTTGACGATGTCGTTGTTCTTGAGAGTTGTTGTCGTGTAGAGGGTTGCGGTTTTCTTGACGATCTTGGCGCGCGGCACGACGAAGAGTATTTGATGTCGGTGTACTTGAGCCGGAGATGGTGTAGTCAGAGTGTCGACTTGAGCGGCTCCGTCTTGATGAGGATGAAGTGGAAGAAGAGCGGTTGAGCAACAAAGCACGAATCTCGTCCCTTCTTGCGTCATTCCCTTGCTTGTGGTCGTCGAGCTTGTGGTCGAAGTAGTCTCTTGTACGTTGCTCATAGAGTCGCAAGTCGGTGGTGAGGTTGTCGATCCATTCACTCATTGCTTGTTGCTCTTGATGCAAAGCACGTTATGCACCAAAGGGGTGGCTCTTTGTGACGTAGGAGTTCATGTCGTCGTCTTGCCCGATGAAGAGTGGGTTGGTAGAAGTACTTGGCCTATCCATCATTCCAAAGGAAATATGTGAGTGGGAGAAAGAGAAGAACGTATACCAAATGTACCTTGACCGATGTTGAAGATGGATCAAAGATCACTCCAATGTGGAACAAGGAAATAGTACAATTGGTACCAATTCTTGTCGGTTTCTCACACCTACACAAGTAAAAGCTTATGGTGGAGCTCGGTTAGGATGGTGGCACAAAAATTGATGCAATTGTTAGTGAGCTTCAATAATGTTGGAAAAGATTCGAAAGGTTGCGATGCAACAAGTAGACCAAGCAAAATATGGTACACAGAAACACACACGCAAAGAGATAAGTGGGGTCATGCAACCAAGGATGAGCCAAAATGTGGAATCCACGGAAATGCTCTTGTTGCACAACACTAGAGAGACGCTAGCACGATTGCACAATAGGTGGATACGAAGACTTGTGCACAACCTACTAAGCAGAAATGTAACGACTTCTATCCCAAGTATGCTCTATGTATGGTATTCCGATGATATGATCCAAGATGATCTAGTATGACAATCTTAATGTTGTATGATGCTATGGTTCTTGCTTAAAAGCTCTTTGCTTATCTTTCCCTTTTGCTTAAAAGCTTGTTTGTCTCTTTGTTGTTTGAGCTCTTTTCTCATGTAATGTTTCACGAACCAAGATAGCAACTATGTATGCGATGACAATCTTGTGACACAAGAGATGATACCAAGATATGCACCAATGATATGTATGTATGCTATGTGAAGTATGATCACTAATGTGCACAAGTCACGTTGCCGGCAATACTCAATGGCTAGTCTCGATGGGTAAGATACGCAAAATCGGGCTATGATGGCTATCAATGTAATGACAAGAATTGTGTATCACTATACCAAGATGAGGTTAAAATTCTTGCTTACGGTATGGTGTCAAGATGGTGGAAAGGTTGTTGTCGATGACGCGTTCGTGGCGAAGATGAGAGGTGGTGATGTTGATGTCCAACTGTACCTAAATAGCCGAAACACAATAGGACACAGAAACGCAACTCAAATTCTCAAAGCAAAACGTGACAAAATTGTTGGAGTTGGTAGTGGTAAGTGATGGTGGTGTATATGGTATATGGCGGTGCTATGCGGAAGTGTATGTGGGCACCAGAGCAAAATTTGGCGAAATTTGGATGGAAAACAGGGCGGTGGATGGAAGTGATGCTGTTAGGGGCCGGATGTCCAGGGAGGCCGGATGTCCGAGCTGTCGGGCCGGATGTCCGGGCTCTGGATCTGTGGACGAACTTGATGAACTTAGCGTGGAGAGGTCAAATCCGGGGCAAAATTCGAGGGAATTTGTGGATGGAAATTGGGGAAAGGGTGGAGGAAAGCTAGATCTACCTGCAACACATGAAATCCGCGGATCAAGTCCAACAAAACTTCATCACACCAACAAATCACAAAAAAAATGGGGGCTATTTTTGTGGGGAATTTTCGAATTAGGTACAAAATCAACAAAACAAGGCTAGAAAACACAACCGGGAGGCTCCGAAATCGTGATCAACGTGGCTCTAAATACAAAGATGATGTAGGGTGGAACCCTATATGACCAATCTCAAAAGTAGCGGATCCCGTGAGGAACACGAGGGGAATCACGAGGGGAAACACGAAGGGGAACACTTTAACCAACAAGAGTGATCACACATGTGCTAGATCCATGAACACAAAAGGAGATACAAGATCCAAAGTCAACAAGGGACGATACACGGTAACCGGTTCTTCTCCAAAGGAGGTCTTGATGGGGCCACCCTAAAGGGGGTCTTGAATCCAAGGGGATCTTCTCTGAAGAGGGGTAGCGATCTCTCCCGTGGAGTAGATCCGTAATGGATGAACAAAGCTCTATATCAAATGAGCTACTACTTTGCTAACCCTAAAATGTAGGTAGGAGAAGAGTATATATAGTCAAGGTGGGCGAAGGGGTACACGGGCCTCGGGCCCTTACACTGTGCGCAGACAGGGGAGGCGACGTCCGGGCGTCGGGCCGGATGTCCGGGCTTTCACGAGGGGTTGGATGTCCGGGCTGGGTTGGCCAGATGTCCGGGCTGAAGTGGTTCAGCTTCGGGTATGTTCTGTGACAGGCGCCGGATTTCTGGGCAGTGGCCGGATGTTTGGGCTGGAGCGGGGCCGAATGTCCGGGGCTGGGGCCGGATGTCCGGGTCCTGTAGCTTCGGCAGCTGGACTGTTGCTGTAGTGGATGTCACTAGCGGCTGGATGTCCGGGGCTGGGGCCGGATGTCCGGGCCCTGGAGTTGCCTTCTTCTCCTTTCGTTGGTCCTCCTCATCCATTGACTTGACGGCTTGTCCGTCTTCACGAGCATCTTTGGGAGGGTCCTCTTGACACCTAATCATGCACAGCATATCGTACTTAGGTAGTAGCTGAGGGAGTCCTGGACTAAGGGGTCCTCGAGCGGCCGGCCTGTTAGCCATGGGCCGGACTGATGGGCTGTGAAGATACGAAGACCGAAGACTACACCCGTGTCCGGATAGGACTCTCCTTGGTGTGGAAGGCAAGCTTGGCAATAGAATATATAGATTCCTTTCTTTGTAACCGACCTTGTGTAACACTAGATCCTCCCGGTGTCTATATAAATCGGAGGACTTAGTCCGGAGGGCATAGACATTATCATAACCATACAAGCTAGGCCTCTAGGGTTCATCCATTATGATCTCGTGGTAGATCAACTCTTGTAATACTCATATTCATCAAGATCAATCAAGCAGGACGTAGGGTATTACCTCCATAGAGAGGGCCCAAACCTGGGTAAAACATTGTGTCCCCTGTCTCCTATTACCATCGACCTTAGACGCACAGTTCGGGACCCCCTACCCGAGATCCGCCGGTTTTGACACCGACATTGGTGCTTACATTGAGAGTTCCACTATGCTATCACCAAAAGGTTTGATGGCCCCTTCGATCGTCAATAATGACGCTGTCCAAGGAGAAATTTTCCTCCCCGGACTAATCTTTGTGTTCGGCGGTTTCGCTCTGCGGGCCAACTCGCTTGGCCATCTGGAGCAGATTGAAAGCTACGCCCCTGGCCATCAGGTCAGATTTGGGAGCTTGAACTCCGTTGCGGACATCCGTGGAGACTTGATCTTCGCTGGATTCGAGACCGCGGCTACCACTCTTGTTCACCCCGAGAGACATGGCCTAAATCTGTTATCAGACTGCATCCAGGAGACAGCTCCCATAACCGCTCTGGCATTAAATCCGGAGCATACTGCGCCATCCAAGGACTGGAGGTTCAACCCCGCCACGGAGACCACAGATTCCCCAGCGTTGGAGCCGCACATAGACTTGATCTCATATGATACTTGCGCCACCAGAACTCTGGACTCGTCTCCGGTCGTAAGTTCTGAACCATGTGAGCCCACGGACGCCGAACTTGATCGTTTATCGATCTTCGAATTCAGCACCGCAGACATCTTCTAGCACTCGCCTTTGGGCGACGTGCTAAACTCATTAAAAAACCTGTCCTTGACGAAGGACTCACAGACGAACTATATCCAGTCCAAACTAGGGGCTGACGGTGGAGAATTTTGCTTCCCACCCGCCACCCACTTCATAGTCACCGTCAAGGATTTAACCGACACACTTGATTACGACTCTAAGGACATCGACAGTATGGATGACGATGCTGGAGAAGAAGAGGGCCAGAACCCGCTGTTCACCGGACGCTGAACGGCCACTTCCTCGTATGATGTATACATGGTGGATGCACCAAAGGGGAACGGCGGCGATGACAAGGAAGATCCAGCTGAGGATAAACCTTCCGAAATACAATCCAAACATCGGCATCAGCGGCGCCGCTCTAAGTCACACCGCAGTAAAGACAGCAACACCGGCACAGGAGAAGATAACACTCCAGAAGGTGCCGAAGACAACGAAGACCCCATTGAAACAGCTAATGAACAAGATGAACGGGAATATGAGCAGGTTACCCCTGGTAAACAGGCCATGCACGAAGACTTAGAGGACGGAAGTTATCTTTCGCTCACCGAGGATGAGGTGAGCCTCGGTACCAATGATTTCATCGTGCCTGAGGAACCTCTTGAGCAGGAGCGCTTCAAGCGCCAGCTAATAGCCACCTCAAGGAGCCATAAAAAGAAGCAGCAGCAGCTTCAAGCTGACCAAGATCTGCTCAATGATAAATGGACCGATGTCCTAGCAGCCGAAGAATACGGCCTCAAGCACCCAACCAAAAGCTACCCAAAGCGCAAATTGCTACCTCGGTTTGATGAGAGGCGCCGGAATACATACCACCATCGTACAATGCGGTTGACTGACCACCACCTGGTCGGGACAAAATGGCAACTCATGCCGAACACTAGCCCGCCCCGCCTCATCGCACAGGTAGAGGTAAATTAGCGCATGGCCATACATATGACCTCCGACAAAACCTGAACAATAAAGCCAGACATACCAGATCAATCTACGGATCGTGAGGGTGTGCCTCGACACGCAACAACAGCCACCTATTCGGACGTGACAAACTTAGTCATGCGCGGGCTGAAAACCGCAGACGGACTCCATCAGAGCTACGTCGCGATACGGCCGATATAGAGGCACCGCACACCCTCATTGCTTCACTGATGAGGTCATGGATCATGAATTCCCAGAAGGGTTCAAACCTGTGAATATAGAATCATACGATGGAACCATGGACCCCGCGGTATGGATCGAAGACTTCATTCTCCACATTCATATGGCCTGCGGCGATGACCTCCATGCCATCAAATACCTACCTTTAAAACTCAAGGGGCTAGCTTGGCACTAGTTAAACAGCCTGCCTGAAAATTCTATCGGCAGTTGGGAGGACTTGGAAGAAGCCTTCCTCGACAACTTCCAAGGTACATATGTCTGGCCACCAGACGCCGATGACTTAAGCCACATAGTTCAACAACCTGGAGAGTCCGCCAGGAAATTCTGGACTAGGTTCTTAACTAAAAAGAACCAAATCGTCGATTGTCCGGATGCCGAAGCCCTAACAGCCTTCAAACACAGCATCCATGATGAATGGCTCGCTTGCCACCTCGGCCAAGAAAAGCCAAAATCCATGGCGGCCCTCACAGCACTCATGACCCGCTTTTGTGCGGGCGAGGACAGTTGGTTGGCTCGTAGCAAAAACAATGCAAGCGATGTCGGCACCCCTGAAGTTAAAAATAACAAAGACAAGTCTCGACGCAACAAATACAAGCGTGAAACAACAATGACAACACCGAGCATACGGTGGTCAATGCCGGATTCAGTGGCTCTAAGTCCGGTCAGCAGAAGAAGCTGTTCCAAAAGAACAATTCAGGCCCATCCAACTTGGAACGCATACTTGATCGTCCGTGCCAGATTCATGGCACCCCGGACAACCCACCCAATCATACAAATATAGTTTGCTGGGTTTTAAACAGGCCGGCAAATTAAACGCCGAGAACAGGGAAAAGGGATCGCAAAGCGAGGACGATGACGAAGAGCCCCGGCAACCGAACACAGGGGACAGAAGAAGTTTCCCCCTCGGGTCAAAACGGTGAACATGATATACTCTACCCACATCCCCAAGAGGGAGCGCAAGAGTGCGCTCAGGGACGTCTACGCAATAGAGCCAGTCGCCCCAAAAATTAATCCATGGTCGTCATGCCCGATCACTTTTCATCGTCGGGATCATCCGACCAATATCCGTCATGATGGCTCAGCCGCACTGGTCCAAGACCCAATAATTGACGGGTTCCACCTGACTCGCGTCCTTATGGACGGAGGTAGCAGCCTCAACCTGCTCTATCAGGATACAGCGCGAAAAATGGGCATTAACCCATCACGGATCAAGCCCACCAGGACTACCTTCAAAGGAGTCATACTAGGTGTAGAGGCCCGCTGTACGGGCTTAATCACACTAGAGGTTGTCTTTGGATCTCCGGACAAGTTCCGAAGCGAGGATTTAATCTTCGATATCGTCCCCTTCCGCAGCGGCTATCACGCACTGCTCAGATGAACTGTGTTTGCTTGATTCAATGCAGTACCACACTATGCTTCTCTCAAGCTCAAGATGCCCAGTCCATGTGGCATCATAACGGTCAATGGAAATACGGAACGCTCCCTCCGTACAGAAGAGCACACAGCTGCCTTAGCAGAAGAAGTACAGAGCGACCTTCTCAAGCAGAACCTTAATTTGGCCGCCGAGCCCATGGACACCGTTAAGAGGGTCCGAGCTACTCTGCAAACAGGAGAGCTCGGCTCATCAGGAGCACGACTAGCAATCTGGCCTCCGTCTCAGCCCCGATCAAGTGGTGGCATTCATGCCGCGTGTACATAACTATGCACTCAAAATCCCATGGGCATCGATGGAGGCATATCTAGCTTGTGGTCCATAGTACGGCTCAACCGACATCGGATACACACATACTTTCACTTTTACTTGTCTCCTTTTCAGGTCTCAATCCCACAGGCCTCATCTGGCGGTCTGGTCATCGGTCCTCTTGAAGGATAAACACACCAAGACGGCGAGAAACGCAGACATATGGGGGACTTTTTAGGTGATTCCGTTAACGATAACTCTACCTGTTTTTCAGGACCCACATGCAGTTCTCCCTTGGTTTCGGCATGTTAAATAGCCTGTTGCTTATCGCACTACCTGTATTAATGCGCCTTGACGTACTAATTAAATTACAATGAGAACAGTCTGCGGCTGGAGCTTTAGGACCCCAACTTTTCACCCTTGCACCTTTTCTGTTTTCTTCCTCTTTTTTCTCTCAGCTTCCTTGTGGATAACCCTATTAGGTAGCACCCGTACACTTTGGTACGTGTGATGTTTGCCAGGGGCTTCATAGCACCCCACATTGCGGCAACAAAAGTCCGAACACTTTTTATAAGTATAGTTCGGCACCCCGAATTTAGCATTATATGCATTGGCTCCAAATCATGTCTTTGGTCAATAGTTGGGTTACCCGGCTCCTGTGCTTGCTACCTGACGTTCCGCTATATCGGCTAGGGTAGTAAAGGGAGAACTACTGCGATTGTGCCTTGGTTTATCCAAAGGTGCACCTTAGAAGAGAAAGCCGAAAACTGATTGTCATGATGCGGCGAGAGCCAGTCAGCTGTTCAGAGGTTACAAATCGTTGGAGATTTCTTCCGCATTACACGAAGGATTGGTACTTCCCGATCAGACACTTATAGAACTCTAGTTCGGATACTAGGGGATGCGCCCATGTTTTTATTGTCGAACTCCTATGGCTAAGTGAGGGCGTTATAGCCGCATAGTCTGGTTGCCTGGTTCGTTGCGCTAAACAACTCCTTCAAGGACCATCTAATTGGATCAAAGATTGTTTAGACTCCATCCCGAACACCCCCCGTACTACCTACGTGGGGGCAGAAGCCGATGAATGGTTAACCCTCAGATTTCATACAACACGACCGCACAGGAAGTAAAAATTTAAAAACATAACCAGCATTATATTGCACAATCACTTCGTTTTATCATACAAGGTAGAGGGACCTCGAATACATTCATTCAAACATTGTGTCTTTCGCACAATGATCCGCAACAATGCGAGACCCCTCCAAGACATCGCCGAAGTATCGCTCGGGTGTGCGGTGCTCCTTGCCCTCCAGCGGCCCCTCGGTCGCTAATTTGACAGTGTCCAGCTTCGCCCACCAGACCTTGCAATAGGAGAAGGCCAGACATGCGCCCTCGATGCAGACAGACCACTTGACGACATCCAGCCGAGGACAGGCATCCACCAGTCGCTTACCGAGGCCGAAGTACTGATACGTCTCCAACGTATCTATAATTTTTTATTGCTCCATGCTATATTATCTACTATTTTGGACATTATTGGGATTTATTATCCACTTTTATATTATTTTTGGGACTAACCTATTAACCGGAGGCCCAGCCCAGAATTGTTGTTTTTCGCCTGTTTTAGGGTTTCGAAGAAAAGGAATATCAAACAGAGTCCAAACGGAATGAAACCTTCGGGAATGTGATTTTTAGGAAGATTATGATCCGGGAGACTTGGACCCTACGTCAAGAAAGGAAACAAGAGGGCACGAGGTAGGGGTGTCGCCCACCCCCACCAGGCGCCCCCTCCACCCTCGTGGGCCCCCTGTTGCTCCACCGACGTACTCCTTCCTCCTATATATACCTACGTACCCCCAAACGATCAGATACGGAGCCAAAACCCTAATTCCACCACCGTAACTTTCTGTATCCAAGAGATCCCATCTTGGGGCCTGTTCCGGAGCTCCGCCGGAGGGGGCATCGATCACGGAGGGCTTCTACATCAACACCATAGCCTCTCCGATGAAGTGTGAGTAGTTTACCTCAGACCTACGGGTCCATAGTTAGTAGCTAGATGGCTTCTTCTCTCTTGTTGGATCTCAATACAATGTTCTCCCCCTCTCTTGTGGATATCTATTCAATGTAATCTTCTTTTGCGGTTTGTATGTTGAGACCGATGAATTGTGGGTTTATGATCAAGTCTATCTATGAATAATATTTGAATCTTCTCTGAATTCTTTTATGTATGATTGGTTATCTTTGCAAGTCTCTTCGAATTATCAGTTTGGTTTGGCCTACTAGATTGATCTCTCTTGCAATGGGAGAAGTGCTTAGCTTTGGGTTCAATCTTGCGGTGTCCTTTCCCGGTGACAGTAAGGGCAGCAAGGCACGTATTGTATTGTTGCCATCGAGGATAACAAGATGGGGTTTTCTTCATATTGCATGAGTCTATCCCTCTACATCATGTCATCTTGCTTAAGGCGTTACTCTGTTTTTAACTTAATACTCTAGATGCATGCTGGATAGTGGTCGATGAGTGGAGTAATAGTAGTAGATGCAGGCAGGAGTCGGTCTACTTGTCTCGGACGTGATGCCTATATACATGATCATACCTAGATATTCTCATAACTATGCTCAATTCTATCAATTGCTCAACAGTAATTTGTTCACCCACCATAGAATACTTATGCTCTCGAGAGAAGCTACTAGTGAAACCTATGGCCCCCGGGTCTATCTTTATCATATTAATCTCCTACTACTTAGCTATTTCATTTGCTATTTACTTTCCCTTTATTTTACTTTGCATCTTTATCATAAAAATACCAAAAATATTATTGTATCATATCTATTAGATCTCACTCTCGTAAGTGGCCCTATAGGGATTGACAACCCCTATTTGCATTGGTTGCGAGGATTTATTTGTTTTGTGCAGGTGCGAGGGACTCGCGCGTAGCCTCCTACTGGATTGATACCTTGGTTCTCAAAAACTGAGGGAAATACTTACGCTACTTTGCTGTATCATCCCTTCCTCTTCGGGGAAAACCAACGCAGTACTCAAGAGGTAGCGAGAAGGGTTTCTGGCGCCGTTGCCGGGGAGGTCTACGCAAAAGTCAACATACCAAGTACCCATCACATACCCTTATCTCCCGCATTACATTATTTGCCATTTGCTCTTGTTTTCCTCTCCCCCCACTTCACCCTTGCCGTTTTATTCGCCCTCTCTCTCTATCCTCCCTCTCTATTTGCCTCTTTTTTCCCGCTTGCTTTTTGTTTGCTTGTGTGTTAGTTTGCTTGCTTGTCACGATGCCTCAAGATAATACTAAATTGTGTGACTTCACCAATACCAACAATAATGATTTTATTAGCACTCTGATTGCTCCTCTTACCGATGCTGAATCTTGTGAAATTAATGCTGCTTTGCTGAATCTTGTCATGAAAGATCCGTTCTCCAGCCTTCCTAGTGAAGATGCCGCTACCCATCTAAATAGCTTCGTTGATTTGTGTGACATGCAAAAGAAGAAAGATGTGGATAATGATATTGTTAAATTGAAGCTATTTCCTTTTTCGCTTAGAGATCGTGCTAAAGCTTGGTTTTCGTCTTTGCCTAAAAATAGTATTGATTCATGGAACAAGTGCAAAGATGCTTTTATCTCTAAGTATTTTCCTCCCGCTAAGATCATCTCTCTTAGAAACGATATTATGAATTTTAAGCAACTTGGTCATGAACATGTTGCACAAGCTTGGGAGAGAATGAAATTAATGATACGTAATTGCCCTACTCATGGTTTAAATTTGTGGATGATTATACAAAAAATTTATGCCGGATTGAATTTTGCTTCTAGAAATCTTTTAGATTCGGCCGCGGGAGGCACTTTTATGGAAATCACTTTAGGAGAAGCTACTAAACTCCTAGATAATATTATGGTTAATTATTCTCAATGGCATACTGAAAGATCTACTAATAAAAAGGTGCATGCGATAGAAGAAATTAATGTTTTGAGTGGAAAGATGGATGAACTTATGAAATTATTTGCTAATAAGAGTGTTTCTTCTGATCCTAATGATATGCCCTTGTCTACTTTGATTGAGAATAATAATGAATCTATGGATGTGAATTTTGTTGGTAGGAACAATTTTGGTAACAACGCGTATAGAGGAAATTTTAATCCTAGGCCTTATCCTAGTAATCCCTCTAATAATTATGGTAATTCCTACAACAATTCTTATGGAAATTATAATAATATGCCCTCTGATTTTGAATCTAATATTAAAGAATTTATTACTTCGCAAAAGAATTTTAATGCTATGATTGAAGAAAAATTGCTTAAGATTGATGATTTGGCTACGAATGTTGATAGAATTGCTCTTGATGTTGATTCTTTGAAACTTAGATCTATTCCACCTAAGCATGATATCAATGAGTCTCTCAAAGCCATGAGAATTTCCATTGATGAGTGCAAAGAAAGAACCGCTAGGATGCGTGCTAAGAAAGATGCCTTTATAAGAGCGTGTTCTTCTAGTTGCTATGAAAATAAAGATGAAGATCTAAAAGTTATTGATGTGTCCCCTATTAAATCTTTGTTTTGCAATATGAATCTTGATAATGATGGGACTGCATATGATCCACCTTTACCTAGAAGGCGTTCCAAGAATTCGGAATTTGTTGATCTTGATGCTAAATTTGATAAAAGTGGGATTGAAGAAATTAAAACCCTAGATGTTGCTAAACCCACTATTATGGATTTCAAGGAATTTAACTATGAAAATTGCTCTTTGATTGATTGTATTTCCTTGTTGCAATCCGTGCTAAATTCTCCTCATGCTTATAGTCAAAATAAAGCGTTTACTAAACATATCGTTGATGCCTTGATGCAATCTTATGAAGAAAAACTTGAATTGGAAGTTTCTATCCCTAGAAAACTTTATGATGAGTGGGAACCAACTATTAAAATTAAAACTAAAGATCATGAATGCTATGCTTTATGTGATTTGGGTGCTAGTGTTTCCACGATTCCAAAGACTTTGTGTGATTTGTTAGGTTTCCGTGATTTTGATGATTGCTCTCTAAACTTGCACCTTGCGGATTCCACTATTAAGAAACCTATGGGAAGAATTAATGATGTTATTATTGTTGCAAATAGGAATTATGTGCCCGTAGATTTTATTGTTCTTGACATAGATTGCAATCCTTCATGTCCTATTATTCTTGGTAGACCTTTCCTTAGAACGATTGGTGCAATTATTGATATGAAGGATGGAAATATTAGATTCCAATTTCCATTAAGGAAAGGCATGGAACACTTTCCTAGAAAGAAAATTAAATTACCTTATGAATCTATTATGAGAGCCACTTATGGATTGCCTACCAAAGATGGCAATACATAGATCTATTCTTGCTTCTTATGCCTAGCTAGGGGCGTTAAACGATAGCGCTTGTTGGGAGGCAACCCAATTTTTTTTATTCCTTGCTTTTTGCTCCTGTTTAGTAATAAATAATTTATCTAGCCTATGTTTTGGTTGTGTTTTTGTGTTTAATTAGTGTTTGTGCCAATTAGAACCGTTGGGAAGACTTGGGAAAAGTCTTGTTGAACTTGCTGTAAAAAACAGAAACTTTAGTGCTCACGAGAACTGCTGTAATTTTTATTTGGAGAGTGATATTTAGTTAATTATTTTTGCAGATAATTAATAGATAAATTCCTCACGTCCAGAAATTTATTTTATAATTTTTTGGGTTCCAGATCTTGCACTATCTACAGATTACTACAGACTGTTCTGTTTTTGACAGATTCTGTTTTTCATGTGTTGTTTGCTTATTTTGATGAATCTATGGCTAGTAAAATAGTTTATAAACCATAGAGAAGTTGGAATACAGTAGGTATAACACCAATATAAATAAATAATGAGTTCATTACAGTACCTTGAAGTGATATTTTATTCTCTTTCGCTAACGGAGCTCATGAGATTTTCTACTTTAAGTTTTGTGTTGTGAAGTTTTCAAGTTTTGGGTAAAGATTTGATGGATTATGGAACAAGGAGTGGCAAGAGCCTAAGCTTGGGATGCCCATGGCACCCCCAAGATAATCTAAGGACACCTAAAGGCAAAGCTTGGGGATGCCCCGGAAGGCATCCCCTCTTTCGTCTACTTCTATCGGTAACTTTACTTGGAGCTATATTTTTATTTACCACATGATATGTGTTTTGCTTGGAGCGTCTTGTATGATTTGAGTCTTTGCTTGTTAGTTTACCACAATCATCCTTGCTGTACACACCTTTTGAGAGATCCATACATGATTTGGAATTTGTTAGAATACTCTATGTGCTTCGCTTATATCTTTTGAGTTATATAATTTTGCTCTAGTACTTCACTTATATCTTTTAGAGCACGGTGGTGGATTTGTTTTATAGAAACTATTGATCTCTCATGCTTCACTTAGATTATTTTGAGAGTCTTAATAGCATGGTAATTTGCTTAAAATCCTAATATGCTTGGTATGCAAGATTAATAATAAAACTTTCTTATGAGTGTGTTGAATACTATGATAAGTTTGATACTTGATAATTGTTTTGAGATATAGAGATGGTGATATTAAAGTCATGCTAGTTGAGTAGTTGTGAATTTGAGAAATACTTGTGTTGAAGCTTGTGATTCCCGTAGCATGCACGTATGGTGAACCGTTATGTGATGAAGTCGGAGCATGATTTATTTATTGATTGTCTTCCTTATGAGTGGCGGTCGGGGACGAGCGATGGTCTTTTCCTACCAATCTATCCCCCTAGGAGCATGCGCGTAATACTTTGCTTTGATAACTTTTAGATTTTTGCAATAAGTATATGAGTTCTTTATGACTAATGTTGAGTCCATGGATTATACGCACTCTCACCCTTCCACCTTTGCTAGCCTCTCTAATACCGCGCACCTTTCGCCGGTATCATACACCCACCATATACCTTCCTCAAAACAGCCACCATACCTACCTATTATGGCATTTCCATAGCCATTCCGAGATATATTGCCATGCAACTTTCCACCGTTCCGTTTATTATGACACACTCCATCATTGTCATATTGCTTAGCATGATCATGTAGTTGACATCGTATTTGTGGCAAAGCCACCATTCATAATTCTTTCATACATGTCACTCATGAGTCATTGCATATCCCGGTACACCGCCGGAGGCATTCACATAGAGTCATATTTTGTTCTAAGTATCGAGTTGTAATTGTTGAGTTGTAAGAAAAATAAAAGTGTGATGATCATCATTATTAGAGCATTGTCCCAGTGAGGAATGGATGATGGAGACTATGATTCCCCCACAAGTCGGGATGAGACTCTGGACGAAAAATAAATAAAAGAGGCCAAAGAAGCCCAAATAAAAAAAGGAGAAAGAAAAGAGGCCATAAAAAAGAGAAAAGACCCAAATAAAAAAATGAGAGAAAAAGAGAGAAGGGACAATGTTACTATCCTTTTACCACACTTGTGCTTCAAAGTAGCACCATGATCTTCATAGTAGAGAGTCTCTCATGTATCACTTTCATATACTAGTGGGAATCTTTCATTATAGAACTTGGCTTGTATATTCCAATGATAGGCTTCCTCAAATTTCCCTGGGTCTTCATGAGCAAGCAAGTTGGATGCATACCCACTTAGTTTCTTTTTGAGCTTTCATATACTTATAGCTCTAGTGCATCCATTGCATGGCAATCCTACTCACTCACATTGATATCTATTGATGGGCATCTCCATAGCCCGTTGATACGCCTAGTTGATGTGAGACTATCTTCCCCTTTTTGTCTTCTCCACAACCACCATTCTATTCCACCTATAGTGCTATATCCATGGCTCATGCTCATGTATTGCGTGAAAATCGAAAAAGTTTTGAGAATGTCAAAAGTATGAAACAATTGCTTGGCTTGTCATCGGGGTTGTGCATGATTTAAATATTTTGTGTGGTGAAGATAGAGCATAGCCAGACTATATGATTTTGTAGGGATAACTTTCTTTATCCATGTTATTTTGAGAAGACATAATTGCTTTGTTAGTATGCTTGAAGTATTATTACTTTTATGTCAATATGAACTTTTGTCTTGAATCTTTCAGATCTGAATATTCATACCACAATTAATAAGAATTACACTAAAAATTATGCCAAGTAGCACTCCACATCAAAAAATCTGTTTTATCATTTATATTTACCTACTCGAGGACGAGCAGGAATTAAGCTTGGGGATGCTTGATACGTCTCCAACATATCTATAATTTTTTATTGCTCCATGCCATATTATCTACTGTTTTGGACATTATTGTGCTTTATTATCCACTTTTATATTATTTTTGGGACTAACCTATTAACCGGAGGCCTAGCCCAGAATTGTTGTTTTTTGCCTGTTTTAGGGTTTCAAAGAAAAGGAATATCAAACGGATTCCAAACGGAATGAAACCTTCGGGGACGTGATTTTTAGGAAGATTATCATCCGGGAGACTTGGACCCTACGTCAAGAAAGAAAACAGGAGTGCACGAGGTAGGGGGCGCGCCCACCCCCACCAGGCACGCCCTCCACCCTCGTGGGCCCACTGTTGCTCCACCGACGTACTCCTTCCTCCTATATATACCTATGTACCCCCAAACAATCAGATACGGAGCCAAAACCCTAATTCCACCGCCGTAACTTTCTTTATCCACCAGATCCCATCTTGGGGCCTGTTCCGGAGCTCCGCCGAAGGGGGCATCGATCATGAAGGGCTTCTACATCAACACCATAGCCTCTCCAATGAAGTGTGAGTAGTTTACCTTAGACCTACGGGTTCATAGTTAGTAGCTAGATGGCTTCTTCTCTCTTTTTGGATCTCAATACAATGTTTTCCCCCTCTCTTGTGGAGATCTATTCAATGTAATCTTCTTTTTGCGGTTTGTATGTTGAGACCGATGAATTGTGGGTTTATGATCAAGTCTATCTATGAATAATATTTGAATCTTCTATGAATTCTTTTATGTATGATTGGTTATCTTTGCAAGTCTCTTCGAATTATCAGTTTGGTTTGGCCTACTAGATTGATCTTTCTTGCAATGGGAGAAGTGCTTAGCTTTGGGTTCAATCTTGCGGTGTCCTTTCCCGGTGACAGTAAGGGCAGCAAGGCACGTATTGTATTGTTGCCATCGAGGATAACAAGATGGGGTTTTCTTCATATTGCATGAGTCTATCCCTCTACATCATGTCATCTTGCTTAAGGCGTTACTCTGTTTTTAACTTAATACTCTAGATGCATGCTGGATAGCGGTCGATGAGTGGAGTAATAGTAGTAGATGCAGGCAGGAGTCGATCTACTTGTCTCGGACGTGATGCCTATATACATGATCATACCTAGATATTCTCATAACTATGCTCAATTCTATCAATTGCTCAACAGTAATTTGTTCACCCACCGTAGAATACTTATGCTCTCGAGAGAAGCTACTAGTGAAACCTATGGCCCCCGGGTCTATCTTTATCATATTAATCTCCTACTACTTAGTTATTTCCTTTCTATTTACTTTGCCTTTATTTTACTTTGCATTTTTATCATAAAAATACCAAAAATATTGTCTTATCATATCTATCAGATCTCACTCTCGTAAGTGGCCCTATAGGGATTGACAGCCCCTATTTGCGTTGGTTGCGAGGATTTATTTGTTTTGTGCAGGTGCGAGGGACTCGCGCGTAGCCTAATACTGGATTGATACCTTGGTTCTCAAAATCTAAGGGAAATACTTACGCTACTTTGCTGCATCATCCCTTCCTCTTCGGGGAAAACCAACGCAGTGCTCAAGAGGTAGCAGGTAACTGCCGGGTATAGCTTCGGCTGGCCACAACCGGATTATTAAATCCTTCATGGCCAGTTAGGCCACCCTATGCAGCTCGACCAGCTGTTTTAGCTGATTGCTGAAGGGCACCGGATGTTCTGGCGTGAGATATTGCAACCAGAAGAGCTTCTCCATGGAGCCCCCTTCTTCGGCTCGGAAGAACTCTGCGGTGTCAGCCACACTGCACGGCAGATCAGTAAAAGCCCCTGGAGAACTCCGAATCCGGGTTAGTAAACGATATTTCATCTTCACATTCTTCCTTTGCATATTGAATGCCTTACCCGCCGCGATCTTCCTGGCCTCCTGGATCTCTTGGAGGGCGCCCTGGGCCTCATTCCGGGCTGCCTCCGCACTCTGACGAGCCTTGGCGAGTTCGATCTCTTGAACCGACGCATCGCGCTCCAAGGCCTCGCACTTCTTCACCGCATCCTCGAGCTCCTGTTAGACCTCATTGACCCAGGCCTTGAGCTTCTTCCGAGCGGCCTGCTCCTTGACAGCCTTCCCTTCGGTTTTGACCAGGGCCTTTTTCAGGACCTCGACCTCGGTCGTCGCCTCTGTACACATCATGGCATTTCGGTCATTGCATATCATTTTCCTTTTTTCAAATACATAACAGGTTATTACTTACCTTGTTTTTTCTGGAGTTGCCTCTTCACCTGGCCTAGCTCCTCCTCGGCCTCCGCCAGTTTCTGCTTCAGTCCGGAGACTTCGGCAGTATGCGAGGCTACGGCCAACACCGACGCCTGTGTTTACATTTCAGAAAAATTTAGTTAGTTTCCTGCAATAGGAGATTGATCCTGTGTCCGGCTTTTTCTTTCCGAACACTGGATAGTGTCTCAGGGGCTACTGTCTACAATGGGAGTTTCTCTTTTTTGCGTCGCTTACCTCAGAACCCGTCAGCGGGCTGCTACAGGCTTCGGTTAGTCCGCTCTTGGCAGACTAAACCCTTTCAATTACCGTGCCCATAAGGACACAGTGCTCATCCACAATGGAAGCGCCTCACAACACCTCCAGAAGATTATCCGGTGCCCCTGGTTGGACAGGGGTCACCGGCGAATAGGCATCCCCCTTCTTTCGAAGGAGGTTGTCTGCCGGATTCCGGAGCTGCATTGGTCTCCGGAATTGAGTCCTGAGGGCCAAATTGAATATGGCCCTCCCCACCAGTCTCCATCGGGATTGATTCCCCTTGGTGTCCGGCGATGGGGGTTTCGCCTTCTGGCGCCTCCTGAGCTTCTCCCCTGCCTGGAACAGTCCTTCGGGACAGCACCTCCGTATCGTCCTTGGCCTGGGGGGAGTGAGCGGCTTGCGGTGAATCGCTGGCCATCGCCTTGGAAACCAGCGAGCCTCTTGACGAGGATCGCAGGGAGCTGTTGTGGGCCGGACTACAATAACATAACCAATCATGTCAATACAATGAGGAGGCAAAACTTTATGGGCGGATATAACTCTTAGCACTTACGATGTGGGTCGCGGCTTAGTGCGGGGGCGTTGCTCCAGAATGCTTTCAACGTCCCATGCGGAGCTGCCCACGAGTGGGCCTTTCCCCTTCTTGGGCGCCTCCGCCTCCAGAATGGTGGAGGCCACCCTCTTCTTCTTCCCTTCATCAGGGGGATGGTTGTTTTCCTCCTCCTCCTCATCGTCGTCATCTTCGGCGGCGGAGGAATGAGTCTTGTCTTCGGACATTGCGTTCGAAGCACCCTTGCGGCAGGGGCCACTCCGGACCCCCTTGGCCTTCCTTGTGGCCTTCTTCTCCGGCGCCTTGTAGGGAACCGGCACCAGCATATTCGCTAAACGCGAGATGATTGGTTCTTCACGCAGCGGAGCCGGACATTGGATCTGTTTCGCCCTCTCCATCCAGTCCTGAAGAATCAATGACGATAAAAGCTTAGACATAATCCTTGAAACAAGCAAGTAAGGGTTGCAGTAAGAATAATATACCTCGTTGGCGAGGTGGTTGATGTCATGCCCACGGTCCGAATTGGCCGGCGGTGTTTCGTTGCCCTTAAAAAGCAACCTCCAGGCATCTTCGTGAGTGGTTTCGAAGAGCCTCTTCGGGGTATGGTGCTTATTCGGATTGAACTCCCATAGAGGGCGCCTTCGGCTTTGGCATGGAAGAATCCGGCGACCTAGCATCACCTGGATTATATCGATGAGTTTGACATCTCTATCCACCATGTTTTGAATGCGCATTTGCAGCACGGTCAGCTCGTTTGGCGAACACCAGTTCGGGCCCTTGTCGACCCAGGAAGTGAGTCGCATGGGAGCGCCAGAGTTGAATTCGGAAGTTGCGGCCCAGGTGGTGCCGCGGGGCTCTGTGATATAGAACCAATGTTTCTGCCATTCTTTTGCAGTCTCCACAAAAGTGCCTTTTGGCCAGGTGACATTGGCCAACTTGCTCACCATGGTGCCTCCGCACTCCGCTTGCTGGCCATCCACCACCTTCGACTTCACATGGAAGACCTTGAGCCAGAGCCCGAAGTGGGGTTGGATGCGAAGGAAGGCCTCACACACGACGATGAATGCCGAGATGTTGAGGAGGGAGTTCGGGGATAGATCATGGAAGTATATCCCGTAGTAGAACATCAGCCCGCGGACGAAGGGGTGGAGTGGAAATCCTAACCCGCGGAGGAAATGAGGGATGAATACTACCATCTCGTTGGGCTTTGGCATGGGAACGATTTGTCCCTGGGCCGGAAGGCGGTGGGTAATTCCCTTCGCCAGGTACCCGGCCGCCCGAAGCTCAGCGATGTCCTCCTCCTAGACGGAGGAGGCCATCCACTTGCCTTGACCTCCGGATACGGACATGGTTGAGTGCTTGCTCGAGATGGAGAAGATGAGAACTTGGGCGTTGGAGCTCAAGAGTGGAAGGGCAGAGGAAGAGAGAAGGCATGGGTGAAGAAAAGGGATTCTTATCTCCTTATAAAGGCAGTAAATATTGAACGCCTCCCCACTCGCCTTGAAATTCGCCTATTCCCAAGGGTTGTGTAAACGGCACGGTTGGGTTACCCACGCCCATATTGATGAGCATCCCGCAATAAGGGGAGACGATCTCTGCTTTGACAAGACGTGTCAATGGAAATCGCATCTGGAAACACGGGATGGCAGACAAAACGGTTTGATATAGTGACCGGGCAGACGTGATGTCATGTTGTAAAAAGTTGTCCACAAATGGGACTCGTGGAATATTAAATTCTCTCAACGGTTGTGTGTGGTGTGTGTTACAGGTCCGGACACGTTCAATACATCCAAAGACTACCTTGGAATTCAGAAGGAGGAACCCGCCTTGCAGTGTCGAATACAGATCTGCGCGTCGGATACCTTGTCATTGAAGCCAGGTTCAGGGCCTACTGAGGGAGTCCTGGACTAAGGGTCCTCGAGCGTCCGGTCTGTTAGCCATGGACCGGACTGATGGGCTGTGAAGATACGAAGACCGAAGAGTGCACCCATGTTTGGAGAGGACTCTCCTTGGCGTGGAAGGCAAGCTTGGCGATGGAATATGTAGATTCCTTTCCTTGTAACCGACCTTGTGTAACCCTAGATCCTCCCCGTGTCCATATAAACTGAAGGACTTAGTCCGGAGGGCATAGACATTATCATAATCGTACAAGCTAGGCCTCTAGGGTTTAGCCATTATGATCTCATGGTAGATCAACTCTTGTAATAGTCATTTTCATCAAGATCAATCAAGCAGGACATAGGGTATTACCTCCATAGAGAGGGCCCGAACCTGGGTAAAACATTGTGCCCATGTCTCCTATTACCATCGACCTTAGACGCATAGTTCGGGACCCCCTACCCGAGATTCGCCGGTTTTGACACCGACAGTAGCCATGTCTCGAGTGGATCATATGTGATATCACTAAGGAAGGAAGTCACCTCGTTCTCGAGAGCTCTAGCTCATGCTCGTGTCATAGGTCCTCTTGTCTCTTGATGAAACGATGGTAGGTCCGTGGGGATGACCATAGGATGCTCCGCATCACAAGAAAATGGATATGTGACGGCATAAGCGCCTCAATTTTTGGAGGTTCATTAAAAGAGAAGATTTATTAAGATTTGGGCTGTATATAATATTAATAACAGGTGACATCATGGCGGATTACCGCAATCTCAGGAGATGACGTCATGGCGGGTTACAATATCTCGCAAGAAGATGAAGAAAGATTTTTCCTAAGTGTTGAAGATTGACATGAACAAGTTCAAATCAACTTGGGGCCTAATGTTGGGGATATGACAATTGGATATGACCCGCCCAGGAGGGGCCGGGTTATCCCAATGGCGATTCATAAACCAAGCCCATTAATATGTTGAAGATGGCGGTTCATATAGTGGGCTTGTTAAAGGGCCCAAAGCCCAAAGGCGGCTTAAGGCCCATAAGTGTAAACCGCCATGTATATGTGACTTGTATTGTAAGGCATGTAACATAAGTCACCGGGCCGGACACGTTTGTATGAGCCGGCCGGCACTCTGTAAGCCACGGGGCGTCAACCCGTGTGATCTGGCAGCGACTTAGGGCAAGAAACAACAGATCGAAAGCCAGGCCAAGCGCATTCGCTCCCTGGTAATCGAAACCCTAGCAATACCACCTCAAACTAGATTAGGCTTTTACCTTCACCGTAAGGGGCTGAACCAGTATAAACTCCCGTGTCCTTTGTCCCGTTTAACCCCGTTAAGCTAACTACATAGCAATGGCTCCACAACTAAGTCCTTCCGCTAGGACATCTGCCGTGACAATTCCACGACCAGACCAGTTTTGATGTAATCTTTATCTAATTACAGACGGGAGATTATTAATGATTGGGAACCAATATCCCAAACGGATTATTTAATTGAAACGTGAGTGTTAGACCAACAACGAATATGTGCTATGCTTTGGTTAAGCAATAAAGCGGCAGCATTAATCATCCAAATAGAAAACAATATACGTGCTGCCACGCGACCCGTGTGCCATGCGAGCAGGCGTGAGTTGACGGGACGTGTCCACCGCGCAGGCAGACGGGGAGGCGTGCCTACAGGTGTGTGAATTGACGGAGGCGTGCTCGCTGCGTAGTGTCATTAGGAGGCGTGCGAGTAGCTGTGTGAAACTTTGGTAGGCATGCCAGCAATCTGGTGCGCATGCTCACTGGGAGGCGAGCCATCGGTTTGACCGCCGCCCGCCTCTCTCCCACAACTCCCACTACTCCATATTAATGGTACGCCCGAGCGGCCGCACCTCCCATCCTCGCTACGCACACACAATCCTCTCTCTCCGATTGCATCCTTGACGCTGCTCTCAATCCACAAAGCCGTCAGTGTATGAGGATGCCGCCGAAAGTGCCCCATCGAAGGGAGTGGTGATGTCGGGGCTGCTAAAGCACTGGAGCACGGTGTGGAGATGGAGACAGAGGTTGCCATCACCGCCGATGAGTTATCGCTGCACCCTGACATCGTCGACAGCATCGAGCTTCCACAGCCGGAGGCGAAGTTCCACACCAACTCCGACGGCCACTCCGGCGACGACTCTGACGACGACGGACAGCTGGTTAGTCATCTATACCCATTTGTGTGTCAAATAGATCATAGGGTTTCTCTGGTTACTCCTCCCTCCCCCTTTTTGGAATAGAAATCCTATGGTTATTGATGTAGGGTGGAACCCTAGATGGCCGATCTTTCATGAAAGGAGCGGATCCCACGAGGAACACGAGGGGAAACACGAGGGGAGAATCACAAGAGAAACACTCAAACTAACAAGTATGATCACACATGCGCTAGATCCATGAACACAAAGGGAGATACATGATCCACGATCAACAAGGGACGATACACGGTAACCGGTTCTTCTCCAAAGGAGGTCTTGATGGGGCCACCCAAAAGGGGGTCTTGAATCCAAGGGGATCTTCTCCGAAGAGGGGTCGCGGTCTCTCTCGTGGAGTAGATTCGTAATGGATGAGCAAAGCTCTATCTCTAATGAGCTACTACTTTGCTAACCCTAGCTAGGAGGAGTAGGAGGTCTATATATAGTCTTAGTGCAAAAGGGGACGAAGTGAGGGGGTACATGGGCCTCGGGCCCGAATCCTATGCGCAGACAGGTATCGGACATCCGCTGGGGACCGGTCGTCCAGTGGCTCATGGGCGTCCGGACGTCCAGTGGCTTCCGGTCTTCCGCTGGTTCTGGCTCGGTTGCATGGGCACTGGATTTTCGGAGTTGGTCGATCGTCCGGTGGTGTCGGTCTTCCGCTGATTTGACTCGGGTGCTATGACACCGGTCGTCCGGTCTGGGCCGGACGTCCGCTCGCTGGGGCTTGGCTGGGGCTTCAGTCTCCGGACGTCCGGTCCCGACCGGTCGTCTGGTGGTTGTAGCTCCGTTGGCCTTCCTTCTTCATGACCTTGGCGCTTGGTGTCCTTGTTGCCTTGTCCGATGGGTGTAGCTGCTCCGTGACCCTCCTCCAAGTACCTGATCACGCATAGTGTTTCCGCTTGAGGTAGTAGCCATGTCTCATGTATAGAAAGTGGTAGTTTGGAGAGGAGCGTGTTCACCTTATCTTCAATAGCCTTTTCTCGTGCCCTTGTCATTCGTCCAAGTGGTGTTGTGGGAGACGTAGGTAGGTCCATGGGGATGATCTTGGGATGCTACACATCATCTCCCCTCCCTTGGGAAAGATCCGACCTCGGATCGAATTCTTCATCACCATGGTAGGGCGAGAGATCCTTGACGTTGAAGAGGTCCTGCAAAGCGTTGTTGTTGCCGCGTGGGAGGTCGATCTTGTAAGCGTTGTTGTTGTAGCGTGCAAGCACCTTGAAGGGTCCATCCGCTCATGGTAGGAGTTTGGACTTGTGTTCGGTGGGGAAGCGGTCCTTGCGAAGGTGTAGCCACACAAGATCACCAATATTGAATACCATGGGGTGCTTGTTGATGTTGAGCTTGGTCACAAGATGTTGTACTTGGCACTCGATAGTGTGCCTTGTTTCTTCATGCACCTTCTTGAGATGGTTCACACGTGCACTTGAGTCCATGTTGATGCGCTCTTGGAGTGGTAGAGGAAGAATGTCCAATGGTGACAATGGGTTGAATCCGTAGACGACCTCGAAGGGGGGCTTGCCGGTAGTTGAGTGACTTACGCGGTTGTAGGCGAACTCGGCGATAGGTAGACACTCCTCCCACTGCTTGATGTTCTTCTTGATTAGCACACGAAGTAGAGCGGCGAGTGTGCGGTTGGTCACCTCTGTTTGGCCGTCGGTTTTTGGGTGGTAAGCCGTGGAGAAGAGTAGCTTGATTCCGAGCTTGGCGCATAAGGTTTTCCAAAAGTAGCTTAGGAACTTGTCGTCGCGGTCCGAGACTATCGTCTTTGGCACTCCATGTAGATGAAGTATTTACCTACGAAAGAGATTGGCAACATGTGAAGCATCGTCTATCTTGTTGCAAGGAATGAAATGTGCCATCTTAGAGAATCGGTCCACAACAACAAATATCGAATCCTTTGCATTTCTAGCTAGGCAGTCCAAGTACAAAATCCATGTGAATATCTTCCCATGGTTGATATGGAATTGGGAGAGGCATGTAGAGGCCATGGGATTGGGCTTTAGACTTAGCTTTGTGACATATAGAGCATCGGTTGGTGAAGCGGTTGACGTCGCGGAACATCTTGGGCCAATAGTAGTTCTTGGAGAGCGTAGCGAATGTCTTGTCGCGTCCAAAATGTCCCATTAGTCCTCCTCAATGAGATTCCTGCAAAAGCAACAAACGAAGAGAAGACCCGGGGATGCAAAGTTTGTTAGCTCTCATAAGATATCCATATTTGATGTAATAGCGTTCCCAAGAGGTATGCGTCAAACACTTGACATAGGGAATATCAGAAGTAGCATCATGTGCATACAAGTCTTCCATGTGCTCAAAGCCAATGGCATCCAATTCAAGTTGAGTAACAAGCATGCATATGCGGGAAAGAGCATCCGCCACAACATTTTACTTACCTTTGATGTACTTGATGTCATAAGGAAAAGACTCAATGAATTCACTCCATTTAGCATGACGCTTGTTCAGCTTAGTTTGACCCTTAAGGTATTCAAGCGTTTCATGATCGGTACGAATGATAAATTCATGAGGGCAAAGATAATGTTCCCATTCATGCAAAACTCACACTAAAGCATATAACTCTTTGTAATATATGGGGTAATTGAGTTGCGCTCCGGAAAGTTTCTCACTAAAGTAAGCTGTGGGGCGCTTCTCTTGCGTTAACACACCTCCTATACCATTACCACTAGCATCGCAATGAATCTCAAAGGGTTTGTCAAAGTTGGGTAACGCAAGCACGGGAGCATGAGTAAGCAAATTTTTAAGCTCATTGAATGCGGTATCTTGTGATGGCCCCCAAACAAAGGGTGCATTCTTCTTGCTTAAAGCATGCAAAGGTGAAGCAATGGTGCTAAAGTCCTTCACAAATCTACGGTAAAAACCGGCTAAACCAAGGAAGCTACGCACTTGATGCAAGTTGGTTGGTTGTGGCCAAGTTTTAGTAGCATTGATCTTAGAGTCATCAACATGAACACCCTTAGAGGAAACAACAAAACCCAAGAAAAAGAGCTTATCACTCCAAAAAGGCATTTTCCATGTTAGCATAGAGAAGCTCTTTTCGAAGAGTTTGCAAAACGGTTCAAACATGGGTGACATGATCTTTGAGATATTTGCTATAAACAAGGATATCATCGAAGTAGACCACAACAAACTCACCAATGTAAGGGCGAAACACATAATTCATAAGACGCATGAAAGTACCCGGTGCTTCCGATAAACCCATAGGCATGACTAACCACTCATACAAACCAAACTTCATTTTGAAAGCGGTTTATCATTCATCACCCTCTTGTATGCAGATTTGATAGTAACCACTTTTAAGATCAATTTTGGAAAAGATAGTGGCACCACTAAGTTCATCAAGCATATCATCAGGGCATGGAATGGGATACCTATAGCGAACGGTGATAGCATTGATAGGTCTACAATTGGAACACATGCGAAAGCTACCATCTCTTTTTGGCACAAGAATGACCGGAACGGCACAAGGACTCAAACTTTCACGCACATGTCCATGGTCTATGAGATGTTTTACATGGCTTTGTATTTCTTTGGTTTCTTCGGGGTTGACGCGGTAGGGAGCTTTGTTCGGAAGTGGTGCTCCGGGGATGAGGTCGATGTGGTGCTCGATGCCTCGTAGTGGAGGTAGACCCAGAGGTAGCTCGTCGAGGAAAACATCTTGGAATTCCTGCAAAAGAGAAGACAACACTAAAGGTAGAGTGTGAGAGGTGTTAGCTTGTGGTGCATTGTCCTTGCATAAAAGGACATAGTGCATGACACTAGATGGGTTCTCACACACTTCTCTTATCTCACTTTTGGTGGCAAATAGAACTAGGTTCTTCTTTTCACTCATCGTGGAGGCACTCAATTTGGGCTTGTGGCGCTCACTCTCTTTTTGGTGGTTCGCTCTCTCACTATTCTCTCCACGATGGGTGGCTTGCCTGTCGGCGATCACTTGGCTTGGAGACATAGTGTGAAGTACGTACTCCTTTCCTTTCATCTTGAATATGTAGTGGTTCGTTCGGCCGTTGTGGGTGACACCTCTATCAAATTGCCATGGTCGACCAAGAAGAAGGTGGCAAACGGTCATTGGAACAACATCACACTCCAAAGTGTCTTCGTAAGCTCCAATTTTGAAGGGGACTTGCACTCTATGCTCGACTTGGATAGTGCCGGAATCGCTTAGCCATTGAACTTTGTATGGATGTGGGTGCTTCGTCTTGAGCAACTGGAGCTTGGAGCAAAGTTCTTCACTGGCTAAGTTATGACAACTCCCTCCATCGATGATGACCTTGACGGACCATCCATTGATGTCGGCCTTGGTATGAAAGATGTGGCATCTTTGGTCTTCTTCTTGGTGATGTTGAAGGGTCAAGACCTTGGAGACAACAAGAGCGGGACTTGAATCTTCATCACAAAATACTTGTTCCTCTTCATCGTTCACTTGCCGGTGCATGGCGACTTGCTCAAGTGCTTCCGTTTCTCCTTCACTCATGGAGTCATATGTACCATCGTCGTTGAGGATCATGGTCCGCTTGTTGGTACACTCAAAGGACTTGTGGCCTCGACCTCCGCATGTGAAGCATTTTAAGGAACTTGTCTTGACGGTCTCATCGGTTGGGGTAGATGATGATGAAGCTCTTGGCGTGAAGTTTCTCATTGTAGGAGGATGACTTGAGGTTGTCGAGGCTTTCTTGTAACTCGACTTGTCGACGTTGCTTGTAGAAGGCTTGGTTGATGTAGAAGGTGTTGGAGTCGTTGAAGCTTGGGTGTTGGAGAAACCATAGGACTTGGATGAGAACTTGGCATACGTGAAGTCATCTTGCACTTAACGTTCCGCTCTGGTAGCTTGATACACTAGCTTGATGAGGTTCAAGTATGGTTGGAAGTCGGCGATCTTCTTGATAGGGCGATTGAGTCCATTCAAGAAACGTGCCATAGTTTGCTCATCATCTTCCGTGACATTGGCTCGTATCATTGCAATCTCCATTTCCTTGTAGTACTCTTCAATGTTCTTGGTTCCTTGCTTGAGAGTTGGAGTTTCTTGAAAAGGGCGCGGTTGTAGTAGGTAGGCACGAAGCGTGCTCTCATGACATCCTTCATTTGCGCCCAAGTAGTGATGGGTGGTTCACCTTTTACCTCTCGGCGCTCAATGACTTGTTCCCACCAAATGAAGGCATAGTCTTCGAACTCAAGGGATGCCATCGCGATCTTCTTATCTTCTTCATAGTTGTGCAAGCAGAAGATTTTGTCGACCTTCAATGCCCATGAAATGTACTCTTTGGGATCATTGCTTCCATTAAACTTGGGCATGGTGAACTTTAGCTTGTTGTAACGTTGCTCTCCATTCTATTCGGGTCGGGGATGATGACGTCCTTGACGAGGAGGATTGCCTCTCACAACTTCCTCTTGTCGTGGAGGATTTACATTGTCTTCTTTCTCTTGTTGAACGTGATGTTCTTGGCAAGCTTGTGGAGGAACTTGTCGATCTTGACGTTGCACGCGAGCTTGATATATTCGTTCGTGAACTTCTTCGCGAAGCGCTTCTTTATGTTCACGAGCTTGTCGGCTTCGGTTGGCTACGGCTCGACTTGATTCCTGGAGGGCACGTTGTGCCTCAAGTTCTTGAGCTTCTCGCAATTGTAACTCTTGACGTTGTGCCTCGGCATCTTATGCTTCTTAGTGCAGACGTGCTCGCTCTTCCTCTTCGTGTTGGCGTTGTCGTTGTCGTCCTCGTGCTTGCACAAAGGTAGCTTGGTTTTGATGATGTCATTGTTCTTGAGAGTTGTTGTCGTGTAGAGGGTTGCGGTTGGCTTGACGATCTTGAGGCGTGGCACGACGAAGAGTGTTCGATGTCGGTGTACTTGAGCCGGAGATGGTGTAGTCGGAGTGTCGATTTGAGCAGCTCCGTCTTGATGAGGACGAAGTGAAAGAAGAACGGTTAAGCAACAAAGCACGAATCTCGTCCATTTTTGTGTAATTCTCTTGCTTGTGGTCATCGAGCTTGTGGTCGAAGTAATCTCTTGTGCGTTGCTCGGAGAGTCGCAAGTCTGTGGCGAGGTTGTCGATGCGTTCGCTCATTGCTTGTTGCTCTTGATGCAAAGCATGTTGTGCACCAAAGAGGTGGCTCTTTGTGACGTAGGAGTTCATGTCGCCGTCTTGCCCGATGAAGAGTGGGTTGGTAGAAGTACTTGGCCTATCCATCATTCCAAGGGAAATATGTGAGTGGTAGAAAGAGAAGAACATATATCGAATGTACCTTGACCGATGTTGAAGGTGGATCAAAGATCACTCCAATGTGGAACAAGGAAATAGCACAATTGGTACCAATTCTTGTCGGTTTCTCACACCTGCACAAGTAAAAGCTTATGGTGGAGCTTGGTAAGGATGGTGGCACAAAATTTGATGCAATTGTTAGTGAGCTTGAATAATTTTGGAAAAGATTTGCAAGTTTGCAATGCAACAAGTAGACCAAGCAAAATATGGTACACGGAAACACACACACAAAGAGATGAATGGGGTCGTGCAACCAAGGGTGAGCCAAATTGTGGAATCCACAAAAATGCTCTTGTTGCACAACACTAGAGAGACGCTAGCACGATTGCACAATAGGCGGATACAAAGACTTGTGCACAACCTACTAAGCAAAAATGCAACGACTTCTATCCCAAGATGATGTGTTATTACGATGATATGATCCAAGATGATCTAGTATGACAATCTTAATGTTGTATGATGCTATGGTTCTTGCTTAAAAGCTCTTTGCTTATCTTTTCCTTTTGCTTAAAAGCTTGTTCGGCTCTTTGTGTTTGAGCTCTTTTCTCATGCAATGCTTGACGAACAAAGATAGCAATTCAGTATGTGATGGCACTTTGTGACACAAGAGATGATATGCACCAATGATATGTATGCTATGGGAAGTATGATCACTAATGTGCACAAGTCACGTTACCGGCAATACTCAAAGGCTAGTCCCGTTGGGTAAGCGACTCAAAATTGGGCTATGACGGTTATCAATGTAATGGCAAGGAGTGGACAAAGATGTCGTCTAATTTACCATCATTGCTTATGGTTGAGCATGTCACGAAACCAAGATGAGGTTACCGAGAAGGTCGTTGTTGATGATGCGTCTGTGGCGAAGATGAGTGGCGGTGATGTTGATGTCGAACCATGCCTAAATCGCCAAAACACAATAGGACACATAACTCCAACTCAATTTCTCAAAGCACAAAGTTGCAAAACGTATCGGAGTGCGAAACGAGTAACGAATGGTTGTTGTGGAAAGTTGTGGAAGTATGGGGATGTGTATGCGGAAGTGGGTGGTGGCTGCAATTTTTAGGGGGGGTTCAATTTCGTCAGGGTTTGACGGACGTCCGGTGGTTACGGTCGACTGGCCACCGGCCGTCCGGTAGCTGACGGACGTTCAGTGCCTGGGCGAAAATTCGGGCATGGGTAGAACAACTAGGGTTCATGGTGGAGAGATCAAATCCGTCGAATCCGGGCGATTTCGTGGATGGAAAAGGTGGAGACAAAGGGGAAAAGCTAGATCCACTCAAGGCAAAGCAAATCCACAGATCAAATCCAACAAAATTTCATCACACCAACAAATCACAAAAAATTGGGGCTATTTTTGTGGGGAATTTTCGAATTAGGGACAAAATCAACAAAAACAAGGCTATAAACACAACGGGGAGGCTCTGAAATCGTGATCAACGTGGCTCTAGATACCAAGATGATGTAGGGTGGATCCCTAGATGGCCGATCTTTCACAAAAGGAGCGGATCCCACGAAGAACACGAGGGGAAACACGAGGGGAGAATCACAAGAGAAACACTCAAACCAACAAGTATGATCACACATGCGCTAGATCCATGAACACAAAGGGAGATACATGATCCACGATAAACAAGGGACGATACACGGTAACCGGTTCTTCTCCAAAGGAGGTCTTGATGGGGCCACCCAAAAGGGGGTCTTGAATCCAAGGGGATCTTCTCCGAAGAGGGTCCGCGGTCTCTCTCGTGGAGTAGATTCATAATGGATGAGCAAAGCTCTATCTCTAATGAGCTACTACTTTGCTAACCCTAGCTAAGAGGAGTAGGAGGTCTATTTATAGTCTTAGTGCAAAAGGGGACGAAGTGAGGGGGTACATGGGCCTCGGGCCCGAATCTTGTGCGCAGACAGGTACCGGATGTCCGCTGGGGACCGGCCGTCCGGTGGCTCTTGGGCGTCCGGACGTCCGGTGGCTTCCAGACTTCTGCTGGTTCTGGCTCGATTGTGTGGGCACCGGATTTTCGGAGTTGGCCGCGTCTGGTGGCGTCGGTCTTCCGCTAATTTGGCTCGGGTGCTATGACACCGGTCGTCCGGTCCGGGTCGGATGTCCGCTCGCTGGGGCTCGGCTGGGGCTTCAGGCTCCGGACGTCCGGTCCCAACAGGTCGTTCGGTGGATGTAGCTTCGTTGGCCTTCCTTCTTCATGACCTTGGCGCTTGGTGTCCTCGTTGCCGTCTGATGGGTGTAGCTGCTCCATGACCCTCCTCCAAGTACCTGATCATGCATGGTGTTTCCGCTTGAGGTAGTAGCCATGTCTCATGTATAGAAAGTGGTAGTTTGGAGAGGAGCGAGTTCACCTTATCTTCAATAGCCTTTGCTCGTGCCCTCGTCATTGGTCCAAGTGGTGTCGTGGGAGACGTAGGTAGGTCCATGGGGATGATCTTGGGATGCTCCACATCAGTTATGTTCTCCCAATCCATGAAATCTGAGTAAGTTTTGTTAGATCCATGTAGTGTATTGATTATTTGAATGGTACAGGTGATAAGTGATTAGTTGTTTCATCTGTGCAAATGATTTCTGCTAGTAATCTGACTAGGGTTAGTGTTCGTGCTAATAATTCCTAGCCAGGGCTTGACAATTGATTTTCAATGACCTACATATGTTTGTGCCATTTTTTTCTTCAAGATTGGTTTGTACATAGACGACTGTGCTTAAAAATCAAACCATAATCTCTGGATATGTATAAATAAATAGACATAAATTCCTAATCCTACTTCACGGCATGTAATCATTGATTTGATGCCAAATTTGTTTTACTATTTGTATAGGTGATGTCTGACGATGTGGACAGCGAGGATGAAGATGTCCAAAGGAGGCACAACAGGCAAATCCTGAGGGAGCTTTATGCGGGAATGCATAACAGGCGTATTAGGACCTAGAACGGCAGCTATGGATGCCCATTTTGCAACCAGAAGCTTCATGATGTGTATCTAAGTGTTCTGGCGCATGCAAGAGGACGGGCCGTTGGCTCCTTCAAGCAGAAGTATTCTCGTAGGGTGGCGCACGGCGTGTACGCCGAGTACCTGGAGAAGCTTCAGGATCATGCCGGCATGTGAGATGAGATGTGGGATGGATCGAACTATATATGTACGCTTGAGTATGCTTAATGCTGTTGAACTATGTACTACTTACGGTTGAACTATGCTTATGTACGTGTACTCTTATTATCTATTTCTGAGTTTGTTAAATATTTCGCCAAATTTTGGTAAAAATTACAACGAGGGACCACTAAACCAGGACGGAGGTAGTACGTCAATCACACAAGGTTCCCAAAATTGGAACCGTGTGCAATGACTTTCATTTTGCCTACCGCGTCAATCACACACAGTTCGCTCTAGTAAACCATAGCCCCCTGCTACCTCTTGAGCACTGTGTTGGTTTTCCCCGAAGAGGAAGGGATGATGCAGCAAAGTAGCATAAGTATTTCCCTCAGTTTTGAGAACGAAGGTATCAATCCAGTAGGAGGCTACGCACTAGTCCCTCGCACCTGCACAAAACAAATAAATCCTCGCAACCAACGCGATAAGGGTTTGTCAATCCCTACACGGCCACTTACGAGAGTGAGATCTGATAGATATGATAAGATAATATTTTTGGTATTTTTATGATAAAGATGCAAAGTAAAGTAAAAGCAAAGTAAAAAAGCAAAGGAAATAACTAAGTAGTAGGAGATTAATATGATGAAGATAGACCCGGGGGCCATAGGTTTCACTAGTGGCTTCTCTTGAGAGCACAAGTATTCTACGGTGGGTGAACAAATTACTGTTGAGCAATTGACATAATTGAGCATAGTTATGAGAATATCTAGGCATGATCATGTATATAGGCATCACGTCCGAGACAAGTAGACCGACTCCTGCCTGCATCTACTACTATTACTCCACTCATCGACCGCTATCCAGCATGCATCTAGAGTATTAAGTTAATGAAAATAGAGTAACCCCTTAAGGAAGATGGCATGATGTAGAGGGATAAACTCATGCAATATGATGAAAACCACATCTTGTTATCCTCGATGGCAACAATAAAATACGTGCCTTGCTGCCCCTACTGTCACTGGGAAAGGACACCGCAAGATTGAACCCAAAGCTAAGCACTTCTCCCATTACAAGAAAGATCAATCTAGTAGGCCAAACCAAACTGATAATTCGAAGAGACTTGCAAAGATAACCAATCATACGTAAAAGAATCCAGAGAAGATTCAAATATTGTTCATAGATAGACTTGATCATAAACCCACAATTCATCGGTCTCAACAAACACACCGCAAAAAGAAGATAACATCGAATAGTTCTCCACAAGAGAGGGGGAGAACATTGTATTGAGATCCAAAAAGAGAGAAGAAGCCATCTAGCTAATAACTATGGACCCATAGGTCTGATGTGAACTACTCACAATTCATCGGAGGGGCTATGGTGTTGATGTAGAAGCCCTCCGTGATCGATGCCCCATCCGGCGGAGCTCTGGAATAGGCCCCAAGATGGGATCTCGTGGATACAGAAAGTTACGGCGGTGGAATTAGGGTTTTGACTCCGTATCTGATCGTTTGGGGGTACGTAGGTATATATAGGAGGAAGGAGTACGTCGGTGGAGCAACAGGGGGCCCACAAGGGTGGAGGGCGCGCTTGGGGGGGTAGGCGCGCCCCCCTACCTCGTGGCCTCCTCTTTTGTGTCTTGACATAGGGTCCAAGTCTCATGGGTCTTGTTCATTGAGAAAATCACGTTCCCAAAGGTTTCATTCCGTTTGGACTCTGTTTGATATTCCTTTTCTCCGAAACCCTAAAACAGGCAAACAACAGCAATTCTGGGATGGGCCTCCGGTTAATAGGTTAGTCTCGAAAATAATATAAAAGTGGATAATAAAGCCCAATAATGTCCAAAACAGTAGATAATATAGCATGGAGCAATCAAAAATTATAGATACGTTGGAGACGTATCAAGCATCCCCAAGCTTAATTCCTGCTCGTGCTCGAGTAGGTAAATGATAAAAACAAAATTTTTGATGCGGAGTGCTACTTGGCATAATTTTAATGTAATTCTTCTTAATTGTGGTATGAATATTCAGATCTGAGAGATTCAAGACAAAAGTTCATATTGACATAAAAATAATAATACTTCAAGCATACTAACAAAGCAATTGTGTCTTCTCAAAATAACATGGCCAAAGAAAGTTATCCCAACAAAATCATATAGTCTGGCTATGCTCTATCTTCACCACACAAAGTATTTAAATCATGCACAACCCCGATGACAAGCCAAGCAATTGCTTCATACTTTTGACATTCTCAAAACTTTTTCAATCTTCACGCAATACATGAGCGTGAGCCATGGATATAGCACTATAGGTGGAATAGAATGGTGGTTGTGGAGAAGAGAAAAAGGGAGAAGATAGTCTCACATCAACTAGGCATATCAACGGGCTATGGAGATGCCCATCAATAGATATCAATGTGAGTGAGTAGGGATTGCCATGCAACGGATGCACTAGAGCTATAAGTATATGAAAGCTCAAAAAGAAACTAAGTGGGTGCGCATCCAACTCGCTTGCTCACGAAGACCTAGGGCATTTTGAGGAAGCCCATCATTGGAATATACAAGCCAAGTCCTAAAATGAAAAATTCCCACTAGTATATGAAAGTGACGAAATGAGAGAGACTCTCTACTATGAATATCATGGTGCTACTTTGAAGCACAATTGTGGTAAAAGGATAGTAGCATTGCCCCTTCTCTCTTTTTCTCTCATTTTTTATTTGAGCCTTTTTCTCCTTTTTTATGGCCTCTTTTCTTTTCTTTTTTCGTCCGGAGTCTCATCCCGACTTGTGGGGGAATCATAGTCTCCATCATCCTTTCCTCACTGGGACAATGCTCTAATAATGATAATCATCACACTTTTTATTTTCTTACAACTCAATAATTACAACTCGATACTCAGAACAAAATATGACTCTATATGAATGCCTACGGCGGTTACCGGGATATGCAATGACTCATGAGTGACATGTATGAAAGAATTATGAACGGTGGCTTTGCCACAAATACTATGTCAACTACATGATCATACTAAGCAATATGACAATGATGGGGTGTGTCATAATAAACGGAACGGTGGAAAGTTTCATGGCAATATATCTCGGAATGGCTATGGAAATGCCATAATAGGTAGGTATGGTGGCTGTTTTGAGGAAGATATATGGTGGGTGTATGATACTGGCGAAAGGTGCACGGTATTAGAGAGGCTAGCAATGGTGGAAGGGTGAGAGTGCATATAATCCATGGACTCAACATTAGTCATAAAGAACTCATATACTTATTGCAAAAATCTACAATTTATCAAAGCAAAGTATTACGCGCATGCTCCTAGGGGGATAGATTGGTAGGAAAAGACCATCGCTCGTCCCCGACCGCCATTCATAAGGAAGACAATCAATAAATAGATCACGCTCCGACTTCATCACATAACGGTTCACCATACGTGCATGCTACGGGAATCACAAACTTTCACACAAGTATTCTTCAAATTCACAACTACTCAACTAGCACAACTTTAATATCACCATCTTCATATCTCAAAACAATTATCAAGCATCAAACTTCTCATAGTATTCAACACACTCATAAGAAAGTTTTATTATCAATCTTGTATACCAAGCATATTAGGATTTTAAGCAAATTACCATGCTATTTAAGACTCTCAAAATAATCTAAGTGAAGCATGAGAGATCAATAGTCTCTATAAAACAAATCCACCGCCGTGCTCTAAAAGATATAAGTGAAGTACTAGAGCAAAACTATATAACTCAAAAGATATAAGTGAATCACATAGAGTATTCTAACAAATTCCAAATCATGTATGGATCTCTCAAAAGGTGTGTACAGCAAGGATGATTGTGGTAAACTAAAAAGTAAAGACTCAAATCATACAAGACGCTCCAAGCAAAACACATATCATGTGGCGAATAAAAATATAGCTCAAAGTAAAGTTACCGATAGAAGTAGACGAAAGAGGGGATGCCTTCCGGGGCATCCCCAAGCTTTGGCTTTTAGGCGTCCTTAGATTATCTTGGGGGTGCCATGGGAATCCACAAGCTTAGGATCTTGCCACTCCTTGTTCCATAATCCATCAAATCTTTACCCAAAACTTGAAAACTTCACAACACAAAACTCAAAGTACAAAACTCAAACAAGAAAACAAAAGACCACTTCAAGGTACTGTAATGAACTCATTATTTATTTATATTGGTGTTAAACCTACTGTATTCCGACTTCTCTATGGTTTATAAACTATTTTATTAGCCATAGATTCATCAAAAAAAGCAAACAACACACGAAAAACAGAATCTGTCAAAAACAGAACAGTCTGTAGTAATCTGTAGCTAGCGCAAGATGTGGAACCCCAAAAATTCTAAAATAAATTTCTGGACGTGAGGAATTTATCTATTAATCATCTGAAAAAATAATTAACTAAATATCACTTTCCAAATAAAAATGGCAGCAGTTCTCATGAGCGCTAATGTTTCTGTTTTTTACAGCAAGTGTAACAAGACTTTCCCCAAGTCTTCCCAACGGTTCTACTTGGCACAAACACTAATTAAACACAAAAACACAACCAAAACAGAGGCTAGATAAATTATTTATTACTAAACAGGAGCAAAAATCAAGGAATAAAAATAAAATTGGGTTGCCTCCCAACAAGCGCTATCATTTAACGCCCCTAGCTAGGCATAACAAGCAAGGATAGATCTAGGTATTGCCATCTTTGGTAGGCAATCCTAAGTGGATCTCATAATAGATTCATAAGGTAATTTAATTTTGTTTCTAGGAAAGTGTTCCATGCCTTTTGAGGGAGTCCCGGATTAGGGGGTGTCTGGATAGCCGGACTATACCTTCGGCCGGACTCCTGGACTATGAAGATACAAGATTGAAGACTTCGTCCCGTGTCCGGAAGGGACTTTCCTTGGCGTGGAAGGCAAGCTTGGCGATACGGATATGTTGATCTCCTACCATTGTAACCGACTCTGTGTAACCCTAGCCCTCACCGGTGTCTATATAAACCGGAGGGTCTTAGTCCGTAGGACGGACAACAATCATACCATAGGCTAGCTTCTAGGGTTTAGCCTCTCTGATCTCGTGGTAGATCTACTCTTGTACTACCCATATCATCAATATCAATCAAGCAGGACGTAGGGTTTTACCTCCATCAAGAGGGCCCGAACCTGGGTAAAACATTGTATCCCCTGCCTCCTGTTACCATCCGCCTAGACGCATAGTTTGGGACCCCCTACCCGAGATCCGCCGGTTTTGACACCGACACCTTTCCTTAATGGAAATTGGAATCTAATATTTCCTTCCTTCATATCAATAATTGCACCAATCGTTCTAAGGAAAGGTCTACCAAGAATAATAGGACATGAAGGATTGCAATCTATGTCAAGAACAATAAAATCTATGGGCACATAATTTCTATTTGCAACAATAAGAACATCATTAATTCTTCCCATAGGTTTCTTAATAGTGGAATCCACAAGGTGCAAGTTTAGAGAGCAATCATCAAAATCACGGAAACCTAACAAATCACACAAAGTCTTTGGAATCGTGGAAACACTAGCACCCAAATCACATAAAGCATATCATTCATGATCTTTAATTTTAATTTTAATAGTTGGTTCCCACTCATCAATGGAAATTCTCATGGCTTTGAGAGACTCATTGATATCACGCTTAGGAGGAATAGATCTAAGTTTCAAAGAATCAACGTCAAGAGAAATTCTATCAACGTTCCTAGCCAACTCATCAATCTTAAGCAATTTTTCTTCAATCAAAGCATTAATATTCTTTTGTGAAGTAATAAATTCTTTAATATTAGATTCAAAATCAGAGGGCATCTTATTATAATTTCCATAAGAATTGTTGTAGGAATTACCATAATTATTGGAGGGATTACTAGGATAAGGCCTATGATTGAAATTTCCTCTATATGCGTTGTTACCAAAATTGTTCCTACCAACAAAATTCACATCCATAGACTCATTATTATTCTCAATCAAAGTAGACAAGGGCATATCATTAGGATCAGAAGAAACACTCTTACTAGCAAATAATTTCATAAGTTCATCCATCTTTCCACTCAAAAAATTAATTTCTTCTATCGCATGCACCTTTTTATTAGTAGATCTTTCAGTATGCCATTGAGAATAATTAACCATAATATTATCTAGGAGTTTAGTAGCTTCTCCTAAAGTGATTTCCATAAAAGTGCCTCCCGCGGCCAAATCTAGAAGATTTCTAGAAGAAAAATTCAATCGGCATAAAAAATTTGTATAATCATCCACAAGTTTAAACCATGAGTAGGGCAATTACATATCATTAGTTTCATTCTCTCCCAAGCTTTTGCAACATGTTCATGATCAAGTTGCTTAAAATTCATAATATCGTTTCTAAGAGAGATGATCTGTAACGCCCACGATGCGGCTATATCTCCCACGTGTCGAAGCACGACTTAGAGGCATAACCGCATTGTAAGCAATGTCGCAAGTGAGGTAATCTTCACACAACCCATGTAATGAATAAGGAAAAGAGGTACATAGTTGGCTTACACTCGCCACGTCACACAATAGCATAAATATCATTACATTCATCCAGATACAATCAAGGTCCGACTACAGAACCAAAATAAAGAACAACCCCAAATGCGACAAAGTCCCCGATCGCCCCAACTAGGCACCACTACTGATCGTCTGGAAAAGAAACATAGTATCGTCCTGAGTCCTCATCGAACTCCCACTTGAGCTCAGTCGAATCTCCTGGAGCGGTATCATCGGTCCCTGCATCTGGTTTTGAAGTAATCTGTGAGTCACGGGGACTCGGCAATCTCACACCCTCGCGATCAAGTCTATTTAAGCTTATAGGTAGGGTAAAAGGTATGAGGTGGAGCTGCAGCAAGCACTAGCATATATGGTGGCTAACATACGCAAAAGAGAGCGAGAAGAGAAAGCAAAGGCACGGTCGAGAAACTATGATCAAGAAGTGATCCTAGAACAACCTACGTTCAAGCATAACACGAGACCATGTTCTCTTCCCGGACTCTGCCGAAAAGAGACCATCACGGCCACACACTCTGTTGATTCATTTTAATTAAGTTAAGTTTAAGGTTATCTACAACCGGACATTAACAAATTCCCATCTGCCCATAACCGTGGGCACGGCTTTCGAAAGATCAAAACCCTGTAGGGGTGTCCCAACTTAGCCCATCACAAGCTCTCACGGTCAACGAAGGATATTCCTTCTCCCAAGACAATCCAATCAGACTCGGAATCCCGGTTACAAGACATCTCGACAATGGTAAAACAAGTCTAGCAAGACCACCCGTTGTGCCGAAAAATCCCGATAGGAGCTGCACATATCTCGTTCTTAGGGCACACCGGATGAACACTACGTACAACTAAAACCAACCCTCAAGTTTCCCCGAGGTGGCGCTACAAGTGGTTCTATTTTGGACCAACACTCAGAGGAGCACTAGCCCGGGGGTTTAAAATAAAGATGACCCTTCAGTCCGCGGAACCCAAGGGAGAAGAGGCTAGGTGGCGAATGGTAAAACCAAGGTTGGGCCTTGCTGGAGGAGTTTTATTCAAGGCGAACTATCAAGGGGTTCCCATTATAACCCAACCGTGCAAGGAACGCAAAATCAAGGAACATAACACCGGTATGACGGAAACTAGGGAGGCAAGAGTGGAACAAAACACCAGGCATAAGGCCGAGCCTTCCACCCTTTACCAAGTATATAGGTGCATTAAAAATAGACAAGATATAATAATGATATCCCAACAATAAACATGTTCCAACAAGGAACAAACTCCAAACTTCACCTCCAACTAGCAACGCTATACGAGGGGCTGAGCAAAGCGGTAACATAGCCAAACAACGGTTTGCTAGGACAAGGTGGGTTAGAGGTTTGACATGGCAATATGGGTGGCATGATAAGCAAGTGGTAGGTATCATAGCATAGGCATAGCAAAAGAGCGAGCATCTAGCAAGCAAAGATAGAAGTGATTTCGAGGGTATGGTCATCTTGCCTGCAAAGTTCTCTGAGTTGACATTAGCTTGATCCTCTTAAATGTACTCAACGGGCTCCTTGATCACATACTCATCTCCCGGCTCTACCCAAGCAAGAACACAAGAAAAGGGAGACACAATCAACCAAGTGCAATGCACAAGCAACATGATGCAAAACATGACATGATATGCGGGATGCGATATGTGATGCCTATGCATGTTTCAGAAAGGAAAGATCGAACCTGGCTTCAACTTGGAAAACCAAGAGTGCCACTGGAAAGATGAGTTGATTTCGGTCAAAATCGATATAAAGATCACCGGAATCGGATACACGGTTTGGAAATGGCAAGCAAAACAAATATGGCATCGATCTACGATTAACAGCACGAGACCATCTAAATGCGTCAAGAACAACAAGCTACTGCACTCTAACATAACAACAAAATACATGGAAGGGATCCACTCAAGATGCTTGACAAAAGATGAACACCGAGCTATGGCTAATTCACTCAATAGTAGGTTCAAACAAGCATGTCAAAAGTGCAAAAGATAACAGTTTACAGACTTAGTGAAAATAACAAGTCAGGAATTTAACATCAGGAAGCAATGTTTAGAGCAACATAACAATATTCTACAGGAACATATCATCGCAAAGCAAGGCATGGCATGAAGCTACTCAAAGCATACAACAAAAGTCCCTTACTGACCATAAGCCAAAAGGGATCAGAAAATACAATGGCAACCATGTGAACATAGCAATTATCGTTAATAGATTCAGACTTAGTAGAAAACTGGAACATGGCAAAATAGATATCAAGTAGGCATGTTTACGAGCTCGATGCACTCACCACAAGGCATTGCATGATAAACTAAGCATACACCCAGCAAGTAGACATGGCATAGAAGCTAAACATGGCAAGAACAACATCATAGCATGCACGGATCAACTACAACAAGCTCGGCAAAAATGCTTAACACGTAAACATTCTGCCAGGAACATTTTATAGCAAAAGTAGAGCTCGATTGACTCAAGCTAGGGTGCTCCATAAATACAAACAAAGACATGGATGGATAGAGCACAACAATATCTACAAAACATCCTTACTGATCATGCTCAAAAGAGGCATGGATCACTCTCTAGCAACAAGAATAAATGGCATAAAAATATTGACAAGACAAAGACTTAGAAGATTTCTAAGTCCCTGAAATCAGCAACATTACGAGAGCTACTTTGCATGCTTGTGCTAGTCACCACAGAGATCACAAAAATACATGGCATACACCCCTGTAAAGATGGCATGGCATACTTCAAAACTCATGTAGGGCTCAAGATCATAGGAGGCACCAAACAATCATGGAAAAAATGATAAATGTCCAATTACTGATATGAATCTGAAACTAACAGAAACTAGCACTCTTCCAACAGCATTTAGGGCATCAAGATGAGCTCAAATGAACATGATGCAATGAGAAGAAATGAAGTACTCGTCGAGACGAACAATTTGATATGCTACACACCCAAAATGGAGCCACGGATGCAGAGTTATGCCATGATGAAAATTGTCAAACATTACGGGGAGTTGGAGAGAAAGTCAATCGAGATCTAGGGTTTGTCGGGCACGCGAACCGAGGTGGCCGGATCTCTCGCCGGAGTTCGTCCGAGCTCGCCGGAGGTAGATCGGGGAAGCCGGATCCGGAGCGGGGGCTCGCCGGAGAGGAGGTGGCGCCGTCGAGGACGACATGGGCGGCGAGGGCGGCGAGGTGGAGCGGGGCGGAGCGGCGCGGTGCGGGCGGCGGGGCGCGGCGTCGGTGTGAGGCGGAAGGCAGCGGCGCACGCGGGCGCAGGGCGCGGCCCGAGCGAAGCGCGGGGAGGGCCCGCCCTGGGCCGAGTGGGCCGGCGGCGACGGACGACGCGGTGGCCACAGGTGGCGCTCGGTGGTTGGCCGGGGGGAGCGGGGCGAACGTGTCCGGCCCGGTCGGACACGTCCGGCAGCTGGAGGAGGAAGGAGACTAGGGTTAGGGTAGGGAATGATTCGAAAATTTTGGGGGAGTGGCCTTTTTATAGGTAGGAGGAGCTAGGAGGCTCCAAATGGAGCATGGTTTTCGGCCACGCGATCGTGATCGAACGATCTAGATGGTGGAGGAGGTTTAGGTGGGCTTTGGGCCACTTTGGAGGTGTGTTGGGCTGCAACACACACGAGGCCTTAACGGCTCCTCGGTTAACCGTTGGAGTATCAAACGAAGTCCAAATGGCACGAAACTTGACAGGCGGTCTACCGGTAGTAAACCAAGGCCGCTTGGCAAGTCTCGGTCCAATCCGAGAATGTTTAATACCCGCACACGAAAAGAGGTAGAAAGGGACACCGGAGGACATAGGAGCGTCGGAATGCAAAACGGACAACGGGGAAAATGCTCGGATGCATGAGACGAACACGTATGCAAATGCAATGCACATGATGACATGATATGAGATGCATGACAAAGACAAAAGAAACACGAAGACAAAAACCCGACAACGAGGAAATATCATAACTTAGTGCCAGAAATGGCAAGAGTTGGAATACGGCAAGTTACATATGGGGTGTTACATGATCTTAGCGGGATGAAAATACTTAGAGATAAAAGCATATTTGCATTTGTTCCACGAATCAATACTATTTTTAGGCAAAGACGAAAACCAAGCTTTAGCACGATCTCTAAGCGAAAAAGGAAATAGCTTCAATTTAACAATATCATTATCCACATCTTTCTTCTTTTGCATATCACACAAATAAACGAATCTATTTAGATGGGTAGCGGCATCTTCACTAGGAAGGCTGGAAAATGGATCTTTCATGACAAGATTCAGCAAAGCAGTATTAATTTCACAAGATTCAGCATCGGTAAGAGGAGCAATCGGAGTGCTAATAAAATCATTGTTGTTGGTATTGGTGAAGTCACACAATTTAGTGTTATCTTGAGCCATCGTGACAAGCAAGCAAACTAACACACGAGCAAACAAAAAGCAAGCGGGCAAAAAGAGGCAAATAGAGAAATAGAGGGAGGATAGAGAGAGAGGGCGAATAAAACGGCAAGGGTGAAGTGGGGGAGAGGAAAACGAGAGGCAAATGGCAAATAATGTAATGCGGGAGATAAGGGTATGTGATGGGTACTTGGTATGTTGACTTTTGCGTAGACCACCCCGGCAACGACGCCAGAAGTCCTTCTTGCTACCTCTTGAGCACTGCGTTGGTTTTCCCCGATGAGGAAGGGATGATGCAGCAAAGTAGCGTAAGTATTTCCCTCAGTTTTGAGAACCAAGGTATCAATCCAGTAGGAGGCTACACGCCAATCCCTCGCACCTGCACAAAACAAATAAATCCTCGCAACCAACGCGATAAGGGTTTGTCAATCCCTACACGACCACTTACGAGAGTGAGATCTGATAGATATGATAAGATAATATTTTTGGTATTTTTATGATAAAGATGCAAAGTAGAGTAAAAGCAAAGTAAAAAAGCAAAGGAAATAACTAAGTAGTAGGAGATTAATATGATGAAGATAGACCCGGGGGCCATAGGTTTCACTAGTGGCTTCTCTCGAGAGCATAAGTATTCTACGATGGGTGAACAAATTACTATTGAGCAATTGGCAGAATTGAGCATAGTTATGAGAATATCTAGGCATGATCATGTATATAGGCATCACGTCCGAGACAAGTAGATCGACTCCTGCCTGCATCTACTACTATTACTCCACTCATCGACCGCTATCCAGCATGCATCTAGAGTATTAAGTTAATGAAAACAGAGTAACGCCTTAAGCAAGATGACATGATGTAGAGGGATAAACTCATGCAATATGATGAAAACCCCATCTTGTTATCCTCGATGGCAACAATACAATACATGCCTTGCTGCCCCTACTGTCACTAGGAAAGGACACCGCAAGATTGAACCCAAAGCTAAGCACTTCTCCCATTGCAAGAAAGATCAATCTAGTAGGCCAAACCAAACTGATAATTCAAAGAGACTTGCAGAGATAACCAATCATACATAAAAGAATTCAGAGAAGATTTAAATATTGTTCATAGATAGACTTGATCATAAACCCACAATTCATAGGTCTCAACAAACACACCGCACAAAGAAGATTACATCAAATAGTTCTCCACAAGAGAGGGGGAGAACATTGTATTGAGATCCAAAAAGAGAGAAGAAGCCATCTAGCTAATAACTATGGACCCATAGGTCTGAGGTGAACTACTCACACTTCATCGGAGGGGCTATGGTGTTGATGTAGAAGCCCTCCGTGATCGATGCCCCCTCCGGCGGAGCTCCGGAACAGGCCCCAAGATGGGATCTCATGGATACAGAAAGTTACGGCGGTGGAATTAGGGTTTTGGCTCCATATCTAATCGTTTGGGGGTACGTAGGTATATATAGGAGGAAGGAGTACGTCGGTGGAGCAATAGGGGGCCCACGAGGGTGGAGGGCGCGCCGGGGGGGTAGGCTCGCCCCCCTACCTCGTGGCCTCCTATTTTGTGTCTTGATGTAGGGTCCAAGTCTCCTGGGTCTTGTTCATTGAGAAAATCATGTTCCCGAAGGTTTCATTCCGTTTGGACTCCGTTTGATATTCCTTTTCTTCGAAACCCTAAAACAGGCAAAAAACAACAATTTTGGGCTGGGCCTCCGGTTAATAGGTTAGTCCCAAAAATAATATAAAAGTGGATAATAAAGCCCAATAATGTCCAAAACAGTAGATAATATAGCATGGAGCAATCAAAAATTATAGATACGTTGGAGACGTATCACCCCCAAAATTATTTGTGGGACAGAAAACCCTCACCACCCAATTCAAAAAGGAAAAAAGAAGATCCTCACCATCCCCACGTCACAAAAACCCTCACCCCGCCCGCCACCCCCTCAGACCCTCCGATACATTCCCCATTCACACCTGCACAAGCTCCTCTGCGTCTATGCCATGGCACTGCCTATCGCAGCGGTAAACACTTAGCTCGACGCCTCCCGCGGCCGCAAGGCTGCCGTCAAAGCCCACCACATTTCACCACTTCCGCTTGCCGCCGCCTATTACCATCGACTTTCTCGACGCTGCTCGCGGTCGACCCAGCTCCGCTCGGTTGGGGAATCTGCCGTACTGGGGGTTCTTTCTCATGGACGACAAGGTAACTAATTTAACGAGATATTATCTCATCTCTTATCCCAATTCATCTGCCTCCTTTAATCACCCGGTGGAAATCATCGTGAATTCATTTTTATTCGAGCTGATTTGAGGGTTTTCTTTCATTCATATAATGTATAGTGTGCTGACACTTCAGGACTTTGCGACCTCCGCTAGAGATTCCATCTCACCGTACCAGATAACTTGAGGACGCGCGCGGTATGTTCAATCTCACCCTAAATCAGTTAGCATGGCCTACTTTCCTGAACATATTCTAAATATTGCTACATTTGGATAAAAGGTGCCACATGCACCATATACGTCAAAGGGGATTTCCCCCCTCTTCTTTCTATATTAGGCAAATTAATGATGTATTGCTCTTTTGATTACTCTCATATTTCCATGACATCATGTTTACCCTATCTGTTTAGTTACAGATTTTTGTCCTTCAATTTCAACTATTGTACAGTTCTTTCAATTTGGGCCCATATTTGCATGTTACCTTCTTTAACAATCCTACCATTTTCTGCAGAACATCCCTTGCTATGCAACAGATTATGTAGTGCACAATTTTTCCCTTTACATAGATGAAGGCTCCACGGATGTCATACTTGAAAGTGCAACTATCCCTGGGTGGTTTTGGTAATTCCTAACAACATATAGCTCATTGAGCTAATGCTACTTCAAGATAAACATTTCAAGAAATCTCAATGATTGGTATGGCATGGATGAGAAATGTGGACCCCTCAAAATGCTAAGGACAAAGGATTGAATCAAGCTCAAAGCTCAAGACTCTACATTTTTTCATTTTAAGTGATCCAAGATCACATTGAGTCCATAGGAAAAGCCAATACTATCAAGAGGGGGTGAGGTGTTGCTTAATGAGTTTCTTGCTCAAAGTGCTTAGTGATATGCTCCAAAAACCCTCAACTACTTTCTCACATCCACATATGTCCCAAACCAAAAGTCAAACTCGGCCCCACCGAAACTGTCTATCCGGAGCCACCGAGTTCAGTTGACATAGCCACTTCCAGAAACCCTAGTCTTTTCGGTCTTACCGATAGGGATCTCGGTCTCACCGAGATGGGATTGTAATCTCTCTGTTTCCCTTCGTAACGTTTCGGTCAAACCGAGATGAGCGATCGGTCCCACCGAGATTGTAATGCAAACTCCCTGTTTCCCTTTCGTAACATTTTGGTACAACTGAGATGAGCGAATTGGTCCCACCGAGTTTGCCTGACCAACTCTCTGTTTGTCTATTACCAAATCGGTCCCACCGAGTTTGTGTAATCAGTCTCACCGAGATTATGTTATGCCCTAACCCTAACGAAATCGGTCTCGTTGAGTTGACATGTCGGTCCCACCGGAAATCCTAACGGTCACATTATGAACTAAATCGGTCTGACCGAGTTTGAGGATTCGGTCCCATCGAGTTTGGTAAATTGTGTGTAACGGTTAGATTTTGTGTGGAGGCTATATATACCCCTCCACCCACTCTTCATTCGTGGAGAGAGCCATCAGAACATGCCTACACTTCCAACATACATTTTCTGAGAGAGAACCACCTACACTTGTGTTGAGGTCAAGATATTCCATTCCAACCACATAAATCTTGATCTCTAGCCTTCCCCAAGTTGCTTTTCACTCAAATCATCTTTCCACCAAATCCTATCCTATGTGAGAGAGTTGAGTGTTGGGGAGATTATCATTTGAAGCACAAGAGCAAGGAGTTCATCATCAACACACCATTTGTTACCTCTTGGAGAGTGGTGTCTCCTAGATTGGTTAGGTGTCACTTGGGATCCTCCGTCAAGATTGTGGAGTTGAACCAAGGAGTTTGTAAGGGCAAGGAGATCGCCTACTTCATGAAGATCTACCCTAGTGAGGCAAGTCCTTCGTGGGCGACGGCCATGGTGGGATAGACAAGGTTGCTTCTTCATGGACCCTTCGTGGGTGGAGCCCTCCGTGGACTCGCGCAACCGTTACCCTTCGTGGGTTGAAGTCTCCATCAACGTGGATGTATGATAGCACCACCTATAGGAACCACGCCAAAAATCTCTGTGTCTACATTGCATTTGCTCCCTCGAAACTCCTCCCTTTACCTTGATATGCAATTGTTTTACTTTCCGCTGCTATACTCTTAGAATTGCATGTGTAGGTTGATTGCTTGACCTGTGCTAAGTTGCTAAAATCCGCCAAGAATTAAAATTGGGAAAAGGCTAGATTTTTATTTGGTCAAGTAGTCTAATCACCACCCCCCCTCTAGACATACTTTCGATCCTACAAGTGGTATCAGAGCTTTGGTCTCCATTTGCTTTGATTTCCATAGCTTTTGGTGGTCATAGCCTTGGTTTCACAACCTAGGAGAGTATGGCGTCTAGCGAGGGAAATTACCACCGTAGAGGTCCTTACTTTGATGGTACTAATTTTGCTAGTTGGAAGCATAAGATGAAAATGCATATTCTTGGACATAACCCCGTCGTTTGGGCTATTGTGTGTATTGGCTTGCAAGATGAATTCTTTGATGGGAGAGAACCGAACCGTGAAGCTACCGCGGAAGAGTTGAAGATGCTGCAATACAATGCTCAAGCTTGTGATATTCTCTTCAACGGATTGTGCCACGAAGAATTTAACAAAATCAGCCATCTTGAGAATGCAAAGGAAATTTGGGATACTCTGATTGATATGCACAAAGGTACCGACTCCGTCAAGGAATCCAAATTGGATGTGCTTCAAAGTCAACTTGACAAGTTCAAAATGAAGGATGGTGAAGGTGTCGCTGAAATGTACACTAGGCTTGCTCTCATTACAAATGAGATTGCCGGCTTAGGAAGTGAAGAGATGACTGATAGATTCATCATCAAGATGATCCTAAGAGCCTTGGATGGAAAATATGATACCGTGTGCACATTGATCCAAATGATGCCCAACTACAGAGATCTCAAGCCAACGGAAGTCATTGGAAGAATTGTTGCTCATGAGATGTCACTCAAGGATAAGGAAGAGCTCCGCAACAAGTCAAGTGGTGCCTACAAAGCCTCATGTGATGCTCCCACATCATCAAATGAGAAGCAAACCTTCAATGAAGAATTGAGCCTAATGGTGAAGAACTTCAACAAGTTCTACAAGAGTAGAAGCAAGGAAAGAAGTTCCAAGTCAAGGTCCTACAATGACAAAAGATCTTCTAGTCGTGAGCATAACTGCTACAATTGTGGAAGACCCGGACACTATTCAAATGAGTGTACGGCTCCTTACAAAAGAAGAGAAGATTCTCCCAAAAGAAGAAGTTGGAGAGAAGAATCACTGCCAAGAGAGAGAAGGAGTAGAGATGATCGTTATGAACGAAGACCCTCTCAGAGAAGCAAGGATTCAGAGAGGAAGGACAAATCATCAAAGACCTACACAAAAAGAAGACATCAAGCTCATGTTGGTGAATGGGTATCCGGCTCCGACTCCAACAATCACTCAGAAAGAAGCTATCACTCCGACTCCGAATATACTCAAGATGAAGGTGTTGCTGATCTAGCACTTGTGTCAACCGACTCCTACGACATATTTGATTCACCAAATGAAGGAATTGGAAGATGCTTCATGGCTAAAGGTCCAAAGGTAACACTCCCCGAGTATGTTGATTTCAATAGTGATGAAGATGATTTGCTAGGAGATGATGATTTACTTGTTGACAACTCTAGTTATGAAAACTATGATGAACTTGCTATTAATCATAATAATCAAGATAAAACGAATGACGATGATAAGAAGAAGATTGAGCATCTAACTAAAGAACTAAACACTCTTAAGTTAGCTCATGAAACTACCTTGGAAGATCATCGAGAACTTTTAAAGACTCATGAGAAGCTACGCTTTGAAAAACTCAACCTTGAGCAAGAGCATGAGTTCTTAAAAGAAATCAATGATGATCTCGCAAGAAAAGTTCTTCTTACATTGCCAAGCGTTTACTCTTGTCTACTTACATGCCACAAGTTAAAATTAGCAACAAGAGTAAGAAAGATTCTTCTTCTAGTAGTAACAACAATCATGCTAAATCCAATATTGTTGCTTCTAGTAGTTCTCTTGATTCCACTAATGATTCTCTTAGCCAAGTTACACTTGAGCAAGAAAACAGCTTACTGAAGGGAATTATAGAGAAAGGTGTTTACAAGAGCCTTGCCAGGAGTAAGCAATTCGAGGAAATTGTACCCAAGCAAGGATGACACCAAAAGAATCAAGGTGTAGGTTTTGAATGAAAGTTCAATGCCAATGGAGTTAAGTGGGAAGAAGATCAATACCCCAAGACGAAGTTTGTTCCTCAACAAGATAAGTATGATCCTACTTCTTTCCAAGGAACACAAGCTCAAGATGATCTTCCACCACAAGCTAAAAGGCAAGGACATGCTTCAAGAGGAGATTGATGCATTTAAACAAGCACCTAAGGCCTTGGTCAAGTGAGTTCCCAAGACTACATCAAGTTCTACTTCATCAAGTATGACTACAACTCCAAGGATTCCCATCAAGATGGTGTGGATCCTGAAGAAGAAGAACTAGAGAGTTCTTGAGGGTGACTCCGCCAACATACTTCACTCATATCATTTTGGCAAGGACAAGTACAAACAACTTCCATATCTTGCACTAGTTCAAGGAGTCACAAACCCTCTTGTTGGTAAGACAAGGGACAAGGTAACCTAATGCTTTCATGGACATCATCCTATGTGAACATCACTCTATGTCTATGGATATCCTTGTTTGTTCCTCGTGGGACTAACCCGTGTAGGTATTGAAAGTGCAACTCACTCCAAAGGATTGCTCCAAAAGATCTACATCAACATTAAGCATCTACATCTTCAACACCTACATGAATTCATCATCGACAAAACCCAAGGTTAGTTCATCCCTATTAGGGGGGATATCACATCTAGGGGGGGCTTTACTCCAATCAATTGAGCTAAAGCAACTCTAATGGTGTGAACGCAACAATGCTTTATGTAAAAGTGGCAACCCACTTGTGCTTAAATGATGAGTATGACCTATGATCAAATGTTCTCATTTGACTCCTAAGTTAATATACTCATATATAGATGACCTAGTCATCGCCAAATTGCTTGATAGATGCTAGAGTGATTGTGCATGCTTTGTCACATATTTCATTTGCCATTTTATTGTGTGAGCATGTTGGATGCATATTTTACTCATTCAAGGACATCCATTTGTTGCTTTGATTGTTTGGCTTTTTTCTCTTTTGCCAAATGGATGGACAAGGATGCCTAAGAACTCCCTCTAGCTATCTGTGTTTTCCTCGTCTCAAACTCTATTCATGCTACATCACAAAGTTTGATCAAGTCAGATTCGAACCACTCTGTGTGAGGAGCACTCGGAGTACCCGATTTGTCATAGACTTAAACTTCCAAAACCTCTTTGTGCATTTCGGTATGACCGAGTCATCCATTTCGGTCACACCGAGTTGCAGTATCCGCTTGTAGTTCTGCATCTCGATGCCACCAAGTTGTTCCACTCGGTCACACCGGCAGGGTCAGGTTATATATACTGACGGGTCAAATTTTGGAAAAATTTCCGAAACCCTTCACCCGCGCGTAACCTGCTCTGCCTCTTCGGGTCTCCGGATCGTCCTATCGCCGCCAGTGACCTCCCGCCGCTGGTCTCCACTGCCATCAACGGCAATCTGCTCCGCCGTTGCTGCCGTAGCGAACACTCGCCGCTCTAGGGTAAGTGATTGACCCCTTGTGCTATCTTTTTCACTCTGATTCCTAGCACAAGGACACTGCCATGTTTCTTGCCACGATTGAGATTGATCCATCCAGCTAAAACTTCCTTAGGTCTAGATTGATTCAAAAATTTTAGGGTTAGCTCTCCGCAGAACTCATCTCGGACCAACCAAACTATAGAAATCGGTCTCACTGATTCGGCCTTGGCCATTGCACATGCGCTTTTTGGTCTGACCAAAACATGCAAATCGGTGTGACCAAGTTCAAAATTCTGTGAAACCTAGCAATCTCGGTGCCACCGAATGGTGACTCAGCCCTACCGAGTTCACTAGTTTAGGTTCCAAGTGTTGCTTCGGTATCACCGAGTTTCTCAATTCGGTAGCTCCGAGATCACTTCTGTAGAGAACTAAAACTAAGTTTTTTGACTCAATTATTTTGCAAAACCTCTATACTTTGTGATGCTCATCTACTCTACCTCATCTACAACCTATTCGCAGGGTCTGCTGACAGTTTTCCTGCAAGATGTCTGATCAAAGTGACAGCCAGAACAAATCTGAAGAACAGGTTCAGATGAGTGAGGGCACTAGTCCCTCCAGCTCTTCTGATGATGGAAGCAGGAGCACTCCAAGCAACTTACCTAAGGCAGCAACCAGATCCAGGAAGAAGAAAACCTCAGAATCTGAGGATGAGGATTATGTGGCCATTGAGGATGAGGCGACTTCAAGGAAAAAAGTACTGAAAAAGGAGTATGGCACAATTGCTACAGTTAAGCCAAGGATGCATAAGAAGGCACCAGCAAAGAGAGTTCCTATGTCTAAGGCCAGAGCATCCACTGCTGAAACCTCCAAGCCAACTGAAGAGGCAGTTGAAGAAGGGAAGAAGAGGAAGGAAAGGGTCAAGAAGACCACTGCCAGAGTGCTTGGCAGATCATCCATGACGAGAGATGATGATGAAGAAGAAGATGATGTTGCACCAGCACCCAAAGCTCAGAAGCTTATGGGAGATGAAATCAGATCAGGGGCTGCTCCATCAAAGCCTAAGTCTGCTCCCAAAGCTCCAGCTCAGAAGTCTGCTCCAAAGAGAAGCACTAGAAACATTTCAGCTGCAGAAAAGAACAAGGCCCCAGTGCCTGAGACTGTTGATGAAGAAGATGATGAAGCCCAAGTGCTAAGGAAGCTCAAGCCCAAGATCCCTCACCACAATGATGCACATCCTGTTGCAGAAAGCATGAAAATCAGGAAGGATTCAGGACTGAGATTATGGAGACAGTCTGATCCATATGCTGTCAGGAGGAGAACTGTTGTGGATTACAGGTTTCACACTAAGGAATAGCAAGACTTTTATGAGACAATTATGCTTGACAAGAAGCCCATAGTGTGTGACATGTGATGGGTTGACTGGGAGTACATCAAGGAGAATGAAGATCACTATCCATGTGTATATGACAGCTTCAAAGCATGTGGAGTTGATACATTTGTTGCCCAGAAGCTCACCAAGTGGAATGATGAGCTGATCATGCAGTTTTACTCCACTGCCCACTTCTACCCAGATGGGAAGATCATTTGGATGTCTGAAGGTACAAGGTACCAATCTACTATTGAAGAATGGGCTCAGTTGATAAATGCCCTAGAAGAAAGTGAGGATGACTTGGATGTTTATGCTGAAAAGAATAAAGACCATAACTTTATGGCCAACATGTACAAAGAGATCCCAGATGATGCATTGGATACTCATAAGTTTGGATCTGTCCACTTCTTGTTGTCTAGTCTGCCTACCATCAACTGGATCCTAAGGCACACATTGCTACCCAAGTCAGGTGATCACAAGATGATCAGATGACGTGCTATAAATTTGCTCCATTTGTTTGATGTGCCTCAAAAGTTCAAAGTCATGAGTCTGATTGTGGAGACAGTCAAAAGGACAACAGCTAATCAGAACAGAAGTTGTGGGCATGCCCCACAAATTCAGGAGCTCATCAACTCCAAGATGGGCACAGGCAAATATCTATTGGATAAGGAGCACCTGCCCATCTACCCTGAATTTGAAGACAACACTGTTGTCATGAATGAAAATGAACCATCATCAGCTCAAGCACATGAGAAGAGAGAGAAGGCAAGGGCAGAGAAAGCTACAAAGATGCCAACTGTTGAAGAGGCATCTCAAGTATTCTTGAAGACCAAGCAAGATTAGCTTGGATATTTGATCCAATCTACCTTGAGGATTAGAAGGGCTTGGCCACCCTGACTCAAAACTAAGAGAGCTTGGAGAGGATCGTTGAGCAGAAATTCTATGATCTTGACGTCAAAGTGACTGAGATTCAGACTGCAGTTGAGCAGCTTCAGGAGGAAGCAGAGGAGAGGGGAGGAAAAGCAACCACTGATGCTTTCAAGCGTGTGCCACGAGGTCCAAGGTCTGCTGCAGTGCCAGTCTCAGATACTAGAGCTTCAGTGTCAGCACCAGCAGTTACAGCTCCAGTGCCACCTCCAGCACCCACTCCATCAGCTCCAACTACTTCATCGGAAGCCTTCGTCCTTGGAGTTCTCTCTACACCACCTCCCGAAGAAGCCTGAGAGACGTATAGCACTATGCATTTTCAAACCTTTTGGTAACTTGTTGCCAAAGGGGGAGAAAAATGTATAGATCATAGGCTTCGAGAGAGAGTGTGTTGCTTTTTATCTCTCTTGCTATTTTGGTTGAACTACTTTATTGCATACTTGTGTGAGATACTTTATGTCCTTGTGAGATACTTGTTTGATCATGTGTTTGATCATATGCTACCCTTAATGCTTGTTGGATGATATTATCTCTTATATCCCTATATGATCATTCACTTGCTTGGTGATGAGTGCATGTTTTTAACTTCTATCATTTTGAGCACTCAACCAAGATGTATGTGACATGGAAGAGTAACCCATGATCCTAATCAATTGTGCATTTGCATTCAAAAGTAAATTTTAAATAATGCACAAATTTAGGGGGAGCTCTTGCTTATCACATACTTCTCAAAGCGAGGGTGTTTTTCAATCTTATTATCTTTTGTTGAAGCTTTGATCTATATGTTGTCATCAATTACCAAAAAGGGGGAGATTGAAAGTGCAACTATCCCTGGGTGGTTTTGGTAATTCCTAACAACATATAGCTCATTGAGCTAATGCTACTTCAAGATAAACATTTCAGGAAAGCTCAATGATTGGCATGGCATGGATGAGAAATGTGGACCCGTCAAAATGCTAAGGACAAACGATTGGCTCAAGCTCAAAGCTCAGGACTCTACATTTTTTTCATTTTAAGTGATCCAAGATCACATTGAGTCCATAGGAAAAGCCAATATTATCAAGAGGGGGTGAGGTGTTGCTTAATGAGTTTCTTGCTCAAAGTGCTTAGTGATATGCTCCAAAAACCCTCAACTACTTTCTCACATCCACATATGTCCCAAACCAAAAGTCAAACTCGGCCCCACTGAAACTGTCTATCCGGAGCCACCGAGTTCAGTTGACATAGCCACTACCAGAAACCCTAGTCTTTTCGGTTTTACCGATAGGGATCTCGGTCTCACCGAGATGGGATTGTAATCTCTCTGTTTCCCTTCGTAACGTTTCGATCAAACCGAGATGAGCGATCGGTGCCACCGAGATTGCAATACAAACTCTCTGTTTCCCTTTCGTAACATTTCGGTACAACCGAGATGAGTGAATCGGTCCCACCGAGTTTGTGTGACCAACTCTCTGTTTGTCTATTACCAAAATCGGTCCCACCGAGTTTGTGTAATCGGTCTCGCCGAGATTACGTTATGCCCTAACCCTAACGAAATTGGTCTCACCGAGTTGACATGTCGGTCCCACCAAAAATCCTAACGGTCACATTATGAACTAAATTGGTCTGACCGAGTTTCACGATTCGTTCCCACCGAGTTTGGTAAATTGTGTGTAACGGTTAGATTTTGTGTGGAGGCTATATATACCCCTCCCCCCACTCTTCATTCGTGGAGAGAGCCATCAAAACATGCCTACACTTCCAACATACATTTTCTGAGAGAGAACCACCTACACTTGTGTTGAGGTCAAGATATTCCATTCCAACCACATAAATCTTGATCTCTAGCCTTCCCCAAGTTGCTTTCCACTCAAATCATCTTTCCACCAAATCCTATCCTATGAGAGAGAGTCGAGTGTTGGGGATACTACCATTTAAAGCACAAGATGAAGGAGTTCATCATCAACACACCATTTGTTACCTCTTGGAGAGTGGTGTCTCCTAGATTGGTTAGGTGTCACTTGGGAGCCTCTGTCAAGGTTGTGGAGTTGAACCAAGGAGTTTGTAAGGGCAAGGAGATCGCCTACTTCGTGAAGATCTACCCTGGTGAGGCAAGTCCTTCGTGGGCGACGACCATGGTGGGATAGACAAGGTTGCTTCTTTGTGGACCCTTCGTGGGCGGAGCCCTCCGTGGACTCGCGCAACCGTTACCCTTTGTGTGTTGTAGTCTCCATCAACGTGGATGTACGATAGCACCACCTATCGGAACCACACCGAAAATCTCCGTGTCTACATTGTGTTTGCTCCCTCCAAACTCCTCCCTTTACCTTCATATGCAATTGTTTTACTTTCCGCTGCTATACTCTTAGAATTGCATGTGTAGGTTGATTGCTTGACCTATGCTAAGTTACTAAAATCTGCCAAGAATTAAAATTGGGAAAAGGCTAGATTTTTATTTGGTCAAGTAGTCTAATCACCCCCCCCCCCTCTAGACATACTTTCGATCCTACAATACTGCACACAAACCATGGATTTATAATCATTGCTACTGTAAGACTTGATGAACATGGTAACTCCTATTTTGGCATTGACTTTTGGAAAGAAATTGCAAAGTTTTATATATTGAAAGCTGGCACTAAAATTGCACTGCACATAAAAGGGCCTAGTCATGAGATATATGCTAACTTCCCCGACAAAATCATCCGTCCAGACATTGTTCGAAGTAAGTTTTCTTTTCAACTATCTGCATGTTGACTTACCCAGCAATGTCAAATGAATTGTGTAGTATTTAAGCAACCAATTGTTATTCCCTTTTCTTACTATATTCCTACCTAATAACTTCTAGTTACCAATACACTTTTCTATTGCCCTGTTTTAACTAAATATTCCATGTACTCCCATTTCTATCAGAAAGCGTCGCTGACAAGGAGACTCCGGAGGTCGAGAACCGAGTTGCCAACAAGCGGAGGCGGGGCGAGCTAGAACCACAAGCGACTCTAGGATGCCTAGACTTCATCAGCAGCCTCCCCGATGATATGTTGAGAGTCATCATCTCCCTCCTCCCAATCAAATATAGGGCGCATACAACCGTCCTTTCCCGGCGGTGGTGCCCCCTATGGAACTCCAGCCCTCTCGACCTCATCGACACCCACGAGCTCTGCCATGGCTATCGCAAAAGCTTGGATGCGTTCTCCAAGATCCTTGGCAGTCACCTTGGCCCAACCAAAGGCCTTAGAATGGGCAAGTTCCGTTCCAACGGCAAGGACCGAGCCAAGCTTGATGACTGGTTTCGATCCCCCGCCCTAGATCAGCTTGAGGAACTCACTTTTGATGATGGGCATATGCGGTCGCTCCAACGTCTGCACTCTGCCTCGCGCCCACGCGGCGCGTCGAAAGTTCAAGAACTACCATTTCCCTCCCCACTTAATGTCGCACCCGCTCTTATTCTACCACGACTGAAGCACCTTGAGCTCGTCGTCGTCTGCCTCTCAAACAATGACATGGAGCGCTTGCTCCATGGCTGTACTGTACTCGAGTACCTTCGTCTTCAGGCGATCAATGGGTTGAGTACCTTCCACATCACCTCCATGACTCTCCGGACTATTTATGTGTGTTGCTGGTGCGGCAGGAAGACATCACAAGATGTGTACCACGGTATGGTCATTGAGGACACACCTGCACTTGAGAGATTACTTGTAGTTGATCAAGAAGGTCCAACAAGAATCAATGTCATTTCTGCGCTGAAATTGACAGTGGTGGGCTACTCATCTCACAGATACTCCAAACTTGTTATTGGATACACACCTGTTCAGGTACAACAGCCGCCTTCTACCTCTCCTTCTACAAATTAACATTATTTCTAATTTTGAAGATGTTTGTTCGTCTGTCATTCAGAAAATGATTCCGACAAGCTTGACCCCGAAACTGCGCACAGTGAAGGTCTTGGCACTAGAATCTATCGGCCCCAACCTGGAGCAAGCTGTCAGATTCCTGAGATGCTTTCCGTGCTTGGAGAAGCTATATATCGAGGTGATGTTCCTTTCCTGTTAAATGTTAACCATAAGGGAGTTCAAGTTTTCGTAGGGAACTTCTCATCCACTCCAACCTCTTGTGAAGAAGGCTAGATTTTTCTAGAATGTAATCAAATGCCCATGTTAATCATGTCAGATCGAAGATGGCATGTTAGTGCATTTTACAAATCCTGCAAACCAAATAGGCCTATAGTAATGTTCAAAACTGCATGTAGGCACTAACAACTTTTCTTGTTTTGCAGATAAGATTAGGCCTAGTGGTGGATAATGTGATACAATATAACAATCACGTCGAATGTCTAGATCTGCATCTCTCATAAATTACTTTGAACTCCTACCGAGGGACCTTACCGGAGATTATATTCGCCAGGTTCTTTGTTCTCAGAGCAAGGGTGCTGAAGGAAATGAGGTTTGCCCTGCATATATTTCGCGAAAATGATTGGTTTGTTGATCAGCACCGGCGCCTGCGGCAGAATGGAGTAGGCTCCAAAAATGCTGAATTTCATTTTGGAACTTCAGATGACAGAGTAATAGGAAGTTATCGTGTCAATCCCATACATGACTTCTCAGTGGCTAACCCCTTTGCAAAAATTGTGAGGTTTCAAAACCAGACTTAGAAGTGGTGATATTAGTTTGAACCTCTCTGATATCCATGTTCAGCGGATCAGCGCGAGCGTTGCAGCTGATGAGCTGAATTTCATTTCTAATATCAGTTTGAACCTTGTAATCTTTGAATTTGAGCCATATAACTCTAGAATTTGAACTTTGTAGCATTTCGAGCTTTTGTGGCACAATCGTTGAAATGGCATCGTATGAGACTTGTATATTGCTAACACTATTTTGACCTTAATATGCAATGGTCTTAGATTGTATTAACCATTCTCTAATTAGTTTACCTTGTCGATCTCACAGCGCACGATCTGTATAGCTAACTCGACTGTGATCTTCAACATTATTGCACACAGTTGGTTTCTTCCACCGTGTGCACTGTAGAGCGCAGAATTACTTATTGCACTCAAGTGTCCATCGTCACCCTTCTGTGCAACTTTGACCTCATCACCCATGGGTAAACTTATGATCGAAGTCATTCCACACACTTCGTTTTTACAAAGCTTTTTGCCAATAAACGCCCATGATTTGTCCCTCTTCTAGCCGACGCGTGGATAAACAAGCCGGGCGGGAAGCTTGTGCGGTAAACAATGCGATAGCATGGGAACAGGCTCACCGATGATTCATTTGGCGCCTCTTCGAGCCCACGCGTGTGGGGCGGTGTTATCAAGCTTGCACTGGAATCCTCTGCCATGAACGGCGTGACAAGACATGACGATTACAGGCCGGCCGGCCCCATTTATTACAGTGGCCATTTAACCCTTGTGTCTCTTCAACCTTTCGATCGCGCCCCACCATTGCAAGAAGCACACCCACCACGAGAAATTCTTAGAGGGTATCCTGCACGGCTCCAATGGCGCTCCGAGCAGTTGCCGATGACGAGCAGTAGTTCATCATGCATTCCATGGTGGACACCCACAGAAGGTTCATGGACCTCTCGGTGGTGTACACCAATGACCCGGTCTGGGTGGAGCACTCCATCCACATCATGGAGTTGTTGCTTGCCGCGAAGAAGTACAAGGTGGTCGGTTCGACCTCGAGTACACCCGCGCTCGTGCCGGGTCTCGTCCCAAGGTCGCCGTCGCCCAGATGTGTGTGTGTGCCACCACGTACTCATCTACCACTACTGCCTGGCCACAAGGCCTTGCAAGCGTTTCTCCAGGTTTGTCAACAGCCCCCACTACATGTTCGCTACGGTGGACATCACCAACGATGTAAAGGTGCTCGAGAATTCGGGCATCGCCTGCCAGAATCTTGTCGACATCCAGGGCCAATACAAGATATGGGGCAACAAGGAGCATGAGAAGGACTCACTGGTTCACCTCGCCGAGGCCATCATCGACCCCTACTACAGAGACATGAAGGATTCGTGCAACAAGGACAAGCGTGCCCGACACTCAGCCTGGATGGAGAAACTCGACAAAGCTCACGTCGTGTATGCGGCCAAGGAGGCGTACATGAGCTACGACATGTACAGGCGGATCGTTGACATGAGGAAGTGCCTCCTTCCCCAAAACGGCCAGGGATCTAGCCGGAAGAAGAGCAATGGCAAGCGTCGTCGCAACAATAAGTAGATGATTGGATCCTCGTTTCTCCTACTTTAGTATGCATGTAATTGCTTGCTTTGGTGTGTGGAAATGTTATGTGTGTAGTCACTTGTGTAATTGTATGCTTAATTTGGTTATGCAATGCTGTCTTTTTTAAGTATATATGTTGATGCTCTGTAGACAGAGCATAGATGTTGTGCGGACAAAGAAAATCACATCGCACACGGACTAAACAATGTAACCCGTCAGTGATGTTTTCATCAATCACTCACAATTTTATACCAGCAATCGTTTGCTCACAACACACACGACTTGTTAGCAGTAATCGTCTATGTTGTTATCAGTCTTCACACACGTTTCCAATTACACACCTGTTTGCCTCGTATCACACACATCTTGTTCATTTGAATCATTTCTGCTCTCATGTCTCAATGCAAACAGTTCATCCGAGTGAACCGCATGCCATATATCGCACACACCTTTGATCTGGCTGACCGTTTATTTTGTGTTGCCTAATCACAAACAGTTCATCTGAGTGAACCATATGTTGTACATCGCACACACCTTCATCTGACTGCCCGTTTCTTTTGTTCCTCCTCATCGCAAACAGTTAATTGAGCCGAACGGTATGCCCTGCATCACACACGCAACGAAAATCTGAACCGTGTTTGATGCATCCTCCATCGTAAACGTTTTGCACCTTTTTGACGGTTTTTACACCACCGTTTGCGATTATGGCATCACACACAGTTTCGTCAAAGGGTCTCTGATCATAGTGTCGCGTTAGCAGCATCCTGCAGTAGTGCCGGTTGAAGACTCGTCATCAGAGTGGATGTCCGTCTCTCCTTTGGATACAGATCCTTCCTCGAGATCCGCCCCGTGGATGAAACCAACAAAAGCGTGCTTCACGACGGCTTGAACCTTGGCGGGTCGTGCACATGGAGCCGTCTCAATGATGTCGGTGCGGGTGTCTGGCTCAGGGCCCGATTCGCCGATCTTGCCGATGAAGACGTGGATTCCGCCAAAGGGGAACCGATACCCGTACTCAATTGAGCCGGCCTCGGGGCCCCAACCAGCGTCGTCGATGTAGAGCTTGCCGCGACGACTCTTGGTCATCTAGCCCATAGTGTATCCCTTGATCGCTGCGAAGTTACCCTTCAAGAAATCAAAACCACCGTGTGCCAGCCCCACTGTGGGCGCCAACTGACGTGGACTTAACACGGCAAATGCCCTAGCAAAATGGCTTAGGTGTGGAGCCATCGCAACTAGGTTAGCTTAAAGGGGTTAATCGGGACAAAGGACATAGAGAGTTTATACTGGTTCGGCCCCTCGCAATGGGGTAAAGGCTTACTCCAGTTTGGGGTTGTATTGCTTGGGGTTCGATTACCAGGGAGCGGATATGCTTGACCTAGTTCTCGACTTGTTGTTTTCTTGAGTTAACCCGCCGCTGGGTCACCCCTTTATATACTTAGTTTGATGCCCCACGGCTTACAGAGTCCCGGTCGGCTCATACACAACATGTATGGCTCGGTGACTAACTAAGCTTGCCTTACAATACAAGTTACACATATGGCGGTTCATCCTCTTGGGACTCAAGTCGCCTCTGGGTCTTGGGCTGTCAATAGGCTTGCTTCACGACCCGCCATCTTTATCTTTAAGTCGCCAGTGGTATGACCCGACCCCTCCTGGGCGGGTCATACCAGTAGTCATATCCCTAACACAACTTTCATTTGAAATATCAAAGATAGTAATGAGAGGATTTGGCGTCATAACACTCATGTTTTGGCCGAGAATAAATGTAAAAAAACAAGAGTGGGTTGAGTTCTTGCCCTCCTTTGCTAAGCTTCCGTCTTCTTGTCTCATGTATCATGACGTCATGTGATCCATCATTTTGTATGGAATAATAGTCTCTACTACTAAATGATATAATTATGGGCTTTCTTATTCTTAATCAGGAACTTTGTCCCCTAACATATCCCTTACTATTCTGGTAGGTCTTTGGTGGGCATACTAAAAGTTGTAAGCTCTCTTGGTCAAACAAGTGGAATGAAATACATGTTTTTTTCACACAACTCATAGCACCTCTCAGGCCCCTCCCCCATTTCACTTTGGAAATCTTCTGTCTGCAAGGGCTCAGTTGCAAGTTATTTTTGGCACCTCCTTCAAGGAAAAGTTAACACCCGAAATCCCCTCCATTGTAAAAATATATTTCTCCTAGATTTCATCTGTGCCTTATGTCATGCTCACGTTGAGGAATATAATTGTTCCTTTTGTGGAACTTTTATTTCCTTGAAATGTTGAGACATCCTCTAGCCTTCATGGAGAAGAGGCATCGAATTATGGGAGATATTGTTAAAAATAGATAAATAAACTATTTCCCATGGAAATTGCTATTCCGGCGAGGTGCATTTTGAAAACTAGATGATACCCCGCGCGTTGTTGTGGGGTTTTGTAGTAGCAATATGCATCACCAATGTTTATGTATTGAGTAATAGTAGTTAAAATCAAAATGTGATAGTTCCCCAATAAAAAGGTGAATATTGTAACTACATAAAGTTTATTATGTTTGCATGAATAACTCAGTGTTCAACTGTAAAAATAATAACTCGTGAGAGAACTATGCAGTGTGCTTGTGGTTTGTGCCCTCTTCTGTAAAATGTGTGGAGATCCGTCATTCCATTTCTAATGCAATCATCTGTTACAGCCGGGTAAGCATATGCTTTGGGTTGTTTCATAGTATTCTCAATTTCACCAGTGAACAACCTTTAGTAGTGGTGTAGAGGTATCACGTGCCTATTACTTTATTGTGAATGTTGTATTCATCCCCTCTATACCAACCATTAGTATTCAACTGCAGAAACTTACTTGGAGGGCAAAGAGTGTACATGATGTGAGAATGACTACTTGCAGTTATTATGTCAAGCATATTTGAAATCTGAAATGTAGCAAGTAGCAATAGCTAACTCAAGAAAATATTATAGGGAAAGAAGCCTATAGGGGAGTAAAATTCGTGCGATCAGGAATTAGTATTAGAGACTGGAGATGTTTCTTCAGTACAGTACTTAATATGCACTCAAGCAGGTTTGAATAAATGACATTCGGATAAATTTTTGTACAACAGAATCACAATTCAGTTGCTAAATTATATAAACACAAAGCATGGAGGTCGGCAGAACTCAGTGTTGTTGATTGTAGGCCCTGCCTTGTTTGCAAGATTAATTACGTGGGATGCATACATATGGAATAATAAATGGAGTAAAGAAAACTCACATGTAGAGAAAAGGCACCTGCCCTGCACACAGATTGACGCCAGAGATTTCAAGCAAGGCCAGTGCATAGTGTGCATGCTTACATCAATTGTGATTCAGTAAAGGCAGTGTGGGTGCTTGAGAGGTGAGCCCGTATCTTCATACACAACAGCAACAACCATTGAGGGTTGGGACATACTACATCAACACCAATTGAGCAAAAATGAACACCATCTTCTGCACCTCCATCTACATTAGATAGAATGTGGAACTGCAAGTTTGCAGATTAAAAATTAAGTCAGTAGTTACCACCACATCGTTCCTTCCCGACCGTCCCGATCGAAAAGGGAGCCAACTCAGTAATCCTGGTGGAACCAACCTCCCCAGTGGCGCTGGAGCTAATTTGTTGGAATGAAAACAATATTTAGGGGAGGACGAAAGGCAAATCAGCACCGTGTCCGAGCCGCCGTAGGCAAGAGGACCAACAGCCATAGCCGGAGGAGCCCACAACAACGGGACCGCTGCTTGAGATAATCCCGGAGAGCCGCCGGAGGGGAGGGAGATCGGTGGTCATGCCGAAGCCCGAGTGCCATCGAAGGTGAGGGGGACCGACGGTCGTGCAGGAACTTGAGAGTAGTGGGAAGCAGGGCGGACCGACGTTCGTGCTGGAGGCAAAGAGTCATCGGATCCGAGCGTACAGGCAGACACCCAAAGCGGGGATCGCCTCCCAGCCGCCACACCCTTCACGCAAGGGATTGGTTTTTTTCTCTCTCGATGGAGAGAGGGATCGATGGGTTGATACTCGAGGAGTCGAGAGGAAACAACACACTCGTGTTATATGGACACAAAGCAGAGGGCCCAGGTGAGAGACGAAAGGCCTACTATGGCATAATGGATGAAAGAAGATGGACATGCCCTCATTTTGTCTTCCAGGTACATTACGTGCAATGCAGCGTGGTAGAAATTATTATAGGAAGATTATATAAAGAAAAAAAAGTGACTTCATATGTGGGGCCTACTTGATGATGTGGATAGGCTGCATGTCAAGAGAAATAAAATAGTGGGGATGAATTATTTAGGTATTATAGATATGGAAGAGTGAAATCTTTGATAATGTACTTCCGAACTTAGATTGATGGAGAACTCAGGTTGTTGACATTTTCATGTAGAACTGAATACATGAGAGTTAAAAGTAAATTCCCCTCCTTCCCCAACACATAACATTATTCCATGCGACCTGAAGAGTACCTTGATCATCAAAGTTACATAATATTCAATGTTTATTTTTTACCATATATTTCCGCAGCAACGCGTGTGGAATTGTCTAGTTGTGAATAGATCCAAGAGTCAAAACCACCGTTTTCAAAAAAAAATAAAATGTGGGCCCGGTTATGAAGCCCACAGCCCCGTCGCCAGGAGGCCCCCTTTCCATGGGAGTGTTTTTATTTAGGAGATTTGGTGGAGGGGAGCTGGGAGTTGACGGCCGGGGAGAGTTGCCGAAGAAGCCCTCAACTGCCTAATCCCCCGCCCGTCTCCTCGAAGAACGGCACGCTCGGATCAGGGCACCTCCGCCGCCCCGGCAGCCTGCCGCGTCCTCCCGCCCGAGCGCGCCGCCGCCGTGTCGCGACGGTGCTAATGGCTTCAGAGGTTCTCCCCGTGGTGGACCTCCGCGTGCTCGCGCAGTCTGACCTGGACGCCCTCGCCGCCGCGTCCCTCCACGCAGTCGCTCCGCGGAGCTGCCCCGACGCCGACCCGCTCCCGCCTCTCAAGATCGACCGTGCTGTGTTTAACGAGAGCGCGGGGTCCCGTAAGCAGACTTTCTCCCGACTCCGCTTCGCGGCAGCCGCCTCCTCCTCCCTCCCCACCTCCCCTTCCTCCATCACGCCGTCAGCAGGCAACAACCCCGAGAACCACCTCGTCGCCTACCATCTCCGCCGTCTCTTCGCCCGTGAAAACCCCTCCTGCCCGCCCTCGACCCCGCCTCCACCCGAAACCCTAGCCCTATCGTCTCCCGACCCCGACCGGGAGACTACAAACTCCAAGGGGGTTTCCGTTGATCTTGTGAGGCTCGCTGGGCTCGTCGACCCATACGGCGTAGAGTTACGGAGGCAAACAGCCGGGCTTATGTCGGAGGCGGAGCTAATGGACTTCATCAATTGCCTCGAAGGACAGTGGGTGAGTCAGAGGCGGCGGAGGAAGTTTGTGGACGCAGCCTTCTTTGGGGATCACCTCCCTACCGGGTGGAAGCTGCAGCTCGGGCTCAAGCGGAAGGGGCGCCATGCCTGGGTGCATTGCATCCGTTACGTGAGGTTTGCTGCTTTGCCTTGTCAAATTTCCTATAAATGATGCTAACTCTGTAGTGGTGGCATCGACAGAGGGAATGCAATCATAACTTATATTGTGTAACAATCTGGATTATTCCTGCAGTGTATATATGATAGCATAGATGTACGATGGTTTGGGTTTGTGTGTACATTTTAGGAATGGGTTTTAAATGCTAATACTTAATGTTGTTCACAAGCACCTAGCAAATAAATGGTCCCAAAGGAACACACTGAGATTCTAGTTAAATCATAATCCTCAGTTTTCTTGTTTGCAGAAAACACTGGTGATTTGTCATGGTTTATGAGCATTGAGCAGCATTCACTGATGTTGTTTCAGCTTTCAAAATACAATCACTAACAGTTTAAGCCTATTAAATATGTTCTTTTGATTTGCACACTTCTTTGATATATCCTTCACCCTTCGATGCATGCATAGTAGCATACTATGCACGTTGCAGCGGTACCATCTGACTAGTTTGTGTTGATGCTTGTTATGGCAGTAATTTATCACTATATTCTTAGGTAAAGCATAAAGGGGTAATATTCTTTCACATAGTTCTATATATGGTGTTATAAGGGCTTTAACACACAGTTCTATATATGGTACCCCCTCTGTTCCAAAATGTAAGATGTCCATGCATTCCGAGATTTAAATCTGACCAGCAATTGACAACACAATGCGAATTATGTGACAAAAAGTGATATCATTGGTAAATGCTTTTGAATAAGAATCCATTGACATGATTTTTGTGTCATATTGACATAGCCCTCATTTTATTGGTGCCTTACATTTTGCAACAGAGAGACTACCTTCTATTTGTTATGCTTCTGGTTGAAGTAGCACCGGAAACTTGAGCATTCCAATCAGTTAAATATTACCAAGATACTGTGCCATATGTATTCGGATATATACTACCATTCTTTATTCTTAATGATGGTTTTGCTTTATACTATGAAAATTATTCCTCATCATTAAGTTGTTTAATTCTGGAAATTGTCAAGAATTACTTTTCTGTTTAAGGCTATTTGTCCTTTTGTTGGTAGGAATCAATGTCCAATAGCTGCGCTGCTGGCTCTCACATTTTTGATATTTGTTGCCTGGAAGTCTAGTTGAGATAAGAGAATTTCAGCAATATGCTTTGCTTTATCTACCATGCATTGTTAATGCTTTTGCCATTACCGCCTGACCAGGACAATTTTGCTTTCCATGTATTCTTTCTTGTATATTATTATCCAGTGTAGCTAAGCCTACAAATCATACTTTCCAGCCCAAGGGGACATCAGTTTCGTACTTGTAAAGAAGTTTCTGTGTATCTTATGTCACTTCTTGGGTATCCGGCGGCCGTAACAGTTCCTATTCAGTATAACAGCACCAGACAACATGCCTTGAGTGATGACGATGGTGAAGATGATGTAAGTTTATAGTGTATGCCATTTTATTTTGTACCTGAATTTTCCTTGTTTAATTTATGTGTTTCACAGGCTGTAGGGTTTCAACATCAAATTGGTTCAAGTGTGGATAACCTAAATGTATTGCCAGTTACTTCTGTCACCTTTTCCAGCCGTTCCTGCAATTCAAAGGATACGGTAGAAGGAAATACAAATCCAGCAAATACTTATAAGTGCCAGAATTGCAATTTAACTTTGCACAATCAAAGTGCCTATGTGCAGCACCAGCTGTTATTTCATGAAAAGAAAGCTAAGAGGCGCAGAAAGAGTAGCAAATTTGGTGAACCAAAAGTTGGTAAAGATGGGAAATTTGAATGCCCTGTATGTCACAAGACCTTTCAGGAGCAATCACGGTACTTTGGCCATGTTGGAGCCCATGCAAGGCATGAGGGGCTTACTCCTGAAGCTTTCTTTGATAAGATCTCATCAGGACAGGCAGTTAACAACTTCTTGGAAGAGTTACAATTTACCCCTCAGGAGCTTACTGAACCAACTGAACAAAAGGGCAAGACTGCAGGCGAAGCATGTTCTCAGCATCAGAGTTATTCAAAAGGACAAGGGGGTGATAACTCAAAAGTTATAGATCTTTTTAACACAAATTGTTCCGGTAGTTTCAATAGGCGTAGTGAAGCTTGGTGTAGACAGGTAGAGGTTCCTCCTGTTACAGATGCTCAAAGTGCATGCAGATACAGAAATGATATGATGGATTATGCCAATGTAACTGTTCCAAAACCAAAAGTAGCTCCTGAATCCAATGATGAACCAAATGGCAGGCTTAACGGCTTTGCTGAAGTTGATGATTTTAGTGATCACACGGGAAGTGGCCATGACTTCAGACCTTCTAGCTTCTCAAGTGCTAAACATTACGAGGACCAGATTGTTGATCGTGGCTTTCCTGTTTCAAAGCGTGGCGAGGTCAATAATACTGTGAAAGCAAGAGACGTCAACCTTAATTCATGCCTGGACACAATATCTTTCCCGATTGCTAGTGCAAACAATCAAACTTCTACTGCTGTTAATGAGGCTAATCAATCATCCATTGCTGGAAAATGCTTCATTGGCAGTTTTAATAATAATGGTGGTGCATCTACTACATCATCCTGTTCTGGCTCAAATAATAAAGTATCTGGTTCCCTTGGTGGATCTAACGGATCCTCTAATGCTGCCAGATGCATCGGTGGTAGTTATGGTAATGATGCTGCAGCTAACATTTTTGGCAACAAGAACAATACCATGGTGTACCAGTCTAGTTTGAACACATGCCCCATCTCTCATGTTGCAACTAATGTGGATTCTTCTGTTTCCCGTTCAACACATGCAAAGAACAGTGACAAAGAGCGTGCATACAATACCAAGGAACAAATGAATACCACACAGAACAGAGCAAGTAATGAAGCTGTTGAAGGCTATAATAATGATGTGTATACTGGTAGTATCACTGAAAGGAGTCTTGCCCAGTGTAGTAATAACTTGAGTCACCCAAAACCCAACATTCTGAGCCGCTGTGCACTACCGGACTCAAGCACTTTGACAGCCAGTAACTTAACCAAGGGAATTGATGTCAACTGCATGAATGGTTCTTTTGTTTATAGAAATGATGCCAACGTGGAGGGTCCTTCTGTAAATAGGCCCATGAATAATAATGATTCAATGGGTTCTGTGCATGCCGTGTTGGGAAAGCCAAGTAACGATATGCAGAATCATTACAGTGGTAGTGCTCCTAATTACACCCCGCTTGCTGCAGCAGCTAATATCAACGATCTAATACCTATGCAGAGCAATTTTGATGGCATGTCCACTTTGGTTCATTCTGCTGGTGATGTTCCAAGGAGCAGCACAACCCAGGATCAGGTAAAATTGACATGATTTTGCAGGCTTTCATAACTCTTGCACGATCTAGAAGTGGTTTGATTTTTTTTGGTGAGCATTAATCATAAAATAATGAATCTATATTGATTTGATCGCTACTTAAATGAGTTGCTTTGTTCCCTTCCATTGAAAACAAGAGAAGCAATATAATTATACTAGGCAAAGCAAATGAATTTGAAGTTGGCTTATTTCTCTCCTGGTATGAGTTCGGTTTTGCATGGTTGAGTGAGGATTTTTTTTTTGCTTAACCTTTCAGCACAACCCTGGATTAGGTAAAATTTACATGATTTTGCAGGCTTTCATAACTCAACCAAATGTAAGGTCTGATTAGGTCCATCTCGACAAATTAGATAAGATATGCACACCAGATTTATATTACGGGATTAAACCTAGCTGAGCTTGTTTTGAGCTTGGCATTAATTAAAGGGTCCTCCCTCTGTCCTATATTAGTTGTCGCTCAAACAGATGTATCTAGCACTGAAATATGTCTAGATACATCCATTTCAGTGACAACTAATATGGGATGGAGGGAGTATTCAATATTGATCCATGAGAATGGTTAGATTATTAAGTACTGTGCTAAAGGAATCAAATCCACAACTTTTACAAGTTTATGTAGGGTGTAAAACTACACCGGCCAATTCAAATGTCTATAAAATTTTACTTTTGGGAATGGGGAATTTCGTGAAGCAATTGCTGTTCTATGCAGAATCATAAATACCACTATTTTTTCATGCTGGTAATACATTAATAAACAATGCCTCTTTGATATTCTAACTTGATTTTTAATATTAACAAATATTAATTGGTGATATGTCATACGGCATGTAGTTGAATCAGGAAACACTCTTTGCATTTTTTAGTTATTATTATTGTTTATACAACGCCTTTCTAATACAAATAAAACGTAAATAAACTAATACTCGAGCACAAGTGTATGATTCAAAGTGTTTGACGGTTTGATTATTAAATACGAAATGAGCACTCATGAAATTCTTATTATAACATAGAGTACAGTATGCATGTGTCCTAACTCATTCAATATTTTATCGAGATTTAAGAAAGTATATAATCCCTCCGTCCTAGAATAAGTGTCGCTGATTTAGTACAACTATGTACTAAATCAACGACACTTGCTTTAGGATGGAGGGAGTACTACATACATATCACTCCATATTGGTTTTTTGGCGGGGCAAACAAAAAGCCCATGCATGTTTTTATAGTTCTATTTTTGCTGTTTCTTTTTGTTCTCGTTCTCACAACTATTGCTTAATATGAAAATGCCTTTTGGTTATCTCGGTTGCCTTGTTTCCGTGTTATCAAATTTTGTTGTGCTGGACTTTGTTGGGGCAATGATCTTTCATGCTGAATACCCATGTGATAATTGATTTTTTTTTTTGTAATAATGAAAACAGTGTGCGTTGCAACTTGGATTTGGTGGCCAGAAGCAGCACGTATTTCCTGGTTATGGATGGGCTGCATTTGGATCCCCTCAGCTTGTGGGCTTGGCCAGAAATAATAATTTACCCACTAGATCCTCACAGTTTGGGAGCATGGTCAGACCTAATTCTTCTCCTTCTGGATCCTCTCAGTTAGGGAGTGTGGCAAGTTCTGATTATCTGCAAACTGGATCATCTCAGTTTGGGCGCATGGCTGGACCTTCTATACCTGCTGCCGAATCCTCTCAGTTTAGGCACATGGACGGACCTAATTCTAAACATTCTGCTGAATCCTCTCAGTATTGGCACATGGCTGGAACCAATTCTAGACCTCCTGCTGGATCCTCTCAGTTTGGGAGCGTGGTCAGACCTAATCCTGTACCTTCCACTGAACCCTCTCAGTTTGGGAGCTTGGCCAGGCAGAATTCTGGGAGGACATCCGAGCCAACTTTAGTGTTGGGGAATGTACCACAGACGGGAAGTGGCCCTCCGGCCCAGTCAGGATGGGATCTCAAGGTACCAAGGATGGTTAGTGGAGGGAGCATGCTCGCAGCAGTATGTACATGGTGCAACAGCCAGTTCCACCATTTTGGCCCCGTCGATGGACAGCAGGTTGGTAATTACGGCCTCATCTGCCCATCATGCAAGGATAAGGTGTCTGGTCAACGTAATATGCCCAACAATGGCTTGTGGCAACCCTGAGGTCATCTGAATAGCGTTGGAGATGTTTTTTTTTCCGCTGTATCTGTTAAGGTTGAAAATTACCTGCACCGATCAGTTTGCAGAGTTGAGCGGGCTATCTAGGAATGATGTTTGTATTTGATGTGCTCCATCTTCTCTTAGGAAGTTTATCGATTTCATGACACGAGTGTAGGCGTATTTCGTTAGAACTGAAATAATAGTTTTAGATTTTATTTATTACATTTACCTGGGTATATCTTTTGCAGGAGATCCTAATTATGTTGCTCAGATAAGATAGTACATCCTCTGCTCAGATAAGATAGTACATCCGCAGACCCCCTTTTGTGCACGAGTGTAGGCGTTTTCCTAAATGTAAGACGTTTTGGCAGTTCAATTTAAACTGGCAAAATGTCTTATGTATTTAAAAACAGAGGTAGTAGTATATTCTGGCAGTGATGAAAACTCTTCCATTGCTGTAACAGGCTTCAAGCATCTTATTTCAGGAAATCACAGGTAGAGGTTTGATGTTCAGAAGATTCTGGTTTACTAAGTTGCGAGGCATAAATCCTATACTACAGGGTTATGCTAGTTTGCTTTTGCCTGTGAACTTAAGCTGCGATAAGTGTGACATTTGTTCAATAACGACCACGGCGGTGACACGTGCTGTTGGAGTTGTATGGGCTTATATGTCGGTTATTAATCGGGAATCTTATAGAGCTGACGTCCCCTGAAGGCTTCGTTGGGTTGCAAAAGATTTAATCCTTTAGTGGATTTGTTCCACCTAGGGATTGGGTGACCCCCACCCTGTCACCCAAACCCTGCCGTGATTAATCCATAGAATTTCCTCTCAACCCTTTCCTTCATTGCTGTTCCGTTAATCCCCTCAATCACCAGCGGAAAAGGTGAATCAAAAGGGGAGACGTGGTTTTCTTCCACGCGGCGGGCGACGTGGGTCAAAGCCCGGTGAAATCCCTGCGGTTTGGGGTGGGATCGGATGGGATATAAACCCGGTCGGGTTGAACCGAACACACATGTAAGCTACGCGGGGATTCAGCCCCGGCGAGGGTATAAACCACGGGGTTCGGGCCAAAACCCCTCCCATCCTGGCGGGGGTGGGATTAAACGAACAAGGCCGAAGCGGGTTTGCGGCATTGTACTTTTGGTCCCGCATGTTCTGGGTTTTATTTCTGGTTGGTTCGTTTCAAGTGAGTTCAAACATGCAGGAGGTATTTTCCTACCGCGGTGCTCTCCCACGACCCTTTTGAAAGGACATTTACCTTCGTAAGTGTTTTGGTGTTATGACAATGCAATTTACAGATTAACTTGAACTGCACAGACAACGATTAGATACCCATTTGGAAGAAAAAGATCGAAAACCGCATTTCTGATGTTTTATTTTTTTGGTCATAGTAAATCCGTAATGTTTGCAGGGGGTCTGTGGTGGAAGGTACGTGTGGAATCAAATCACGTGCACAAAAGTGATCCAACCTGTGGTTGGATTGTTAGGAGAACATTGGTATTTCCAGCCCACCAGTGTGCTCGCATTATTCTGGATTTCTTTTTCGTATTTTAGGCGATGCGCGAGAGTGTGATGTTCTCGTCGACTATGAGACGTCTATGGAGACTTCGTCAATCTCTAGATAATATGTCGGCTCAGTCTTTCGGAGGTGCTCATAGGGGTAGGATGTTCGTGTGTATTTATAGGGGTGAATGTACGTGCGTATATATATGAGCGCATGTGTCTATACCGTATCCTAAAAACATCACGTACACAAAATCTTTATTACACCCTCTACACCTTCCTACAAGTTTTGAGGAGAGAATCAAATTCTACCAAGTGCTGAAAGTGTTCACCCGGTGGTCCCGTCAGTGCTAAATCCGACATATCTTGAGGTAGGGGTTCTAAGTTAGGTGTCTCAGCGATTGATGCAGAGCATCCTACGATCATCCCCATGTGCACTCGAGCATACGCCATTGGACCTAAGGTGAACTCGCTCCTTTCCGAATCTTCCCTTTCCGCATGTAAGACATGGATGCTACTTCAAGCGCGGGCCTTGTGCATACTCAGGTACACTTGAGGAGACCATGGAGAGCCCAAGGACCAAGGCCAAGCGTCCGCGGAAGCGAAGGAATAGAAGGAAGAAGAGCCAGCTGCTACAGTGGCCGGACATCCGGCCCCAGCCCGGACAACCGGCCCAACCCCCGGAAATCTGGACCCCTCCTATCCAAAGAGCTCCGGAAGTGACCCCGACAACCCCAACATCCGACACCATGCCCCGGACATCCGGCTCCTCCCTAAGTCCCGGACATCCGGCCCCTCCATCACCGAATGCATCTGGAAGCAACCCAGGCCAGCCCGGACATCCGGCCCGTCCCGAAGCCCCGGACATCCGGCCCGACGCCCGGACATCCGGCCACCCCTGCGCGCAATGTAACGGGCCACTGGCCCATGTACCCCTTCACTTCATCCCCAACTTGTACTACGACTATATATACTCCCCCACCTCCTCCTAGTCAGGGTTAGCGTTGTGTTAGCTCATATGGGAGATAGAGCTTCGTAGGACCCCTAGAGCTTCGCTCATCCATCCGGATCTACTCCATTGCGAGGGACCGTTACCTCTTCGGAGAAGATCCACTTTGGATTCAAGACCCCTTCATGGGAAGACCCCTCAAGACCTCCTCACGGAGAAGAACCGGTTACCTTTGTATCGTCCTTTGTTGATCGTGGATCTTGTATCTCCTTTTGTGTTTCGAGGATCTAGCATATGTGGGACCTAATGATTCGTTGTGTCTTTAGTAGATCTAGCTTTCTCCCAAGTTTCCTGACTTATCATCCACGAAATCTCTCCAATTTTGCCCCCCCAAATCATCAATTTTCGCCCCAAATCGAGTTTCGAAGTCCCAATCCCGATCTGGAATCTTCGGGCCGGACATTCGTGCCCCAAGACAGACATCCGGCTCCTGGAGCACAAAATCCGCATGGTTCTGGACATCAGCCCCCGGATATCCGGCCCCCGACCCCGGATGTCCGGTCCCTGGGAATTCAGCCTCCCGTGTTTCACCGTTTTGACCATAACTAATTCATGTGGAGTCCGTTTTTGACGTTCTTTAGCTCGTTTTGAAGCTATTGACACCCCCTTCCCACAAAAATACTTCCAACACCATTTGACTCCATCAATTTTTTGGAACTTTGGCATCTTTGTCTAGGGCTTCCACCACATCCTCCGCAAAACCACCATAGCCTTCCACAACCTAACCCATTTTTGTTCCCCATTATATTAGTGGTTGTTTGAGTTGTGATTTGAGTCTCCTAAGGTGTTTAGGCTACTTAGGGACGGTTGCTTCTTCATCAACCACCACCATAACTTCCGCATAGGCTTGCCCACCATATACTTCCGCCACCCTAACTTAACCCAATTTTGTTTGTGTTGAGAGTTGTGTCTCCTAAGGTGTTTAGGCTACTTAGGGGCCGTGTTTCCAACTCCGACACCGTGTATAGTCCACCACCTTACCCTCCACTTCCGCATTGCGTCTCAAAACCCATCATTGCATTTCCGCAATCCCATTGAGCTTCCGTAACCACCACCGCATTCCCGCTACCACCATTTGACATTTGAGATTTGAGTTCGCGGTTTTTCCGTTTCCTAAGGTGTTTCGGCTACTTAGGGATGAGTCTCCATCATCTTGGTATCTACATCGAGAACACCGCCACTCATCATCGCCACGAGGTCGTCATCGTACATAAGGACGGTAACCTCGACGACATCATTGTATATTCTTGCCATTGCATTGATAACCCCTAGCCCATTTTGCGTCACTTGCCTATCGAGACTAGCCATTTGAGTATTGCCGGCAACGTTACTTGTGCACATTAGTGATCTACACCTTCCATTGCATACATACCATATCATCTTGGTATCATATCATCCATTGTGTCACAAGTTTGTTCCCACATATACACAATTGCTAGCTTGGTTTGTGCATTTCACATTGTGGCCATATCCAAAAAAAAGAATAAAGCTTTTAAGCAAAAGATAAAGAGCAAAGAGCTTGTAAGCAATAGCCATAGCATCATACCACATTGCACATAAGATTGTCATATCCGATCATCTTGAGAGAAACACCGGGAACCATACATACATAGCATACTTGGGATAGAAAATTTATCCATTTTAAATCTTATAGGTTGTGCACAAGTGTCGTATCCGCCTATTGATAAATCATGCTAGTGTCTCTCTTGAGTTGTGCAACACGAGCGTTTTTCGTGGATTCCACATTTTGTGCTCATTCCTTGGTTGCACGACCCCATTTATCTATCCGTGTGTGCGTTTCCATGTGCCATTCGTTGCTATTGGTCTACTTGTTTCACTTGTGAATTTGTGAATCTCTTTCAACATTATTGACTCTTGCTAACATTTTGCATCAAATTTTGGTGCCACTATCCTCACCGAGCTCCACCATAAGCCTTATTTGTGTAGGTGTGAGAAATTGATGAGATTGGTACCAATTGTGCTATTTCCTTGTTACGTCATTGAGTGATCATTGATCCATCTTCAACATCGGTCAAGGTACATTTGGTATAGTTCTTATCTTTCTCCCACTCATATTTTCTCGAGTCTTGTGATGGATAGGCAAGGCATTTCATCTCCGGTCTTAGACAACAATGACGGCGCGAACAACTACATCACCAAATCATCAATCTTCGATCTACAACGACAAATGCAAGGCACACAATCAAGATTGCGAGAGCGCATTGACAACCTCGCCATCGACATGCAACACTCCGAGCTACGTACAAGAGACTACCTCGACAATAAGCTTTCCGCACAAAAGAAGGAGGAAGATGCAAGGATGGAGGAGATTCGGACCTTGTTGATCAACTGTTCTTCCCCTTTATCATCCTCAAGGCGATGGCGAGCGAGTCGATCATCTTTGGAGCGCCCACGCAATGCAAGTGAAGTCGTCCACGTCCACATCTACATGGCGACCACCATCACATTCGTGACCCACATCGTCATGAAGGGAAAGTCACCTCCAAGCATCTTGTGCACGACGAAGATGAACGACATCTACTATGAGCTCAAGCACGACAATGACACCATCAACATGAAGATGCTCGACACGCGCAAACCTACAAGTCCCAACAAGCTCTACATCAAGATACGACCAAACTTCATGAGCTCAAGAGAAGACTGCGAGACAAGCACCACCAAGAGCACACTACGGCTACTACCACCACCACTTCGGCATCTTTGCCAAGTGTTGTCAAGGCATCTTCGCCTTTGGACGTACGACATCTTTGCCTACTTCCCATGAGTTTGCCTACATCAACATCTTCAACAACAAGGCGACCACCTACAAGCGAGGGCGACACTTCCATCTTTGGAAGCCCCTCAAGGAAAATGACCGAGCATGGGAATTTCCCTTCGGTCATGCAGATGAGCCACAAGGTGCCACATCATACGGGCCTCCTACAACAAGACGGCGATAAGAAGGTCGAGCTAGGGCCATCCCCTTTGACAACGGCGACGAGCATGAACCTCTTCAACAACATGAAGACGGCGCCCATATTGGACTCATACTCCGAGTCAAGCTACGAGATCGCACATGAGACCCTCTCTTTGGTCTCGGAGGAGAGTGATGTTTTGCCACATCCTACGGCATTCATCTTTGGAGGCATTATGGATGAGAAGTTTGAGCATGGGACTATCCCTTCAACCAAGGCGGCGATAGGAGTTGAGCATGGAGACACTTGCACCAACATCTCTCCGGCACCCACATGTGACGAGATGCCCCAATTGCCATGTGAGGAGAGCCACCACCCCATGAGTGAGATGAGTGACTCCACCATATATGACATTGAGTGCATTTCCTATGAGAGGATGAGTGTGACCACCACCAGCCAGACACATGAGAGCATGCCACACATCCTATGTGAGGTTGAGAGCCATTTGAGTGATTCCACCAACCATATGAGTGCGAGCATCATACCGGGAGTGAGTGAGCCACAACACTTAGTGAGTGAGGTAGTTGACACGGCAGGTGAGGCCACTATGAGTTCTAACGACTTAACCTCTACTCCGAGTGTGTTTTCTTTTTTGGTGCTAGATCTCCAACAAGACGAAGCGCCAATCCTCGACAAGTCCATACCTCCGATGGGAGAACCGATGACAATGGTGGAAGAAGAGGTACCCCCACATAGTACCATCATGTTGCAACCTCACCTACAACACATGAGCGAAGCTCTAAAGGTAACATAGGTGATGGTACTTCTCTTGTCCCACTAGTGGACTATCTTACAAATGATTGCTTGCATGATGTTGATCCACCCATGTTTCATGCTAGTGCGAATTCCTCATGTCATGACTTACCCATTTATGATGAATATGATGATGAGTATGTTGAGTTGCCTAGTTGTGATGCTATACTCCATAGGATATCATGTGAAAATTCTATTGGTCACGTCATGTTTGACAATCCATTGAACTTGTCATATGCTATGAGTGAGATCTCCCATATTGCATCATTTCAATCTCAACATAACTATGCATGCCCCATTAAAATAAAACCCATTTGCACTTATGGCATAAATGACGAGATGATGGTCATTGGCTTTTGTTTTTCATGCGATGATATTGCCAAGCTTCCTTTACATGATTTGCGCAATTCATCCACTATACCATGCCATGATCACATTGTTCCAAATATGCTTTGTTTTGGATGTTGTCAATATTCTCCATGTGATGTTTCCATTAATGCTCATGAGGAGACCCCCATAGTTTCCTCATACATATTAGGAGATTTTGATGCATTCCATACTTTGGATGATTCCCGTAATCGCGTGCACCATATGCATTCCACGAATAACAATGCTCTACATATTTCTCATGATGCATTATACAATTTGAGTCTCCATTATTCCATACATAACAACAAACCTCTCATGATGGATGCCATGTTTCTATATCACGCATCTCATTTATTTGAGCATTGGATATTTGGTGCTAACCAACACAATCACATGCGCATCGTAATGGATGATGTGTACATATACCACACACACACAATTTTCCTTTTGCCTTTGTTTTGTGTAGGTACTTATGAACAATCGTCAACCTCACAATCCCATGAGTTGACGAAACGAGCTCTTGAGAGCAATGATGACTTGGGACCCCGTGGACTACCCTTACCACCATTCCCTTCACACAAGGACTACGCACATCTCTTCTACTTGGCTCTCACATGGCTATGGGCTATATACCAATTATCACCGTATGCCCATTATATCGTGTTCACTTTGCATGTTATGCCTCTTTACATGATTTTGCCATGCAATTGTGACCCTTGCTTGCATCTACCCATGATTCACCATTATGCTAGTCCTATGTGTATTTGCATGCTTGGTGGAGACCCTAGTAGCTATTGCAATGATTTCTTTGTGCCCATGCTATTCTTGATTCTTGTGTTGGGAGAGTCATGATGTCCCATTGATATTTACATATGGCCTCTCGCCAATACATTGATGATACCTTCCTCATATCTTGCTTTCACGCTTGTGCTATGTCATGTGAATTATGCATGCCTACTATTTGCGCACATGACATGATTACCTCTAGCACGTGGCATCTTCGCACTACTAGCTTGCACCACTTGATCAATATGATTGCTTGCTTTGTCGCATCACCCATGTTCCACTCTTACTAGCTTTCTTGGGTTGATAACATATATGTTCATGCCTCTCACATGATATATCTTATTCATTGTCGCTTGCCTCCAATTGTTGCATCTATGCTTATTGATTGTGGAGACTTGGACATATTACTTGTGATGCATGCTTGTTTGATTGAGCCTATTGTATTTGGTTGTTCTCGCATCATATGCCTCCATACTATGAAATGCTCCCTTGTCCTTTCTTATGATGAGCATGATGCATACACTTGTTGGGTATCTTACCACACGAATGATAGGTTTTGCACTTCCGCTAACCTCATTTGTTTTTCCGAGTGTTTGTCATGTTCTTTCGCTTTGAAGTATTCACAAGGTGGTACCATCACAAGACAACTTGGTCATCTGAAGGCGTACATGATGCGTGACACCAACATTTTCAACATTCTCATAAAGGTGAACTCCTTCCCTTTGAGCCATCCTCAAATACGCATATTGGATGGGTCACTCTTTCATTGTTGTTTCCTTCTTCTTGTCTACATGATACATATATCGGATGGAGGACCGACATTGGAGTTGGACCCTATGGACCTTCAAGTTGAGGAGTGCCATGACATCGAGCTATGGTACAATACCACCCATAACAAATTTGCGTCTTATGCATGGATTGACCCACATTATGATTGCCTTGTTGCATCTATTTCCATGTCATCCATGATATACGAGCCTATGCACTTTCTTAGCAAATTTGTTGTGATCTTTCTTGATGGCATATTCATACATCATGATCATATTGCCTACCATCAATTGCATGATAACTTATTCATATTGAGCATCCATTACCATATTCATGCTATTGATAAACCGTCTCACTATGACATCATTTTGCACCGTTGTTGCATTGATCATATTCACAACACATTTGTGTGCATAATGAATGTTTTTGCTCCCACGAACGCTTTGCATATCATTCTATATCATCTTGATAAGCTTCATGCGCTTTGTCATGAACAATCTTGCTACACGGACTCATTCTTACATGATGGACACTTTGTGTGCACTAACCATTGTATTTTCGAGTGTTGTTTGTGTTTTATCCTTTTGCATGTATACCACTCTGGCGACACCTTGGAGTACTTGGATTGTGCCATGTATTCCTCTTCGTCCAACTACAAGTCCGTCCACGACAACCGTTTCCATGGTGATGAGGTTTTCGATCCGAGGTCGGATCTTTCCCAAGGGAGGGGAGATGATGCGGAGCATCCTACGATCATCCCCATGGGCACTCGAGCATACACCATTGGACCTAAGGCGAACTCGCTCCTTTCCGAATCTTCCCTTTCCGCATGTAAGACATGGATGCTACTTCAAGCGCGAACCTTGTGCATACTCAGGTACACCCGAGGAGACCATGGAGATCCCAAGGACCAAGGCCAAGCGTCCGCGGAAGCGAAGGAAGGAGAAGGAAGAAGAGCCAGTTGCTACAGCGGCAGACATTCGGCCCCAGCCCGGACATCCAGTCCAGCCCGGACAACTGGCCCAACCCCTCCTATACATACCCCTCCTATCCAGAGAGCTCCGGAAGCGACCCCGACAACCCGGACATCCGACACCATGCCCCGGACATCCGGCTCCTCCCTAAGCCCCGGACATCCGACCCCTTCGCCCGGAAATCCAGACCCTCCATCACCGGATGCATCTGGAAGCAACACAGGCCAGCCCAGACATCCGACCTCCTAGCCCGGACATCCGACCCATCTCGAAGCCCCGGACATCTGGCCCGACGCCTGGACATCCGGCCACCTCTGTGCACAGTGTAACGGGCCACCGGCCCATGTACCCCTTCAATTCAACCCCAACTTATACTATCACTATGTATACTCCCCCACCTCCTCCTAGTTATGGTTAGCGTTGTGTTAGCTCATATGGGAGATAGAGCTTCGTAGGACCCCTAGAGCTTCGCTCATCCATCCAGAGCTACTCCATTGCGAGGGACCGTTACCTCTTCGGAGAAGATCCACCTTGGATTCAAGACCCCTTCATGGGAAGACCCCTCAAGATGTCCTCACGGAGAAGAACCGGTTACCTTTGTATCGTCCTTTGTTGATCGTGGATCTTGTATCTCCTTTTGTGTTTCGAGGATCTAGCATATGTGTGACCTAATGATGACCCACAAGTATAGGGGATCTATTGTAGTCCTTTCGATAAGTAAGAGTGTAGAACCCAACAAGGAGAAGAAGGAAATGATAAGCGGTTTTCAGTAAGGTATTCTCCGCAAGCACTGAAATTATCGGTAACAGGTAGTTTTGTGATAAGGTAATTTGTAACGGGTAGCAAGTAATAAAAGTAAATAAGGTGCAGCAAGATGGCCCAATCCTTTTTGTAGCAAAGGACAAGCCTGGACAAACTCTTATATAAAGGAAACCGCTCCCGAGGACACAGGGGAATTATCGTCGAGCTAGTTTTCATCATGTTCATATGATTCGCGTTCGGTACTTTGATAATTTGATATGTGGGTGGACCGGTGCTTGGGTACTGCCCTTCCTTGGACAAGCATCCCACTTATGATTAACCCCTATTACAAGCATCTGCAACTACAAAAGAAGTATTAAGGTAAACCTAACCATAGCATGAAACATATGGATCCAAATCAGCCCCTTACGAAGCAACTCATAAACTAGGGTTTAAGCTTGTGTCACTCTAGCAACCCATCATCTACTTATTACTTCCCAATGCCTTCCCCTAGGCCCAAACAATGGTGAAGTGTCATGTAGTCGACGTTCACATGACACCACTAGAGGAAAGACAACATACATCTCATCAAAATATCAAACGAATACCAAATTCACATGACTACTTATAGCAAGACTTCTCCCATGTCCTCAGGAACAAACGTAACTACTCACAAAGCATATTCATGTTCATAATCAGAGGGGTATTAATATGCATAAAGGATCTAAACATATGATCTTCTACCGAATAAACCAACTAGCATCAACTACAAGGAGTAATCAACACTACTAGCAACCGACAGGTACCAATATGAGGTTTTGAGACAAAGATTGGATACAAGAGATGAACTAGGGTTTGAGATGAGATGGTGCTGGTGAAGATGTTGATGGAGATTGACCCCCTCCTGATGAGAGGATCGATGGTGATGATTTCCCCCTCCCGGAGGGAAGTTTCCCCCCCAGAACAACTCCGCCGGAACCCTAGATTGGTTCCGCCAAGGTTCCGCCTCGTGGCGGCGGAGTTTCGTCCCGTGAGATTTCTTGTGATTTTTCCCAAACAAAAGACCTCATATAGCAGAAGATGGGCACCAGAGGGCTGTCAGGGGGCCCACGAGGTAGGGGGCGCGCCCCCACCCTCGTGGATGGTGGGTGGCCCCCCTCTGGTACTTCCTTCGCCCAATATTTTTTTTATATTCTGAAACGTGCTCCCATGAAGTTTCAGGATTTTTGGAGATGTGCAGAATAGGTCTCTAATATTTGCTCCTTTTCCAGCCCAGAATTCTAGCTACCGGCATTCTCCCTCTTCATGTAAACCTTGTAAAATAAGAGAGAATAGGCATAAGTATTGTGACATAATGTGTAATAACATCCCATAATGCAATAAATATCGATATAAAAGCATGATGCAAAATGGACTTATCACCTAATCTCGTTGGTTTGAGTGGTTCTCTCGTGTTTCCCCTTGTGTTCTTCGTGTTCCTCATTGGGATCCGCTCCTTTCGTGAAAGATCGGCCATCTAGGATTCCACCCTACATCACGATGGTAACATGGACATAGGATTTTAACCAGGATCGGGCTCTCTCGAAGAGATAATACCCTATGTCATGATGGTGATTGTATTGATATGGGGTATAGTACATAGTACATGTATCTACCATGAGATTGTTGTAATGAATATGAAATGATCTATTAACTAGCCTAACCTCGGTTTATATAATGCACCGGAGACCTAGGGTTTTGAAGAGTCCTTGTTTTGTCTGTCAAGTCTTGTAGAATCTTTCTTGTATGCGTCATGGGCTACTCGAAGTGGCCCATTAGTGAACCGTCATGGGGGTCCTTGGACCGACCCACTTGATCAGGAGACTACGTGGTGAGTACCCCCTAGTCTAGGACACCAACAATAGCCCCCTGAACTGGTCTTCAAGTTGGGGACGCTCCTTGGTTCTTCCTAACTGTTCTTCGTCTTTGGAGTCGGACTTGAAAGCTGGTTCAATAAATTTTCTCATCTTCGATCTCGAGGATCGCTGAGGTATATCCGAAGAATTTACATGTCGGGCATCCGAGGAGCCCCTTTAAGTTCTCGGCCTTTACAGCTGACTTGTTATTGTTACGCTGCACCTCGGGTTCGAAGGTTTTCCTGTGCGGCAGTGTCCCCTTGCAACCGAGCTCCAACACCGGCTTGCATCTGAGGTGTCTTTTTGCAGCCGAGCTCCAATGCCGACCTGCATCCAAGGAGTCATATATCACCTCAGCCTTGAAAAAGGTTGAAGGAGCTCAATCGATGTTAATGCCGGAAAAGTCCTCTATGGAACTAGCTACTCACGTCCAAGATTTATCTTTGACTACTCCCTAGGTGGTGCATAACCTCGGCCTTAGGCTGTTTCTACGTTCTTTTTCGATTGGTGCAATTTATTCTTTGTCGAGATGTATAGCTAGTAGCCCTCTGATACATCCATTTTGCACCATCTTTTTATGTTGATATTTACTGCATTATGGAATGTTATTTCACATTATGGTATAATACTTATGCCTTTTCTCTCTTATTTTACAAGATTTACATGAAGAGGGAGAATGCCAGCAGCTGGAATTTTGGACTGGAAAGGAGAAAATTAGAGAGACCTATTTTGCACAACTCCAAATGTCCTAAAACTTTACGAAGAATTATTTTGGAATATATAAAAATAATGGGCGAAGAAAGAACAGAGGGGGACCCACCAGGTGGCCACAAGCCCGGGGGCGTGCCCCCTGAGCTTGTGGGCCCTCTGGCAGGCCCCTGTGTCCATCTTCAGCTATATGAAGGGTTTTGACTTAGAAAAAAATCACAAGGAAGCTTTCGGGACGAAGTTGTGCCGTCTCGAGGCAGAACCTAGGCAGAAACACTCTAGGGCTCCGGCGGAGCTATTCTGATGGGGAAACTTCCCTCCGGGAGGGGTAAATTGAAGCCATTGTCATCACCAACGATCCTCTCATTGATGGAGGGTCAATCTTCATCAACATCTTCACAAACACCATCTCCTCTCAAACCCTAGTTCATCTCTTGTATTCAATCTTTGTCCCAAAACCTCAGATTGGTACTTGTGGGTTGCTAGTAGTGTTGATTACTCCCTGTAGTTGATGCTAGTTAGTTTATTTGGTGGAAAATCATATGTTCATATCCTTAATAATATTCGATACCCTTCTAATCTTGAACATGAGCATGCTTTCTGAGTAGTTACGTTTGTTCCTGAGGACATGGGAGAAGTCTTGTTATAAGTAATCATGTGAATTTTGTATTCATTCGGTATTTCGATGAGATGTACGTTGTCTTTCCTCTAGTGGTGTTATGTGAATGTCGACTACATGACACTTCACCATGATTTGGGCCTAGGGGAAGGCATTAGGAAGTAGTAAGTAGATGATGGGTTGCTAGAGTGACAGAAGCTTAAACCCTAGTTTATGCGTTGCTTCATAAGGGGCTGATTTGGATCCACATGTTTCATGCCATGGTTAGATTTATCTTAATTCTTGTTTCATAGTTTCGGATGCTTGCGAGAGGGGTTAATAATAAGTGGGAGTCTTGTCCAAGTAAGGACAACACCCAAGCACCAGTCCATCCACATATCAAATTATCAAAGTTACAAACACGAATCATATGAGCATGATGAAAACTAGCTTGACAATAATTTCCATGTCTCCTCGGGAGCGCTTTGCTTTATATAAGAGTTCGTCTAGGATTATCCCTTGCTATAAAAAGGATTGGGCCACCTTGCTGCACCCTTGCTACACTTGTTAGTTGTTACCCATTACGAATTATCCTACTACCAAATTATCTGTTACCGATAATTTCAGTGCCTGCAGAAAATACCTTAGTGAAAACCGATTGTCATTTCCTTTTGCTCATTGTTGGGTTCGACATTATTACTTATCGAAAGGACTATGATTTATCCCCTATAATTTTGGGTCATCAAGACTCTTTTTGGCACCGTTGCCGAGGAGTGAAGCACCTTTGGTGAGTGGAATTTGGTAAGGAAATATTTATATTACGTGCTGAAATTTACTGTTACTTGTCACTATGGAAAATCATCCTTGGAGGGGCTTGTTCAGGGTATCTTCACCCCGACCGGAAGAACAAAGAGTTTCTCCTCAACCTACTACACCTACTGAAAATATTTATTATGAAATTCCTTTGGGTATGATAGAGAAACTGCTAGCTAATCCTTATGCAGGACTACATCCTGATATGCATCTAATCTATGTGGATTATTTAAGCTTGCAGGTTTACCCAAGGATGAAGTCAAAAAGAAGGTCTTCCCTTTATCTTTGAAGGGATTTCAAGAAAAGGGGCAAGTGAAATAAAGGTAACTTCAAGAAGAATGCCAAGCAAGTTGCCACTCTCGTGAAGAAGCCCAAAGCTGGACCTAAGCCTGAAACTGAGTGCTTCTACTGCAAAGGGAATGGTCACTGGAAATGGAACTGCCCCAAATACTTGGCGGATAAGAAGGATGGCAAAGTGAACAAAGGTATATTTGATATACATGTTATTGATGTGTTAGAGAATAATTGTTGGTCTGTTTACATGAATAAAACCTTTTGTGGTCATACACCCAAGATGAATGGTTTGTTGAATCTCGATCGTAGTGATACACATATTCATAATATTGATGCCAAAAGATGCAAAGTTGGTAATGATAGTGCAACATACTTGTGGCACTGCCGTTTAGGTCATATTGGTATAAAGCGCATGAAGAAACTCCATGTAGATGGACTTTTGGAATCACTTGATTATGAATCATTTGATACTTGCGAACCATGCTTTATGGGCAAGATGACTAAAACTCTGTTCTTCGGAACAATGGAGTGAGCTAATGACTTATTGGAAATAATACATACCGATGTATGCGGTCCGATGAGTGTTGAAACACGTGATAGGTATCGTTATTTTCTGACCTTCATAGATGATTTGAGTAGGTATGGGTATATCTACTTAATGAAACACAAGTCTGAAACATTTGAAAAGTTCAAAGAATTTCAAAGTGAAGTAGAGAATCATTGTAACAAGAAAATAAAGTTTCTACGATCTAATCGCGGAGGCAAATATTTGAGTTACGAGTTTGGCCTTCATTTAAAACATGTGGAATTGTTTCACAACTCACACCACCTGGAACACCACAACATAATGGTGTGTCCGAACCTATACTTGATTGGATATGGTGCGTTCTATGATGTCTCTTACAAATTTACTGCTATCATTTCGGGGTTATGCATTAGAGACAACTGCATTCATGTTAAATAGGGCACTATCTAAATCCATTGAGACGACACCGTATGAATTATTGGTTTGGCAAGAAACCTAAGTTGTCGTCTCTTAAAATTTGGGGTTGCGACACTTATGTCAAAAGGCTTCAGCGTGATAAGCTCTAACCCAAATCGGAGAAGTGCGTGTTCATAGGATACCCTAAGGAAACAATTGGGTACACCTTATACCACAGATTCGAAGGCAAGATCTTTGTTGCCGAGAATGGAACCTTTCTAGAGAAGGAGTTTCTCTCGAAAGAAGTGAGTGGGAGGAAAGTAAAACTTGATGAGGTAATTGTACCTTCTCTCAATTTGGAAAGTAGCACATCAGAGAAAACCGTTCCCCTAGTGCCTACACCAACTAGAGAGGAAGCAAATGATAATGATCATGAAACTTCAGATCAAGTTACTATTAGACCTCGTAAGTCGAACAGAGCATGTTCCACACCAGAGTTGTGACGCCCCGAGACCGTTGTGCCAGGTGTCCGCCAGTTATTCGCTGTTGTTGCCTTGTCATTCGCTTGCATGTTGCATCTTGTCATGTCATCATGTGCATTGCATCATCATGTTTTAAAAATTGCATTCGTCCGGGTTCTCCGAGTTCTCTCCGTTGTCCGTTCTGAGCCCAACCACACTTGCACGCGCCCGCGGCATGTCCGAAATAGTATTTTATAAGTGGCCAGAAAATGTTCTTGGAATGGGTTGAAAGTTGGCGTGCGGTCTTATTTTAGTGTAGGAAGACCGCCAGTCAAATTTCATCGCGTTCAGAGTCCGTTTGATAGCCCAACCGTTAACTATAGCGACAATATAGTCGGTCTAACGTCGGACGTTTTTGGTCTCCGGAAACAGATGCCGGCCCCTCTCTCTCTATTCTCCCCCTCGCAGTCTCGCCACAGCCCACCTAGTCCATCCTCCTTCCCCTCTTCGCTTCCGGATTTGTCTGATGCGACCGCACGGTCCGAAACCCTCTCTGCTCAGTGCATCAAACCCCCTCGCACGCGCGTCCGAAAAACTGTCCCGGACCCGACCCAGACAGTCATTACCGTTGGATCTGGATCATCCCCAAACATCTACAAAACATCTCCGTTTTGTTAATTGGGCTCCCTAACTATTTTATTCGCGACCATCCGATTACGATCGTAGGGATGAGGTAGCCCCTAACCTAATCCACTTAATGTATATATATAGTCCAACCCTAAATTTGAGGAGAGATGTCCCATCCTCCCAGCCGCCGCTGCCACTTTTCCCACCATCTACATCGGGATCCTTCCTGATCCAGCCAACCACCAGCTCCCCTCCCGATCCACCTACCAGGCATCGCCATTTTTCCCCTTGCTCTCCGTGCCTAACCAACCACGCCGTGCCCGTGATCTAAAAATCCCTCTCGGCCTCCCCACCTCGAGCTCCTACCAGATCACCACGCCGTCTCGCGAGCGCCCAAATCCCCAGCAAGCCGTTGCCCGCCGCAAGCCGCAGCACCACCAGAGCTCCTTCCGCCGTTGAGCTCCACCAGCAGCTGAGCCACGTCGTCCCGTTTGTCTGCATCGGCAGCCAGGCACCCGAGGCATCGCGTTCCTCCCGCTCATCACCTCACCTTCCCTACCTTCCCTTCCTTCTCATCTCTCTCTCTCTCATCCTGGACAGGAGAGCAGCCATGGGCGTCCGTTCATGGAGGTGAGCCGCGCCGCCCTGGTCACGTGCAATCTCGGGTCGCCTCCGCGTCGTCCTCACCGCCCGCTGGAGCCGAGGCCGTCACCACCTCAGTTCGTCGCGCCGCCACCGAGTTCGCCGGGTCCACTGCCTCCCAGCACCCCTTCCTCAACCGCGCCTGCAACCCCTGCCTCCCTCGCGCGCCAAGTTCACCGGCGTTGCTCTCTTGCATCACCGCTGCCTTCGCTTGTCTCGCCGGCGTGCGTCCCGCCTAGTCCCTCCGTCGTCCCGCGTCTGGAGCCGCGTCCCTCTGCTTCGAGCTGCCTCCCGCGCCTCGTTCTCCTTCAAGACCGGCCGACCTCAGCGCCGACCCACCAGATCCGGCCTCCCCCTCGCCTTCTCCGCCTCGCAAGCCACCAAGCCTTCCTGGAGTTCCTCGCCGTGCCGCTCCTCTGTTCCGTTCGAGCAGGGACGAACCGCTTCAGCCGCTCGCATTGACCGCATCCAGCACCAAGGCCAGCCTGATTCCCCTCCAGAGCCGGCCTGCCTGGGCCTCTCCCCCCGATCTGGGCTTGGCCCATGGTGAGGCCATCCCCAGCGCCTCATTTTCCCCCCTTCCACTGTTGGGCCGGCCGGTTCCAACCCATGAATGTTTTTTTTCCAGTCCTGGCCGATTTGTTTTATATCTCAGGTTTTACTGTTTACAGAAAAGTCCCTAGGCAACATGCATATAATAACTCCCAATTGGTGCACCGGATTAAAATGAATTATATATGAATAATGCTTAGAATTATGTGTAGGTTAATTATATGCCACTTTCATCCATGTTTAAAATGTCTAAAATGATGTTTGTTTAAATTTGCTCCTATGCCATGTTAAAATGCTTTAATTAACAACTAAATAACCGTAACTCTGAATTTAATGAACTTTATATGTAAATGGGGTAGAATTTTGCCTAGTTTAACATGGTGACCTTTATTTGCATGTTTAAAAACCCTAAAATTGTGTTTAGGGCAGAACAGTATCAAACCAATATATGCATATGGGGATTTACTGGAATTGTTGTTCGTTGCTTCCGGCCTCATTTAAACTTGCCTAGATAGGTAGTTTTACTTTGCTTCACCCTCTTGCCATGTTAATCAACATTTAATATTGTTGGGTACATAAACAAGATCGAACTAAATACGTTATGTGGTGTTTTGGCAGTATGCACCCCGATGCATATTGAGATCCACTTAAGTTGTAGTGTTGTTTGTGCATTTTACCTTGCCATGCTTCATTAAACCAGACATGCATCATACTTGATTGTGCATCATGCCATGATTATGTGATGGTTGTTCACTATGTTGTGTGCTTCTTTCCGGTGTCTGCTTCTTCGGGTTGGATTCGATAACGTCGCGTTTGTGAGGACCCATTCGTCTACGTCCGTTTGTCTTCTTCATGGACTCGTTCTTCTTCCTTGCGGGATTTCAGGCAAGATGACCATACCCTTGAAATCACTTCTATCTTTGCTTGCTAGATGCTCGCTCTTTTGCTATGCCTATGCTGCGATACCTACCCCTTGCTTATCATGCTTCCCATATTGTTGAACCGAGCCTCTAACCCACCTTATCCTAGCAAACCGTTGTTTGGCTATGTTACCGCTTTGCTCAGCCCCTCTTATAGCGTTGTTAGTTGCAGGTGAAGATTGAAGTTTGTTCCTTGTTGGAACATGGAGATGTTGTTCCTTGTTGGAACATGTTTACTTGTTGGGATATCACAATATATCTTATTTAATTAATGCATCTATATACTTGGTAAAGGGTGGAAGGCTCGGCCTTATGCCTGGTGTGTTGTTCCACTCTTGCCGCCCTAGTTTCCGTCATATCAGTGTTATGTTCCCGGATTGTGCGTTCCTTACGCGGTTGGGTAATAATGGGAACCCCTTGACAGTTCGCCTTGAATAAAACTCCTCCAGCAATGCCCAACCTTGGTTTTACCATTTGCCACCTATCCTTTTCTTTTCCTTGGGTTCTGCAGACTCAAGGGTCATCATTATTTTAAGCCCCCCGGGCCAGTGCTCCTCTGAGTGTTGGTCCAAACTGTCAGCTGCCGGTGGCCACCAGGGGCAACTCTGGGCTGTCCTACCCGTACCTAAGACAATCTGAGTGTGCCCTGAGAAAGAGATATGTGCAGCTCCTATCAGGATTTGTCGGCACATTCGGGCGGTGTTGCTGGACTTGTTTTACCATTGTTGAAATGTCTTGTAACCGGGATTCCGAGTCTGATCGGGTCTTCCCTCTAGAAGGAATATCCTTCGTTGACCGTGAGAGCTTGTCATGGGCTAAGTTGGGACACCCCTGCAGGGATTTGAACTTTCGAAAGCCGTGCCCGTGGTTATGGGCAGATGGGAATTTGTTAACGTCCGGTTGTAGAAAACCCGAAGTTGAACTTAATTAAAATACATCAACCGCGTGTGTAACCGTGATGGTCTCTTACCGGCGGAGTCCGGGAAGTGAACACGGTGTTGGAGTTATGTTTGACGTAGGTTGTTCTAGGATCACTTCTTGATCATAGTTTCACGATCGTGCTTTGCCTTCTCTTCTCGCTCTCTTTTGCGTACATGTTAGCCACCATATATGCTAGTCGCTTGCTGCAGCTCCACCTCATACCTTTACCTTACCCATAAGCTTAAATATTCTTGATCGTGAGGGTGCGAGATTGCTGAGTCCTCGTGACTCACAGATACTTCCAAAACCAGTTTGCAGATGCCGATGAGTCCGTGCAGTTGATGCAACTAAGCTCAAGGAGGAGCTCGATGAAGATCTTGTCCTTTGTGTTGTTTCGTTCTAGTTGATCAGTAGTGGAGCCCAGTTGGGGTCGATCGGGGACCTTGTCGCATTTGGGGTTCTTCTTTTATTTTGGTTCCGTAGTCGGACCTTGATTGTATTTGGATGATGTAATGCTTTATTCATGTATTGTGTGAAGTGGCGATTGTAAGCCAACTATGTATCTTTTTCCCTTATGTATTACATGGGTTGTGTGAAGATTACCTCACTTGCGACATTGCTTTCAATGCGGTTATGCCTCTAAGTCGTGCTTCGACACGTGGGAAATATAGGCGCATCGAGGGCGTTACAAGTTGGTAATCAGAGCCTTCCCCGACCTTAGGAGCCCCCACTGCTTGATCGAAATTAGCAGCCGTTGTTGAGTCTAGAAAAAATGTTTTGAGTCATTTAGGAATTATATATCGGAGAGTTTAGGAATTATTTTTACTCCCAGTCCCTTCATCGCTCTGGTAAGGCATCCTGACGTAGAGTTTTGACTCTTCTCTTCTCAAATTTCACTAATTTTTTTTAGGATCACGCGGGTATCTTGGAATCGTTCTGATAGTTTTGTGACGAGAACATTGTTCTTGGTGCCTCCTGACATTTAGGGGTTGTGGCAGTGTCCCGGGGAGTTGAGCTCCGAGGTGTTGTCGTCACAATTTTATCATTGTAGTTCTGGAATACCTGAGTTTAGTTTCGCCGACATCGAAAATCTCTTTTATGCAGTTGTTGGTGAGATAACCTCGACGCCACCCAGTACTGGGGCGGGAGTTCGGGAGTATTGCCATAACTCGTATAACGGATGCTTTTCGAAGGTCGAGGTAGACGATTTCCGAAGGTTTCTTGGTTATGTGTTGAAGGATGGATACAGCTGGATGTAGGATTTGCTAGTTTTGGGTGAGATATTATGCTTCCCTTGTATCCCCAACACCCGATTGCATAACCGGAAAGGTTCGGGAGTTTCATAGGTGGGAATTCAAGTAGCTCTTAGGATTTCTTTCCGACGGATATATGATATGAAATTGGGGTTCGACGTCTAGTGGTCCGCCTATTCACGGTTGGTTTTACAGTGGTCTCGTTGTGTCTTAAAGAGTCCTTGGCTATGCCGACTCGAGGACGCTTTGTATGTCATGTGCACTGCCTTGTACATGATGGTGCTGTACGATCGAGCCCGTGTAGGCCCCACCACGAAAACTTCGGACGAAATCTCTATCATATGTTTGTTCTGGCTTATTCTGCAAGCCAATCCTTTGTTTTGTTTTGAGTTGTGGTATTCGAGTTGCTTCGAAGTCAAATGTTGATTCCATACCTTCTCTAATGTTGTTCTCATATTCCTATGGGAATACTAAACCTTCATGATGATCGAGACTGTCATGTCAATCCTTTTCAACCGTGTGCTTCTCTTCAAGCGGGTCCGTCCATTTTCTACATCCGCAAGATTCAATCTAAGCTCTCAACGTTGTTTGTTCCATCCATTCCCTATTTGTCTTTGTTTTTCCCACCCTCCCACCCTTGTTTTTCTATAAGGACTAAGATTTCTTAATCAACTATCCATCTTATTCATGTGGAGCCTCTTCTTTCTTTTCAATCAATTTTCTTATCCGGTGATTCTCATGAAGATTCTAACCGAGCCTCAAGTTCATCATTGTTCGTTCCCTTTCTTCTCCAGTGGATTGAAGTCAAGCTTTGTTGATCACATCCTTTTCCTCGTTTTAAATGTGTTCTTATGCCAGTGCACCTCTTAATATTCCCCGCTTGCTATTCTACTGTTCCGGAGTGCTCAAGATATCTCAAAAGGCTCGTCTTGTCATTCAAGATCCGTTCAACCTATTTCGGGGTTGTTATCTCATTCAAGCCATTTAATTCAACCGACGCTATCTCTCTTTTCGAGCAATCGTTCTACGGTGTATCTTTTGAGTGGGCCCTAACCCACAGGTCTTTTCCCAGGATCTTACCTGACTCTTCTTATTTTCCTGGCGTTACTCTCAAATTCTTGTCAAAGTTTGACGTAAGAATGAGTTATCATCAGTCAAATGCCTTTCTCCAAGATCTTTCAATTTCTTTTCATTGTTGGTTCAACCTCTTCGTTTTTTTGGGATTCTCCCGGAGTGCCTCAATAATTCATGGTGGTGTTTCTCATCGTCATTCTCAGATTTTGGAAGACCGAAGAAGAGTTTCTCTTTAATCTTGCTCCATTCTCTTCAACACTCGTGATTCTAGCTTGTTGCCATCCTCTCATAATTGTTATGATTGTCAGAATTCTTTTCACCCACCTGGAGTATTTCATGAATTGTTTTCCATTTATTTCCTCCGAAGGCCATCTTTTCAAATATTATTCATTCAAGCTTTCAACTCTCGTTCTCCAAATCATACCGGTGCATCATGCAAGTATCTTTTATCAGCTCGTGATCTCTTCGTTCTCATGTTTATAAATTCTCTCAAGCATCTTCGTTCATTTGCTAAATTCTTCCTGGTGTTCCTTTATCTTTTCTTCGTTCATTTTAATTCTTATGGTGGTTCATTCAAGATTTCTCTTCCTTCGTTTATCATATCAATTCATTCGTTGTTTCAACCCTACTGGTGGTTCGTTGAAGACCTTCTCAAGTTTGTGCTATATCTATCTTAATCCTTTCCACGAGAATAAGTAGTATGCCAAATCCGCTGCTTGTCATCAATTTAAATTGGTGAAGGATACGCATAATCTAATTCTTATTTTTGGTTTCATCCAAGTGATTTAATTCCTTATTCCGGAGGTTCATAAAAATTCTTGATTTCTTTTGTTCATCTTTCTTTTCCGGAGCTCCAAGCTATTTCAATTATATTATCATGGAGATCCATCTAAATCTTTGGAAGGCTTCACCTTGTGTTTTCAATCTCTCTTTCTTTTCATTCCTTTGTTTACTGGAGTTCTTCATGGAGGCTCTACATGTCGGTTCATCAAAGATTTAATTCCTTCTCGAAGTGTTCTTTGAGATTCTTTTCAGAGGAACTCAAGCATTCTTCATCTTGCTATCAGGAGTGCAATTCTTTCTTCCGTATCATTGGAGGTGGTATTATGTCATTCTTGATAATTTGAGTTCATGTTTCATGATTCACATGCTGTTAAGAACGAGAAATTTTAAATCCATCAACCTCTTCGTTGGAGTTATCTTGGGTTATATTTCACCTAAAGCTTTCCCTAAGGATTTTGCTATTTATGGTGGTTATAAATGATCCAAGTTCTTCTTTTATCCTTCCGGTGAATAATTTTCTCGCCTCCTTATTCTTATCAATACAATCTTTTTCCATGAGTGGCAGGTTGTCACCTCATTATTTGAGATGTATTCCATAAGACCATATCAAGCTTATCCTTTCGTTGTTGGTTTCCCAACAACTCCGTTCGAACCTTCTCCTAAGGATACCTTTTCAAGCTCTTTTGTAGCAGAAGTTGGCATTTTCTTCTACATTCTTTTGTCTCAATTATCTTTATTCTATTCTTTCTCTCGGAGGTCTAGTGATGTTGCTCTCGTCAACCCATCTTCTGGTCTTGTCAAGATCATGTTTGACTCGTGCTTATCCTTTCAACCGGAGTGTAGTGTCCCTTTGCTCAAGCTCTTTCATTTTATCAAGTTTTTCATCTCTTTTAAACCGGAGTGCTGTCCGAGATCTTTCTTACCCCTTATTCCATTCATTCAATAGTTCCGGAGGCAGTATGTTGTTAATCTCATCAAGCATCCTATCATCTTGTCAAGTTCTTGTTAATTCCTTCCATTTGCATTCGGAGTGCTTCCCGAATTTGTTCTTCCTTATTCCTCTTCCCTACCGGAGTGCTTTCAACTTTGTTCTTCTTCGTTGCATTCTTCTTTCAATGGCTTAACCTTTTCAAGGTTCGTTGGTTTCACTCATTTGTGAAAGGAGCAACTTAGTTTTACCGCTTATCTTCCTCCTCCGTTTTTCCCTCCGGTGCCATTCTAGATCTCGGGACGAGATCCTCTCGTAGTGGTGGAGTGTTGTGACGCCCCGAGACCGTTGTGCCAGGTGTCCGCCAGTTATTCGCTGTTGTTGCCTTGTCATTCGCTTGCATGTTGCATCTTGTCATGTCATCATGTGCATTGCATCATCATGTTTTAAAACTTGCATTCGTCCGGGTTCTCCGAGTTCTCTCCGTTGTCCGTTCTGAGCCCAACCACACTTGCACGCTCCCGCGGCATGTCCAAAATAGTATTTTATAAGTGGCCAGAAAATGTTCTCGGAATGGGTTGAAAGTTGGCGTGCGGTCTTATTTTAGTGTAGGAAGACCGCCAGTCAAATTTCATCACGTTCAGAGTCCGTTTGATAGCCCAACCATTAACTATAGTGACAATATAGTCGGTCTAACGTCGGACGTTCTCGGTCTCCGGAAACAGATGCCGGGCCCTCTCTCTCTTCTCCCCCTCGTAGTCTCGCCACAGCCCACCTAGTCCATCCTCCTTCCCCTCTTCGCTTCTGGAGTTGTCCGATGCGACCGCATGGTCCGAAACCCTCTCTGCTCAGTGCATCAAACCCCCTCGCACGCACGTCCGAAAAACTGTCCCAGACCCGACCCAGACAGTCGTTACCGTTGGATCCGGATCATCCCCAAACATCTACAAAACATCTCCGTTTTGTTAATTGGGCTCCCTAACTATTTTATTCGCGACCGTCCGATTACGATCGTAGGGATGAGGTAGCCCCTAACCTAATCCACTTAATGTATATATATAATCCAACCCTAAATTTGAGGAGAGATGTCCCATCCTCCCAGCCGCCGCTGCCACTTTTCCCACCATCTACATCGGGATCCTTCCTGATCCAGCCAACCACCAGCTCCCCTCCCGATCCACCTACCAGGCATCGCCATTTTTCCCCTTGCTCTTCGTGCCCAACCAACCACGCCGTGCCCGTGATCTAAAAATCCCTCTCGGCCTCCCCACCTCGAGCTCCTACCAGATCACCACACCGTCTCGCGAGCGCCCAAATCCCCAGCAAGCCGCTGCTCGCCGCAAGCCGCATCACCACCAGAGCTCCTTCCGCCATTGAGCTCCACCAGCAGCTGAGCCACGTCCTCTCGTTTGTCTGCATCGGCAGCCTAGCACCCGAGGCATCGCGCTCCTCCCACTCATCACCTCGCCTCCCCTACCTTCCCTTCCTTCTCATCTCTCTCTCTCTCTCTCATCCTGGACAAGAGAGCAGCCATGGGCGTCCGTTCATGGAGGTGAGTCGCGCCGCCCTGGTCACCTGCGATCTCGGGTTGCCTCTGCGTCGTCCTCACCGCCCGCTGGAGCCGAGGCCGTCGCCTCCTCAGTTCGTCGTGCCGCCACCGAGTTCGTCGGGTCCGCTGCCTCCCAGTACCCCTTCCTCAACCGCGCCTGCAACCCCTGCCTCCCTCGCGCGCCAAGTTCACCGGCGTCGCTCTCTTGCATCGCCGCTGCCTTCGCTTGTCTTGCCGGCGTGCATCCCGCCTAGTCCCTCCGCCGTCCCGCGTCTGGAGCCGCGTCCATCTGCTTCGAGCTGCCTCCCACGCCTTGTTCTCCTTCAAGACCGGCCGACCTCAGCGCCGACCCACCAAATCCGGCCTCCCCCTCGCCTTCTCTGCCTCGCAAGCCACCAAGCCTTCCTGGAGTTCCTCGCCACGCCACTCCTCTGTTCCGTTCGAGCAGAGACGAACCGCTTCAGCCGCTCGCGTTGACCACATCCAGCGCCAAGGCCAGCCTGATTCCCCTCCAGAGCTGGCCTGCCTGGGCCTCTCCCCCCGATCTGGGCTTGGCCCATGGTGAGGCCATCCCCAGCGCCTCATTTTTCCCCCTTCCACTGTTGGGCCGGCCAGTTCCAGCCCATGAACGTTTTTTTTCAGTCCTGGCCGATTTGTTTTATATCTCAGGTTTTACTGTTTACAGAAAAGTCCCTAGGCAACATGCATATAATAACTCCCAATTGGTGCATCGGATTAAAATGAATTATATATGAATAATGCTTAGAATTATGTGTAGGTTAATTATATGCCACTTTCATCCATGTTTAAAATGTCTAAAATGATGTTTGTTTAAATTTGCTCCTATGCCATGTTAAAATGCTTTAATTCATAACTAAATAACCGTAACTCCGAATTTAATGAACTTTATATGTAAATGGGGTAGAATTTTGCCTAGTTTAACATGGTGACCTTTATTTGCATGTTTAACAACCCTAAAATTGTGTTTAGGGCAGAACAGTATCAAACCAATATATGCATATGGGGATTTACCGGAATTGTTGTTTGTTGCTTCCGGCCTCATTTAAACTTGCCTAGATAGGTAGTTTTACTTTGCTTCAGCCTCTTGCCATGTTAATCAACATTTAATATTGTTGGGTACATAAACAAGATCGAACTAAATACGTTATGTGGTGTTTTGGCAATATGCACCCCGATGCATATTGAGCTCCACTTAAGTTGTAGTGTTGTTTGTGCATTTTACCTGGCCATGCTTCATTAAACCGGACATGCATCATACTTGATTGTGCATCATGCCATGATTATGTGATGGTTGTTCACTATGTTGTGTGCTTCTTTCCGGTGTCTGCTTCTTCGGGTTGGATTCGATAACGTCGCGATTGTGAGGACCCGTTCGTCTACGTCCGTTTGTCTTCTTCATGGACTCATTCTTCTTCCTTGCGGGATTTCAGGCAAGATGACCATACCCTCGAAATCACTTCTATCTTTGCTTGCTAGATGCTCGCTCTTTTGCTATGCCTATGCTGCGATACCTACCCCTTTCTTATCATGCCTCCCATATTGTTGAACCGAGCCTCTAACCCACCTTATCCTAGCAAACCGTTGTTTGGCTATGTTACCGCTTTGCTCAGCCCCTCTTATAGCGTTGTTAGTTGCAGGTGAAGATTGAAGTTTGTTCCTTGTTGGAACATGGAGATGTTGTTCCTTGTTGGAACATGTTTACTTGTTGGGATATCACAATATATCTTATTTAATTAATGCATCTATATACTTGGTAAAGGGTGGAAGGCTCGGCCTTATGCCTGGTGTGTTGTTCCACTCTTGCCGCCCTAGTTTCCGTCATATCGGTGTTATGTTCCCGGATTGTGCGTTCCTTACGCGGTTGGGTAATAATGGGAACCCCTTGACAGTTCGCCTTGAATAAAACTCCTCCAGCAATGCCCAACCTTGGTTTTACCATTTGCCACCTAGCCTTTTCTTTCCCTTGGGTTCTGCAGACTCAAGGGTCATCATTATTTTAACCCCCCGGGCCAGTGCTCCTCTGAGTGTTGGTCCAAACTGTCAGCTGCCGGTGGCCACCAGGGGCAACTCTGGGCTGGCCTACCCGTACCTAAGACAATCTGAGTGTGCCCTGAGAAAGAGATATGTGCAGCTCCTATCGGGATTTGTCGGCACATTTGGGCGGTGTTGCTGGACTTGTTTTACCATTGTCGAAATGTCTTGTAACCGGGATTCCGAGTCTGATCGGGTCTTCCATCTAGAAGGAATATCCTTCGTTGACCGTGAGAGCTTGTCATGGGCTAAGTTGGGACACCCCTGCAGGGATTTGAACTTTAGAAAGCCGTGCCCGTGGTTATGGGCAGATGGGAATTTGTTAACGTCCGGTTGTAGAAAACCTGAAGTTGACCTTAATTAAAATACATCAACCGCATGTGTAACCATGATGGTCTCTTTCCGGTGGAGTCCGGGAAGTGAACACGGCGTTGGAGTTATGTTTGACGTAGGTTGTTCTAGGATCACTTCTTGATCATAGTTTCACGATCGTGCTTTGCCTTCTCTTCTCGCTCTCTTTTGCGTACATGTTAGCCACCATATATGCTAGTCGCTTGCTGCAGCTCCACCTCATACCTTTACCTTACCCATAAGCTTAAATAGTCTTGATCGTGAGGGTGCGAGATTGCTGAGTCCCCGTGACTCACAGATACTTCCAAAACCAGTTTGCAGGTGCCGATGAGTCCGTGCAGTTGACGCAACTAAGCTCAAGGAGGAGCTCGATGAAGATCTTGTCCTTTGTGTTGTTTCGTTCTAGTTGATCAGTAGTGGAGCCCAGTTGGGGTCGATCGGGGACCTTGTCGCATTTGGGGTTCTTCTTTTATTTTGGTTCCGTAGTTGGACCTTGCTTGTATTTGGATGATGTAATGCTTTATTCATGTATTGTGTGAAGTGGCGATTGTAAGCCAACTATGTATCTTTTTCCCTTATGTATTACATGGGTTGTGTGAAGATTACCTCACTTGCGACATTGCTTTCAATGCGGTTATGCCTCTAAGTCGTGCTTCGACACGTGGGAGATATAGCCGCATCGAGGGCGTTACAAGAGTGCTATGGTCATCCTGCCCTGGAAGTCATGTTATTAGACCATGGCGAACCTACAAACTATGAAGAAGCTATGATGAGTCCATATTCCGACAGATGGCTTGAGGCCATGAAATTTGAGATAGGATCCATGTATGAGAACAAAGTGTGGACTTTGGTGGACTTGCCTGATGATCAGCAAACCATTGAGAATAAATGAATTTTCAAGAATAAGACTGACACTAATAGTAATGTCACTATCTACAAAGATCGACTTGTCGCAAAAGGTTTTCGACAAGTTCAAGGAGTTGACTACGATGAGACTTTCTCACCCGTAGCGATGCTTAAGTCTGTCCGAATCATGTTAGCAATTTCCACATTTTATGATTATGAAATCTGGCAAATGGAAGTCAAAACTGCATTCCATAATGGATATCTTAAAGAAGAGTTGTATATGATGCAACTAGAAGGTTTTGTCAATCCTAAAGGTGCTGACAAAGTGTGCAAGCTCCAGCGATCCATCTATGGGATGGTGCAAGCATCTTGGAGTTGGAACATATGCTTTGATGAGGTGATAAAAGCATATGGCTTTATATAGACTTACGATGAAGCCTATATTTAGAAGAAAGTGAGTGGGAGCTCTGTAGAATTTCTAATATTATATGTGGATGACATATTATTGATTGGATATGATATAGAATTTCTGGATAGCATAAAAGGATACTTGAATAAGAATTTTTCAATGAAAGACATCGGTGAAGCTACTTGCATATTGAGCATCAAGATCTATGGGGATAGATCAAGACGCTTAATAGAACTTTCACAAAAACACATACCTTGATAAGATTTCGAGAAGTTCAAAATGGTTCAGTCCAAGAAGGGGTTCTTGCGTATATTACAAGGTGTGAAGTTAAGTAAGACTCAAAGCCCGACCACGACAGAAGATAGAGAGAGAATGAAAGTCATTCCCTATGCCTTAGCCATAGGTTCTATATGATATGCCATGCTGTGTACCACACCTGATGTGTGTCTTTCCACTTATCTGGCAAAGAGGGTACAAGAGTGATCCAGGAGTGGACCACTGAACATCAATCAAAATTATCCTTAGGTGCCTTAAAGATGACTAAGGAAATATTTCTCGGTTATGGAGGTGATAAAGAGTTCATCATAAAGAGTTACGTTGATGCAAGCTTTTACACTAATCTAGATGACTCTAAGTCTCTAATAGAGGCAAAGGTGTCCCAATGTTTTGATGAGATGGTGGATGTCGTTTTCTGTGGGAGTCGACTTTGACGATCCGACTACGAACGTGCGAGACGCCGCGCCTTAGCAATCGCTAAACCAACTTTCGAGGGTTATTGACCACGCTGGAGCATGATCAACTTGACAACGAGGGTCTGTTTCCTGCGAGCAAACGAAGAACAAGCAAGAAATTGAGATTGCAATCTGGATATTGTGAATATAAGAGGAAAGCTTTATTAATTAAGGTGGGGTTCTATGACGTCTTTGTCTAGTTGTTGAACACAAACGAAGTACGCGAAGTTGCAGCTATGGCAAACTTTTAATCTAAACAAAACCCGAAGTCTAAACGACACCCTAAGGGTTGTATATATGGAGGAAGATGGGGTAATTTCATGGCCCTTGGAGGAGGGGTCCGAAACCAACCCTAACTCTTGTTTCCCCACACATACGGACTCTAAAAACATACTATACTCAAGTATTTTGAAATTACATGGGCATGGCCCAATAATAAGGTGACGTAGCACCAATAACAGCCTCTGGGCGAAATTTATGAAGTGGCATCTTGTATATTTCGGCCAAGGCTTCACGCACTCATTATGGTGGGTTCAAAGTCCTGAAATCATCACTTGTAACTCCATGCATGCCATCATCTCCATGCTTGATCTTGCTCCAATGATCATCCTACTTGTCCGAGCTAGGCTCTTCATTTGTAAGCAATACAAATGTATCCAATTTAGGCAGCATCATATTCTCACGAACATTAGAATCATTATCAAGAAACAAAAGTACCTTGTAATTTAATTGGCGCGCGCGAGCTCTAGTAATTGGTCCTGTATATGTATCAGTACGGGCTGTGGGTGTAACTTTGTTAGTGATGTCCTCATCATCCTCCCCTTCTCGAATTGAAGTCGTCCTCAACGGAAGCTCATCTTCCTCACCCAAGTAAGGCTTCAAATCTGCAATGTTAAAAGTGGGACTAACCCCAAAATCTGCAGGCAACTTAAGTTTATATGCATTATCATTTATTTTTTCTAACACCTTAAAAGGACCATCAGCACGTGACATTAGTTTTGACTTGAGAAAATTAGGAAACCTATCCTTACGCAAATGTAACCAAACAAGATCTCCAGGTGCAAAGACAACACATTTTCTACCCTTATCTCCAACAAGTTTATATTTAGCATTCATGCCCTCAATATTTTCCTTAGTTAATTCATGCATTTTTAAGATCAATTCAGCATGTTGTTTAGCATCAAAATTAACCTTCTTCGAAGATGGAAGAGGCAACAAATGAATAGGTGCACGAGGTAAGAAACCATACACAATTTCAAAAGGGCACATCTTAGTAGTAGAATGCAGCGACCGATTATAAGCAAATTCAATATGAGGAAAGCATTCTTCCCACATTTTCTTGTTATTCTACAAAACAACCCTAAGCATGGTAGACAATGTTCTATTGACTACTTCAGTTTGTCCATCAGTTTGGGGATGACATGTAGTACTAAAAAGCAGTTTAGTCCACAACTTAGCCCATACACATCTGCAAAAGTGGCTAAGAAATTTAGTATCATGATCTGAAACAATAGAATTTGGCACACCATGCAAGCGAATAATTTCACGAAAGAACAAATCAACAACATTAACAACATCATTGCTTTTATGACATGGTATAAAGTGTGCCATTTTCGAGAACCTATCCACGACAACAAATATGCTATCCCTCCCCTTCTTTGTTCGAGGTAAACCTAAAACAAAGTCCATAGATATATCCTCCCAAGGAACACTAGGTACAGGCAAAGGCATATATAAACCATGAGGATTGAGTCGTGACTTAGATTTTTGACCTGTAGTGTAGCGAGCAACAAAACACTCAACATCCCGTCTCATCTTTGGCCAAAAGAAATGTGTAGAAAGTATATCCTCCATCTTCTTCATGCCAAAGTGTCCCATTAATCCTCCTCCATGCGCCTCCTGCAACAACAAAAGACGAACGGAGCTAGCTGGAATGCATAGCTTGTTAGCACGAAACACAAATCCATCGTTAACAACGAACTTATTCCAAGTTCTCCCTTCCTTAAAATTCTGCAATACATCTTTAAATTCAGCATCATGCACATATTGATCTTTGATGGTCTCCAAACCAAATATTTTAAAGTCAAGTTGTGAAAGCATAGTATAACGACGAGACAGTGCATTAACAACAACATTTTCTTTACCCTTCTTATGTTTAATGATATAAGGGAAAGTCTCAATGAACTCAACCCATTTAGCATGTCCACGGTTCAGTTTTGCTTGACTTTTAATGTGTTTTAAAGATTCATGATCAGAATGTATAACAAATTCCTTGGGCCATAAATAATGTTGCCATGTTTCTAAGGTCCGAACAAGAGCATACAATTCTTTATCATAAGTAGAATAGTTTAGACTAGGCCCACTCAATTTTCCAGAAAAGTATGCAACAGGTTTGCCATCTTGTAATGTAGCGACCCGACCTTAGACGGTCAAGTCTCTATGCTTAAGTGTCATCCTTGGATCGGTATGCTGACACACACACTACTCGAGGATTTATAACAGAGGTAAATCACATGTATAAAATAACGTAAATACTATTACCTCAATCCAAACAACGGAAGTAACAAGGTTGTGGATTCCCACCAACACCAACAACAAAGTTGAGTGTAGAAATCGTAACCCTAACGTATCACTTACTCGTCGTAAGAATCCTGCAACATGAGACGTTGCAGCCACAAAGGGTCAGTACATTGATTGTACATGCAAATTCACATCATAGGATAATGATGAATAATAGCTATCAATACATGCATATATGGCTGGTGGAAAAGCTCTATGGTTATAATGTTTTTGTGAAAAGCCAATTTTTCCCTACTGCAAAGGAATACATTTTATTTAACTACAAAGTTGATTGAAAACATTGAGAATGGTAAACCCCATCTCAATCCCAATTAAAAGGTAATTAATAACCCAACAAAATTAATTTAGAGTGATGAGATCAACATGATAATCCAAGAACCAGATACTCAAGATGTCCATAACCGGGGACACGGCTAATCATGATTAGTTTGTACACTCTGCAGAGGTTTGCGCACTTTTCCCCACAAGACTCGATCTCCTCCATTGGATTTCTCGCACTACATGGTGTTCGAGAAACGGATGACCGAGACACAGTCTTTCAGAAGCATTAGCACCTTACGATGGGTAGACAGTATCACCTACATCCCCTAGATATGCTAGTCTACCACTGTAAGAGTCCACACTACTTAATCAACTATGCTAGAGCCCATAATAGCTTGTGGCTGCACACGGAAGTTTCCAGCATGAATCATGTCATGATCCCTTTGAGCCTGGGTGGCAGTCCATAGGAGAATCACACGGTACCCCAAGATTTTTAGAAAAATACAGGCAATCACTGGGTTCCCCAGGTGCTTCAATCCACCCAGATGTGTATTTAAGTTGCCACCTTAAGTTAACCATTAATTAAGAATACTCACATCTGTCATGAATACACTCAAACCCAATCCACGTCTACGAGCATAGCATATCAGTATAAGCATAACGTAGTAGTAACTCCCAAGGTTTGAATGCAGGGAAATAGGTTCCTACCTCATCAACTACTTCCCAATACCCACATGTTATCAAATCCTAACAATGCAATGTTTGAGGGTGAAACTAATGCATAAAAATTGGGTATGAAAGGGATATGATCAAAGGGTGAACTTGCCTTGTACTGTTGATGAAGATGATCCGGACTCATAACTCTGGATAGTTCTACTCGTCACACTCCGTTCAATCTATCGTGAGCAAGCAATAGTAACCACACATAAGCAATCAATCAAAAGATCGGGAAGAACGAAGAAGACAGTTCGGAAAACAACAAAACCAAGCAAATAACTCTTGCAACGTAAAAAAATTCTAACAATACCAAAATCATGTGAATTTGGCCTTATTAGAATGTTTAGGCCAAGAGCTTCGATTTGCAAAAAGAATCAACTAAATCGGAGTTACGAAACTCAAGTTATGTTCAAAAAAGTTTGAATATGAATCTGAAGAAAATTTGAAATTTGATAATTTCAAAAAGTTGATGTGACAGGTTCACTAGATAGGTGAAAACAAGACGAGCTATAGGCGCTGGTTTCATCAAATTTGGATAAACGAGTGAAAAGTTATGGCTATTTGAAAATTCAGGGCCAAGCTGTTTTACGGAAGAAAAATAGCTACGCCTAAGGTCTAATGTATAAATACGTAGACTAATTGATAATCTAATTATTCTATTGTATTAGTCTAGAAATAATAAACTACGGAAGTATAAAAAGAAAAAAAAACAAAGAAAGATACCTTTATAAGGCAGAGAAAAGACAACTTCGGAAAGAGAAGACAATTTCCAGAAGTCGCGCCGGAGAGGAGAAAAATATTTTTCTTAAATGAATCTAGTCAAACTAAAATATTGATTTAACACAAATCGGATGATTTTTGGAGGCTCTATAGGTCTATATTTATAGGTGGAAAAGGTCTATATTTATAGGTGGAAAAGAGGTTTAAGGGTCAAAGGCTAGGCAATGTGGGACTAAACGTAGACGAAAATATATAAAACAGAGAAGAAAAAGGCTAACGCCTCGCACGGGCCTAAAGGCCTCGGCCGGCCGCGCGCCGTACACGGGCTGCATTTTTTTTCCGAAGTCTATTTTTTTTTTCTGAAATTTGTTTCAAAAAAACTAAACATTAACGAAAATAAAATAAAAAAATAAGAAAAAAGACAAAAGAAAACAAAATAAAAATGGGCCGGCCTGCTGCTATGCTACGCATGTGGGCTGCGGTTAGTTCCAGGTGCACACGTAGTTTTTTTATATAGAAACAAAAAAGGAAAACTGGATAACAAAAATAAAATAAATTTTTATATAGGCATATTATATATCAAAATTTTCAAAAAAAAGATTTTCTACAACATGAACATTTCTCTAGTGCCAAATAAAATTCACACAAATTCAAATAATTCAAACAGTGCTACTTCTACAATAAAACCCAATAAAAATCATTTTAGAAATAGCAAAATGATTTCAAAATGATTTCTCTCCAATTTTCTGATGTAGGGAATCATTTCTCTCCAATTTTCTGATGTAGGGAATAAAACCCAAATAACTCCAAATTTAAAATAATTTCAAACGGACTTTAAATTTGATCCTTTTAAACTTCCAACTCATATTTCATATATTTTGAAGAATTCATTTTATCTTCTCTCATGAAAATCATTGAGTTGCTTAAAGTTTCTGAATTTGAAATATTTCCAAATAAAATTCAAATCTTTTCAAAAACCCCTTTTCATTTAATTAAATGGAAGAAGTCATATCATCTTCTCTCTAGGGTTTTGTATTTGAAAAGAATTTGAATTCACGGGGATCAAAATGCAGAATGAAAGTTTGGGAAAGTCCTTTTATTCCCTCTCATTTAACTTTCAAAAAGTTTCGAGTTCACTCACTTTCAGTCAATCAATCACAGAGCAATTAAAACTATCTATTTATTATAACATTCCAATATTTAGAATTTTGGGATGTTACAAACCTACCACCCTTAAAAACGAATCTCGTCCTCGAGATTCAAAGAGGCTAGCAAGAAAAAAGTTAGGGTTTGGGGGTCTCCTCAAAATCCATCAATTGTTGCAGGAGGGGGTCTGGGGTGCTACCACCCTTAGAAGCATGGTTACGGTTCCATCAAAACTCATATTCTTCATCCATATTGTTAACAGTGTCGGTCTTCTCAGATCTTCAGGATAATTCCTTATCTGGGCTCTTTCGGTAGTGGCATAACCTTTTCCTCAATTCTTCTTTCTTTCATATTGGTAAGGTTCTTCTGTGACTGGGTCTTCTTAGCTGACGGGTCTGGCGCCAATACTAAACAATTATCGATATCTCATGGTGGTCAACCATTTATGGCTTCTCCGGCAGGAAATGGGTATAGGCTTCATTCTCACCGTATGTCCTACGATTGGCAACAACTGCCTTGTACAAGGGAAAATGATTATAGCATTCTAAGGTTTAAACAAGGCTTAATATCGTCGTCTCTCTACTATAGGTAAGTCACTCAGATTTACCATCCCATATAGCAAGGCGAATAATAAGAGTAAGTCGGTATGGTGATCAATCCATCCCGCACCCAAATCATTACCTTGTACATGGTTTAGCGAATCTCGCATTCTAACACTCGGTCATCCTCACAACCATTGCAGAATTTGTCTCGTCGACGAACTAAGTTCGGATAAATCCATGGATTCTGCAAGCCAAACAAACACCTATCGTTCCTTCACAACTCTCAGGTTTTGCGTTACTCCTATAAAATCGTCGGTGGGTAAGGTCGTACTCTCTTCCAGGGTTTTTCGTTCAGCAAGAGTGTGCTTGCTTCTTGGTAGGTCTTGGGGCCTGTGGGTTATGGCCCATCTCATCACTTGTAAACCATTGAACTCATCATCGGGGCTACTGATCATTAATCCAACATCTAGCTTCCTAGCATTCTTAAATCCATCCAATTGCAATTTCTCTCTTCCTACTATTTGTACCAAACTCAAACGTGATTACTCAACTCATCATGAAGTTACAATTGCTCCATATTAACAACATTATACCTCCTCTATATCCAATAATACTTCATCCCCTCATATTCTTGGGGTATCCCACATATCGAGTTAATACTCTTACTTATTTTGTCCAAAGTCCACTTCGTGGAATATCATTATCCTTTCCAGGGGTCAAGGGTCCTCACAATTACTACCGCCCTTGAAATGCACAAACTGGTCCATAGACCATATTTCTCATATCCTCGAAAACGGTCAAAATCCTTCTTCATAGAGTAACAACTCATAAAATCCAAATCTTTACCAACGATGCTAACTTTATTGATTCTCCAATGATTACAATCTCTTGATTTTCCATTACATGCCTCAACTCAACACCTCAATATAAAAGAAAATGTTCTCACTTCTACTACTATACTTCTCACAGACTCAACTATTTATCACGAGTCTCCTTCTCTTTGGGACAATCTCTGGCAACGTTCCCTGCTTTATTACAACGAAAAAATATTACTTCTGACAAGTCCCGAGGTTTCCTTGTGATTTTATAGCCTCCTTGGGTCCTTGGCTTCCTATTTGGGCAACTTCTGAGGTAGTGCCCTGACTCCTTGCACCTGTAACAGGTGATATGACTCAGGTCCCTCCTGGACTCCAATCGGTTTCTCTTCCTGGACTTTTCCATTCCAATCAGGGCTTCTATTTCCTGTGGGTCATATTCTACTTCCTCTGTCGGGAATTCTACTAGATCCTCATTCAGACAATTTTGGGAGATGCGTCCTTCTTCTCCACATGAATAGCAAGACTTAGTGCAGGGTTTACTCGGGTCTTCTTTAGGTGTGTCCTCCACCTCTTCCTTCATCACAGTTTCTTCTAAAATTTCCATGAGGGCTCCTTTCATTGCTTCTTTCTTCTGCTGGATGGTTCATTGTACCATGGGGTAAATGTGACACTGAGCAGGGTAGTGGGTAGTCCCTTTACACAAGAAATAAGTGATCTGCCTAGTTGGGCATTCTTCAGCTGGGTGACTTCCTTCACCATTAGGGCATTCATCCTTGTGTTCTTTATGGTTGTGTCCTATTTCTCCACAAAGCTTGCATGCACAAGTTTTCTTCATATCCTTTCTAGAAGGCTTCAATTTCCGGGACACAAACCGAGACTTTAGCAAAGTCAACTTAAAATCTTTCCAAGTGGTTACTCCTTGCCATCCATTGATGGTTTGGTACATCCTCCACCAAGTAGCAGCACCTCTTTCAAAACACTGAAGAGCATGCTGGGCCATATTCTTTCCGGCTATAGTCCTATTCTTCATGAAATCTTCCATGTTCTGAATCCATCGGTCCGTCTCCAATTGACTCATCGGTCCAGAAAATACAAGCTCATCTCCATTCATCCTCTATTGGGTCCATGGGTTTTGGGGTGAGATAAGAGAGATAGAGAGGGATACACACAATGCAAACAATAGTTTTGAAGAGACATATTTTATTTGTGGCTGTCCGAAAAACATCAAACAAATGACAACTCACAATCGTCGCATCTAACGTAGGTATATAACAGGGGCTTGGTCTTCTAAAGGTCGATGAATCTTCAAACTCGTCAAACTCTTCACATCTTGTTCATGTCTCTGATGGCTACTTTTGATCATGCTTGTCCTTCTCAAGTTCTTTTGCCAGATCATCTCTGTTGACGCGAAGTCTCTCATGACGTCCTTCAATATTCTGGGGTTGCATTCCAAACTTCTGGGTTTCAACATCCTTGGCATGAACCATGGTCCTACTGTCCTTCAGTTCCTAACGGTTCTCCTGTATCTCGAGGTTTTGCTCCTCCAGCTTGGCTACTTTTAGCTTCTGGGTCCTGAGTTCTTCACAAAATGCTTCCTTGTCAAATACGGCTTCCTAAAGGTCCATCTTAAAATTCTTGATGTAATACTCCCGATCCTGGCGATACACCAGCTAAGGTTAAAACTTTGTCTTGCTGATACGTGCTCCATCAGCCTTCTTGTCATCCAATCCTTCTGAAGAAATGCAAGCTCAACTCAGCATGGTGACAATAGCATAAGAGGGCGATAACATCATGAATAGCCGTGTCTTTGCCCATGTCTTTGCCATGAGCTATCAGTCCATAGTTGATATCTCCTACCTTAGTGTTTTTTTGACAAAACTTTGAGTTCTAATGCTCCATGTTCCGGTCTTTCTCCAACACACCTTGATCTCGGGTATTGACAGCTTTCATAGTCTGTCAAGTTCCATCAAGGGAGCCTTACTAGGTCATACAAATTTGGAAATTCTTCATAGCCTCCAATTCTCCTAGTCTTCGGAGTCTTCAACCGTCGTAGTTTCCATTACTATAATGCACGGTAAAATCCTCTTTATTCCGAAGTGGTCTTAGTTATCCAATATCTTGTACTTCTTGGAGTGGACTCATCAGTCGAATCTTCGTGGTCAAAAGGGGAAAGGGTTATAGTCTAACTAAAAGGGAATATTTTGATAAAGCTCAGAAAAGAAGAGAGGTAAAAGATCCTTTGAAAATGAAGTTTGTAGAGAACATCTTTCCTATGGGCTTGCCAGTTTATAGGGGTTACATCCTACAGTCAATATGTGCTCTGATACCATCTTATAGCGACCCGACCTCAGACGGTCAAGTCTCTGTGCTTAAGTGTCATCCCTGGATCGGTATGCCGACACACACAGTATCGAGGATTTATAACAGAGGTAAATCACATGTATAAAATAACGTAAATACTATTACCTCAATCCAAATAGCAGAAGTAACAAGGTTGTGGATTCCGACCAACACCAACGGCAAAGTTGAGTGTTGAAATCGTAACCCTAACGTATCACTTACTCGTCGTAAGAATCCTGCAACATGATATGTTGCAGCCACAAAGGATCAGTATATTGAATGTACTGGCAAATTCACACCATAGGATAATGATGAATAATAGCTATCACTACATGCATATATGGCTGGTGGAAAAGCTCTATGGTTATAATGTTTTTGCGAAAAGCCAAATTTTCCCTACTACAAAGGAATACATTTTATTTAACTACAAAGTTGGTTGAAAACATTGAGAATGGTAAACCCCATCTCAATCCCAATTAAAAGGTAATTAATAACCCAACAAAATTAATTTAGAGTGATGAGATCAACATGATAATCCAAGAACCAGATACTCAAGATGTCCATAACCGAGGACACGACTAATCATGATTAGTTTGTACACTCTACAGAGGTTTGCACACTTTTCCCCACAAGACTCGATCTCCTCGGTTGGATTTCTTGCACTACATGGTGTTTGAGAAACCGATGACCGAGACACAGTCTTTCAGAAGCGTTAGCACCTTACGATGGGTAGACAATACCACCTACATGCCCTACATCTGCTAGTCTACCACTGTAAGAGTTCACACTACTTAATCAACTATGCTAGAGCCCATAATAGCTTGTGGCTGCACACGGAAGTTTCCAGCATGAATAATCTCATGATCCCTTTGAGCCTGGGTGGCAATCCATAGGAGAATCACATGGTACCCCGGGATTTCCAAAAAAATACAGGCAATCACTGGATTCCCCAGGTGCCTCAATCCACCCAGATGTGTATTTAAGTTGCCACCTTAAGTTAACCATTAATTAAGAATACTCACATCCATCATGAATACACTCAAAACCAATCCACGTCTACGAGCATAGCATAGTAGTATAAGCATAACATAGTAGTAGCTCCCAAGGTTTGAATGCTTGGTAATAGGTTCCTACCTCATCAACTACTTCCCAATACCCACATGTTATCAAATCCTAACCATGCAATGTTTGAGGGTGAAACTAATGCATAAAAACTGGGTATGAAAGGGATATGATCAAAGCGTGAACTTGCCTTGTACTGTTGATGAAGATGATTCGCACTCATAACTCTTGATAGTTCTACTCGTCACACTCCGTTCAATCTATCATTTGCAAGCAGTAGTAACCACACATAAGCAATCACTCAAAAGATCGGAAAGAACAAAGAGGACAGTTCGGAAAACATCAAAACCAAGCAAATAACTCTTGTAACATAAAACAATTTCTAATAGTACCAAAATTATGTGAATTTGGCCTTATCAGAAAGTTTAGATCAAGAGCTTCGATTTGCAAAAAGAATCAACTAAATCGGAGTTACGAAACTCAAGTTATGTTCAAAAGAAGTTTGAATATGCTGAATAAAATTCGAAAATTGAAAATTTCAAAAAGTTGACGTGACAGGTTCACTGGATTGGTGAAAACAAGATAAGCTATTGGCGCTGGTTTCATCTAATTTGGATAAACGAGTGAAAAGTTATGGCTATTTGAAAAATCAGGGCCAAGCTGTTTTACGGAAGAAAAATAGCTATGCCTAAGGACTAATGTATAAATATGTAAACTAATTGATAAACTAATTATTCTATTGTATTAGTCCAGAAATAATAAACTACGAAAGTATAAAAAAACAAAGAAAAATATCTTTGTAAGGCAGAGAAAAGACAACTTCGAAGAGAGAAGACAATTTCCAGAAGTAGCGCCGGAGCGGAGAAAAATATTTTTCTTAAATGAATGTAGCCAAACAAAATATTGATTTAACTCGAATCGGATGATTTTTGAAGGCTCTATGGGTTTATATTTATAGGTGGAAAAGAGGTTTAAGAGTCAAAGGCTAGGCAATGTGGGACTAAACATAGACGAAAATATACGAAACAGAGAAGAAAAAGGCTAACGCCTCGCACGGCTGCATTTTTTTCCGATGTCTATTTTTTTTCTGAAATTTGTTTCAAGAAAAACTAAACATTAACGAAAATAAAATAAAAAAGACAAAAGAAAACAAAATAAAAACGGGCGGCCTGCTGCTATGCTACGCATGTGGGCGGCGGTTAGTTCCACGCGCACACATATTTTTTCTTTTTTATATAGAAACAAAAGAGGAAAACTGGATAAAGAAAATAAAATAAACTTTTATATAGGTATATTATATATCAAAATTTTCAAAAAAAGATCTTCTACAACATGGACATTTCTCTAGTGCCAAATAAAATACGCAAAAATTCAAATAATTCAAACAGTGCTACTTCTACAATAAAACCCAATAAAAATCATTTTAGAAATACCAAAATGATTTCAAAATTATTTCTCTCCAATTTTCTGATGTAGCGAATCATTTTACCCTATTTTCCATTTATTTTATTTTTGAAGAAAAATAATTTGAATAAAACCTAAATAACTCCAAATTGTAAATAATTTCAAACGGACTTTAAATTTGATCCTTTTAAACTTCCAACTCGTATTTCGTATATTTTGAAGAAGTCATTTTCTCTTCACTCATGAAAATCATTGAGTTGCTTAAAGTTTCTGAATTTTAAATATTTCCAAATAAAATTCAAATCTTTTCAAAAACCCCTTTTCATTTAATTAAATGGAAGAAGTCATATCATTTTCTCTATAGGGTTTTGTATTTGAAAAGAATTTGAATTCACGGGGATCGAAATGCAGAATGAAAGTTTGGGAAAGTCCTTTTATACCCTTTCATTTAACTTTCAAAAAGTTTCGAATTCACTCACTTTCAGTCAATCAATCACAGAGCAATCAAAACTATCTATTTATTATAACATTCCTAAATTTAGAATTTTGGGATGTTACATGTAATAACACACCTCCTAATCCAATTCCACTAGCATCACATTCAAGCTCAAAAGTTTTATTAAATTCAGGAAGTTGGAGTAAAGGAGCATGTGTCAACTTATCTTTCAATACCGTGAAGGCTTCTTCCTGTGCGGTACCCCAAACAAAAGGCACATCCTTCTTTGTAAGCTCGTTGAGACGTGCAACAATGGTGTTGAAATCTCTCACAAAACGCCTATAGAAACCAGCGAGGCCAAGGAAACTCCTCACTTGTGTGACCGTTTTGGGCTGCAGCCAATTCTCAATAGCTTCAATCTTGGCTTTATCAACTTCAATTCCCTATGGAGTAACAATGTAGCAAAGAAAAGATACTCGGTCGGTGCAAAAGGTGCACTTTCCAAGGTTACCAAATAAACATGCATCACGTAGAGCAATAAAAACAACACGTAAATGTTCCAAATGTTCCTCCAAAAATTTACTATAAATTGATATATCATCAAAGTAGACTACCACAAATCATCCAATGAAAGAACGTAAAACTTCGTTCATTAATCTCATGAAAGTACTAGGTGCATTAGTTAACCCAAAAGGCATGACTAACCACTCATATAAACCAAACTTAGTTTTAAATGCGGTTTTCCATTCATGTCCCAATTTCATACGAATTTGATGGTATCCACTACACAAATCAACTTTGGAGAATATTGTAGAGCCACTCAATTGATCAAGCGTATCATCTAGCCTAGGAATAGGATAACGATAACGAATAGTAATATTATTAATGCCTCTACAATCAACACACATACGCGATGTACCATCCTTTTTCGGCACTAGAATAATAGGAACAACACAAGGACTAAGAGATTCGCGAATATAACCTTTGTCAAGCAGCTCCTGGACTTGACGCATAATCTCCTTCGTCTCCTCTGGATTGGTACGGTATGGTGCACGGTTGGGTAGCGAAGCATCGGGAATTAAGTCAATCTGATGCTCAATCCCTCGAATAGGTTGTAATCCCGGTGGCACGTCTTGTGGAACGACATCAACGAACTCCTACAAAATGTTACTAACAACAGGAGGCAAAGAGGAAGGCACATCTTTGAATGAAAATAATGCCTCTTTGCACACAAAAGCATAGCAAACAGATTTGCTGAAATCTAGATCATCAATATTAGATTTGGTGGAAAGTAAACATGCACTTTTCAATTTAATTGCAGAAGCAACACTAGATGGTTTATTATTAGGCTTCATTTGTTGCTCAAATTCTTTTGCCACAATCTGATTTTCACTCTTATTGTGCTCCTGTTTTGCTTTATTAGCTCTATTAATATCATCTTTCAAAATTGAATCAGGAGTCATAGGAAGCAAAGTAATATGTTTATCCTTACGAACAAGAGTATACTGATTGTTTCTACCATGGTGTACAGATTTTTTATCAAATTTCCATGGTGTACCAAGTAATAAGGAACATGCTTGCATGGGTACCACATCACAATCAACATAATCAGCATATGTACAGATACTAAAATGCACACGAACAGTACATGTTACCTTAACCTTGCTGCTGTTATTGAACCATTGGATATAGTAAGGATGTGGATGTGGTCTTGTGGTGAGAGATAGTTTCTCCACCATCTCCATGCTAGCTAGAGTTGTTGCAGCTCCCTTCATCTATGATGACGCGAACAAAACGTTCCTTCACAACTCCCTTTGTATGGAAAAAATATGCCCCTGCTTTTTCTCTGCTTGTGTGACCTGCACGCTCAAAATACGTTGAGCAACTAAATATTCATACCCGCCAGCGTCTTCAGGAGCCATGTATTGTGTCTCATTTTCAGAATCATCTTCACCGTGTTCTTCACGTGTAATAAGAGCCAAAGTGTCCTCATCATAGTCACTAGCGGACTCATAACCACCATCCTCATTAGCAATCATCACACATTGAGATTTGAATTCTCTTGCATAATGACCTCTTCCCTTACAGCGACGACAAATAATATCACTTGTGTGCCCTGTTGATGCCATGGAAGAAGAAGAGCTCTGTACAGGCCCGATAGGTGTGCTCTTGGTAGATAGTGGTGGCTGTGCCTGCTTTCTTGTATCACGACTGGAGGTGGCAGCTGATGGAGGTGCCGATGCAGTAGAATGTGTGAAAGTAGAGGATGCACGCGGTGTCCATGAGGAAGGTCGACCTGCAGAATAGTCAGTTCATGCCAATGCCTATCGATCCTGCACTTCACATCCAACTTTACAAGCAAGATGAAATAAACGAGTGATATTATTATACTCCTTATACTCTATGATAGAGGCAAATGTGTCCTGTCTTTCGAGAGATGGTGGCTATCGTTTTGTAGGAAGTCGACTTTGACGATTCAACTACAAACATGCGAGGACGTCGCGCCTTAGCAATCGCTAAACCAACTCTGAAAGGTTATTGACCACGCCGGAGCACGATCAACCTGACCACAAAGGTCTGTTTCCTGCAGGCAGACGCAAAAAAAGCAAGAAACTAAGATTGCAATCTGGATATTGCGAATATAAGAGGAAAGCTTTATTGATCAAGGTGGGGTTCTGTGACGCCTTTGTCTGGTCGTTGAACACAGATGAAGTACGCGAAGTTGCAGCTATGGCAAACTTTAATCTAAACAAAACCCGAAGTCTAAATGATGCCCTAAGGGCTGTATATATGGAGGAGAGAGGGGGGAATTTTGTGGCTCTTGGAGGAGGGGTCCGAAACCAACCCTAACTCTTGTTTCCCCACACATACGGACTCTAAAAATAGCCTATAATCAAGTATTTTGAAATTACATGCGCCTCCTGCAACAACAAAAGACACACGGAGCTAGCTGGAATGCATAGCTTATTAGCACGAAACACAAATCCATCATTAATGACGAACTTGTTCCACGTTCTTCCTTCTTTACAATTATGCATTACATCTTTAAAATCAGCATCATGCACATATTGATCTTTGATGGTCTCCAAACCAAATATTTTGAAGTCAAGTTGTGAAAGCATAGTATAGCGACGAGACAATGCATCAACAATAACATTTTCTTTACCCTTCTTGTGTTTAATGACATAAGGGAAAGTCTCAATGAATTCAACCCATTTAGCATGTCTACGATTCAGTTTAGCTTGACTTCTAATATGTTTCAAAGATTCATGATCAGAATGTATAACAAATTCTTTGGGCCATAAATAATGTTGCCATGTTTCTAAAGTCTGAACAAGTGCATATAATTCTTTATCGTAAGTAGAATAATACAGACTAGGCCCACTCAATTTTTCAGAAAAGTATGCAACAGGTTTGCCATCTTGTAATATCACACCTCCTAATCCAATTCCACGAGCATCAAATTCAAGCTCAAAAGTCTTATTAAAATCAGGAAGTTGGAGTAAAGGAGCATGTGTCAACTTATCTTTCAATACCGTGAAGGCTTCTTCCTGTGCAATACCCCAAACAAAAGGCACATCCTTCTTTGTAAGCTCATTGAAAGGTGCAGTAATGGTGCTGAAATCTCTCACAAAAAGCCTATAGAATCCAGCGAGGTCAACAAAACTCCTCACTTGTGTGACCGTTTTGGGATGCGGCCAACTCTTAATAGCTTCAATCTTGGCTTTATCAACTTCAATCCCCTGTGGAGTAGCAACATAGCTAAGAAAAGATACTCGGTCGATGCAGAAGGTGCACTTCCCAAGGTTACCAAACAAGCGTGCATCACGTAGAGCAATAAAAACAACACGTAAATGTTCCTCCAAAGATCTGCTATAAATCAGTATATCATCAAAATAGACTACCACAAATCATCTAATGAAAGCACATAAACTTCGTTCATTAGGCTCATGAAAGTACTAGGTGCATTAGTTAACCCAAAAGGCATGACTAACCACTCATATAAACCAAACTTAGTTTTAAATTCTGTTTTCCATTCATCTCCCAATTTCATATGAATTTGATGGTATCCACTATGCAAATCAACTTTGAAGAATATTGTAGAGCCACTCAATTAATCAAGCATATCATCTAGCCTAGGAATAGGATGACGATAACGAATAGTAATATTATTAATTCCTCTACAATCAACACACATTCGCGACGTACCATCCTTTTTAGGCACTAGTATAATAGAAACAACACAAGGACTAAGAGATTAACGTATGTAACCTTTGTCGAGCAGTTCCTGTACTTGAAGCATAATCTCCTTCGTCTCCTCTAGATTGGTACGGTATGGTGCACGGTTGGGTAGTGATGCACCGGGAATTAATTCATTTTGATGCTCAATCCCTCGAATAGGTGGTAATCCCGGTGGCACGTTGATACGTCTCCAATGTATCTATAATTTATGAAGCATTCATGCTATTATGTTATCTGTTTTGGATGTTTATGGGCTTTATTAAACACTTTATATTATTTTTGGGACTAACCTATTAAACCAAAGCCCTGTGCCAGTTCCTGTTTTTCCCTTGTTTCAGTGTTTCAAAGAAAAGGAATATCAAACGGAGTCCAAACGGAATGAAACCTTCGGGAACGTGTTTTTTTGGAACGAACGCAATCCAGAAGACTTGGGGTGTACGTAAGGGAAGCAACGAGGAAGGCACGAGGCAGGGGGCGCGCCCTCCACCCTCGTGGGCCCCTCGTGGCTCCCCTAACGTATTTCTTCCTCCTATATATATATACCAATATACCCTAAAACCATCGGAGAGCAGAATAGACCGGGAGTTCCGCCGACTGAAGCCTCCGTAGCCACCGAAAACCAATCTAGACCCGTTTCGGCACCCTGCCGGAGGGGGGAACCCTCACCGGTGGCCATCTTCATCATCCCGATGCTCTCCATGACGAGGAGGGAGTAGTTCTCCCTCGGGGCTGAGGGTATGTACCAGTAGCTATGTGTTTGATCTCTCTCTCTCTCTCTCTCTCTCTCTCGTGTTCTTGAGGTGATACGATCTTGATGTATCGTGAGCTTTGCTATTATAGTTGGATCTTATGATGTTTCTCCCCCTATACTCTTTTGTAATGGATTGAGTTTTCCCTTTGAAGTTATCTTATCGGATTGAGTCTTTAAGGATTCGAGAACACTTGATGTATGTCTTGCGTGGGATACTCGTGGTAACAATGGGGGTATTCTATTGATCCACTTGATGTATGTTTTGGTGATCAACTTGCGGGTTCCGCCCATGAACCTATGCATAGGGGTTGGCACACGTTTTCGTCTTGACTCTCCGGTAGAAACTTTGCGGCACACTTTGAAGTACTTTGTGTTGGTTTGAATAGATGAATCTGAGATTGTGTGATGCATATCGTACAATCATACCCACGGATACTTGAGGTGACATTAGGGTTTTGGTTGATTTGCGTCTTAAGGTGTTATTCTAGTACGAACTCTACGATAGATTGAACGGAAAGAATAGCTTCATGTTATTTTACTATGGACTCTTGAATAGATCGATTAGAAAGGATAACTTTGAGGTGGTTTCATACCCTACCATAATCTCTTCGTTTGTTCTCCACTATTAGTGACTTTGGAGTGACTCTTTGTTGCATGTTGAGGGATAGTTATATGATCCAATTATGTTATTATTGTTGAGAGAACTTGCACTAGTGAAAGTATGAACCCTAGGCCTTGTTTCAACGCATTGCAATACCATTTACGCTCACATTTACCATTAGTTACCTTGCTGTTTTTATATTTTTAGATTACAAAAACCTTTATCTACCATCCATATTGCATTTGTATCACCATCTCTTCGCCGAACTAGTGCACCTATACAATTTACCATTGTATTGGGTGTGTTGGGGAGACAAGAGACTCTTTGTTATTTGGTTGCAGGGTTGCTTGAGAGAGACCATCTTCATCCTACGCCTCCTACGGATTGATAAACCTTAGGTCATCCACTTGAGGGAAATTTGCTACTGTCCTACAAACCTCTGCACTTGGAGGCCCAACAATGTCTACAAGAAGAAGGTTGTGTAGTAGACATCAAGCTCTGTTTTGGCGCCGTTGCCGGGGAGGTTAGCGCTTGAAGGTATATCTTTAGATCTTGCAATCAAATCTTTTAGTTTCTTGTTTTATCAATAGTTTAGTTTATAAAAGGAAATTACAAAAAATATGGAATTAATGGTACCTCATATGCTTCATCTTTTTAATATCTATCATGAAAATAAGGATTCCGATAATTGTGCTCAAGTGCTAGAAGAAGAATGCATTAGAATGTTTGGCACTAAATATTTGAATGATGAGCATGATTGCAATGTTGTTAGTATGAATTCCTTGACTATCTATGATGCTATTGATATGCAAAGGCACAAGATTGGGGAAGCTATGTTTGATGAAGATGATATTTTTTGTCCCCCAAGTTTTGATGCGCAAATTTATTATGATGATAGCATGCCTCCTATTTATGACGATTCTATTGATGAAAGTGGATTTGGAGAGGTCATGACTTTATTTAGTAATGATTCCACTATTTCGGAAGAGGTTCCAATTGATTATGAGAACAAAGTTGCTATCTATGATGATTATTGTGAAGACTTGTATGGTATTAAGAATAATGATAACCATGAAACTTGTCATCATGATTTTAGTTTTCAATTGGATTATGCCTCACATGATAGTTATTTTGTTGAGTTTGCTCCCACTACTATTCCGAATGAGAAGAATTTTGCTTATGTGGAGAGTAGTAAATTTTCTATGCTTGTAGATCATGAAAGCAATGCTTTATGTTCTAGTTATATTGTTGAATTCATTCATGATGCTACTGAAAATTATTATGAGGAAGGAATATATCCTTGTAGGAGTTGCAATAATATCAAGTTTCCTCTCTACATGTTGAAAATCTTGAAGCTATGCTTGTTTTGCCTTCCTATGCTAGTTGATTATTGTTCCAATAAGTTGTTTGCTCACAAAATCCCTATGCATAGGAAGTGAGTTAGACTTAAATGTGCTAGTTATATTCTTCATGATGCTCTCTTTACGTTTCAATTCTTATGTCTTATGTGAGCATCATTGAAATCATCATGCCTAGCTAGGGGCGTTAAACGATAGCGCTTGTTGGGAGGCAACCCAATTTTTATTTTTGTTCTTTGCTTTTTGCTCCTGTTTAGTAATAAATAATTCATCTAGACTCTGTTAATATGTGGTTTTATATTTTAATTAGTGTTTGTGCCAAGTAGAACCATTGGGAAGACTTGGGGAAAGTCTTTTTGATCTTGCTGTAAAAAAACCCAGAAACTATAGCGCTTACGAGAATTGCTGCCATTTTTATTTGGAGAGTGATATTTAGTTAATTATTTTTGCAGATGATTAATAGATAAATTCCTCACGTCCATAAATTTATTTTATAATTTTTGGGGTTCTAGAAGTTTGTGTTAGTTACAGATTACTACAGACTATTCTGTTTTTGACAGATTCTGTTTTTCGTGTGTTGTTTGCTTATTTTGATGAATCTATGGCTCGTAAAAGAGTTTATAAACCATAGAGAAGTTGGAATACAGTATTTATAACACCAATATAAATAAATAATGAGTTAATTACAGTACCTTGAAGTGGTGTTTTGTTTTCTTTCGCTAATGGAGCTTATGAGTTTTCTGTTAAGTTTTGTGTTGTGAAGTTTTCAAGTTTTGGGTAAAGATTCGATTGACTATGGAATAAGGAGTGGAAAGAGCCTAAGCTTGGGGATGCCCAAGGCACCCCAAGTTAATATTCAAGTACAACCAAGAGCCTAAGCTTGGGGATGCCCCGGAAGGCATCCCCTCTTTCGTCTTCGTTCATCGGTAACTTTACTTGGAGCTATATTTTTATTTACCACATGATATGTGTTTTGCTTGGAGAATCAATTTATTTTGTTAGGATTTGCTTTCTGTTATTTATAAAAATGTTTTGCATCTTTTATTTCATTAAAAGTGGCATTGATAGCCTTTACTATGCCTATTTTACTAGTCCACATGTTGCTGTTTGAAAATAGAAAGTTTACCACTGTTGCAAAAATTCCCTATAAAATTCAGAATGTGATAAAATGTTGAAACCTTTTGCATAATAAGCTCTGATAAATTTACTACAGTGGGAATTTTCGTTCATAGTTTTTGGAGGTAGGGAAGTATGGATCTTGCTGCACTCTTTACAGGCTGTCCTGTTTAGGAAGATTGCTGTTATGTTTGCATTATTTGCATATGTTTGCTTCTTTAATGATTCTATTTGAGGATAGGACTATTAAATATGCAGAGGCATTTAGTATGCAATGTTAAATAATAATTTTAGTGATTTGTTACAGTAGAGTATGATAAGGTTTTTGCATTGATTTATACTAACTTATCTCACGAGTCCTTAAGTTTTGTGTGGATGAAGCTTTTGAGATTTAGGGAGACTGTGATATGAGAGGAATTAAGGAGACACAAAAGCTCAAGCTTGGGGATGCCCAAGGCATCCCAAGATAATGTTTCAACAAGTCTCAAGCGTCTAAGCTTGGGGATGCCCCGGTTGGCATCCCACCTTTCTTCTTCAACAACTATCGGTTAGTTTCGGTTGATCCTAAGTTTTTGCTTCTTCACATGATGTTTGATATTCTTAGATGTCATTTTATTTTGTTTTGCTTGCTTCTTGAAGAAAGTATCAAGATCTGAAATTATTAAATGTGAGAGAGTCTTCACATAGTTCCATAATTATTTAACTACTCATTGATCTTCACTTTTATCTTTTTGGAGTAGTTTGTTATTTACTCGTGTGCTTCACTTATATCCTATCAGTAAATGTTTGAACGAATTGAATATCATAAATTTGAAATTATATATGTTTCATATGCTTATCCCATGGGGAGTAATGGCTTTACATGTAAGAAGTGGAGGTGGTAAATTTATTGAAGGTTATCAAACATTGTATTGGTCACTTGAACAATTCATGAAAGAATATTGAAGGAAGAGAGATTTCACATATAAATATAATATCTTGGACATCTTTTGTAATTGTAAGCACTCATTAAAATATGTTCTAAAAGGTTGATGTTGAACAAGGAAGACAACATAATGGGTTATGTTTTCTTATATTCGAAATAAAGTATATTGTCATGGATCGCCCAACACGTTGAGCTTGCCTTTCCCCCTCATGCTAGCCAAATTATTTGCACCATGTAGAGATACTACTTGTGCTTCCAAACATCCCTTAAACCAGTATTGCCATGAGAGTCCACCATACCTACCTATGGATTGAGTAAGATCCTTCAAGTAAGTTGTCATCGGTGCACGCAATAAAAATTGCTTTCTAAATATGTATGATCTTTTAGTGTGGAGAAAATAAGCTTTATACGATCTTGTGATGGAAGCAATAAAAGCGACGGACTGCATAATAAAGGTCCCTATCACAAGTGGCAATATAAAGTGAAGTTCCCTCACATTAAGATTTTGTGCATCCAACTATAAAAGCGCATGGCAACCTCTGTTTCCCTCTGCGAAGGGCCTATCTTTTCTTTTACCTTATGCAAGAGTCATGGTGATGTTCACCTTTCCTTTTTACATTTTATCCTTTGGCAAGCACATTGTGTTGGAAAGATTCTGATATATATATATCCAATTGGATGTAAGGCATCATGAGATATTATTGTTGACATTACCCTTGAGGTAAAAGGTTGGGAGGCGAATCTATAAGCCCCTATCTTTCTCTGTGTCTGATTAAAACTTTGAACCCATAAATATCGCGTGAGTGTTAGCAATTGTGAAAGACTAAATGATAGTTGAGTATGAGGAGCATGCTAAATCAAAGCTCTGACAAAGACTCTTCCTGAAAATAAGATGAATTGTAATTGTTTGATGACTGATAACATGGTTTGTTAGTTTTCAAGAAAGTCTATGATCTATACGTTAACATGTGAATAGCTTGTTACTTGATCATGAGAAGCTTTATGAGATGAGCTACTGTTATGATATATAATGATGCTAGAAAATGTGATTGAAATTATCATTGATCAAACTTGTGCACCTGCTAGCATTCACACTTCATAAATTATTTCTTTTATCATTTACCTACTCGAGGACGAGCAGGAATTAAGCTTGAGGATGCTGATACGTCTCCAACGTATCTATAATTTATGAAGCATTCATGCTATTATATTATCTGTTTTGGATGTTTATGGGCTTTATTAAACACTTTTATATTATCTTTGGGACTAACCTATTAACCCAGAGCCCAGTGCCATTTCCTGTTTTTCCCTTGTTTCAGTGTTTCGCAGAAAAGGGATATCAAACGGAGTCCAAACGGAATGAAACCTTCGGAAGCGTGATTTTTGGAATGAACGTAATCCAGAAGACTTGGGGTGTATGTAAGGGAAGCAACGAGGAAGGCACGAGGCAGGGGGGCACGCCCTCCACCCTCGTGGGCCCCTCGTGGTTCCCCTGACGTATTTCTTCCTCCTATATATATATACCAATATACCCTAAAACCATCGGAGAGCAGAATAGATCGGGAGTTCCGCCGCAGAAGCCTGCATAGCCACCGAAAACCAATCTAGACCCATTCCGGCACCCTGCCGGAGGGGGGAACCCTCACCGGTGGCCATCTTCATCATCCCGGCGCTCTCCTTGACGAGGAGGGAGTAGTTCTCCCTCGGGGCTGAGGGTATGTACCAGTAGCTATGTGTTTGATCTCTCTCTCTCTCTCTCGTGTTCTTGAGGTGATACGATCTTGATGTATTTGCTATTATAGTTGGATCTTATGATGTTTCTCCCCCTCTACTCTCTTGTAATGGATTGAGTTTTCCCTTTGAAGTTATCTTATCAGATTGAGTCTTTAAGGATTTGAGAACACTTGAAGTATGTCTTGCATGGGATACCTAGTGACAATGGGGTATTCTATTGATCCACTTGATGTATGTTTTGGTGATCAACTTGCGGGTTCCGCCCATGAACCTATGCATAGGGGTTGGCACACGTTTTCATCTTGACTCTCCGTTAGAAACTTCGGGGCACTCTTTGAAGTACTTTGTGTTGGTTTGAATAGATGAATCTGAGATTGTGTGATGCATATCGTATAATCATACCCACGGATACTTGAGGTGACATTGGAGTATCTAGGTGACATTAGGGTTTTGGTTGATTTGTGTCTTAAGGTGTTATTCTAGTACGAACTCTATGATAGATTGAACGGAAAGAATAGCTTCATGTTATTTTACTACGGACTCTTGAATAGATCAATCAGAAAGGATAACTTTGAGGTGGTTTCGTACCCTACCATAATCTCTTCGTTTGTTCTCCGCTATTAGTGACTTTGGAGTGACTCTTTGTTGCATGTTGAGGGATAGTTATATGATCCAATTATGTTATTATTGTTGAGAGAACATGCACTAGTGAAAGTATGAACCCTAGGCCTTGTTTCAATGCATTGCAATACCGTTTACGCTCACTTTTACCATTAGTTACCTTACTGTTTTTATATTTTCAGATTACAACAACCTTTATCTACCATCCATATTGCACTTGTATCACCATCTCTTCGCCGAACTAGTGCACCTATACAATTTACCATTGTATTGGGTGTTTTGGGGACACAAGAGACTCTTTGTTATTTGGTTGCAGGGTGGCTTGAGAGAGGCCATCTTCATCCTACGCCTCCTACGGATTGATAAACCTTAGGTCATCCACTTGAGGGAAATTTGCTACTGTCCTACAAACCTCTGCACTTGGAGGCCCAACAATGTCTACAAGAAGAAGGTTGTGTAGTAGACATCACATGTCTTGTGGGAAGACGTCAGCGAACTCCTGCAAAATGTTAGTGACAACAGGAGGCAAAGAGGAAGGCACATCCTCATATGAAAATAATGCCTCTTTGCACACAAAAGCATAGCAAACATATTTTCTAAAATCTAGATCATCAATATCAGATTTGGTGGCAAGTAAACATGCACTTTTCAATTTAATTTCAGAAGCAACACTAGATGGTTTATTATTAGGCGTCATTTGCTGCTCAAATTCTTTTGCCACAATCTGATTTTCACTCTTATTTTTCTCCTGTTTTGCTTTATTAGCTCTATTAATATCATCTTTCAAAATGGAATCAGGAGTCATAGGAAGCAAAGTAATATTTTTGTCCTTATGAACAAGAGTATACTGATTATTTCTACCATGGTGTACAATTTTTTTATCAAATTGCCATTGTCTACCAACTATGCTTGCATGGGTACCACATCACAATCAACATAATCAGCATATGTAGAGATACTAAAATGCACACGAACAATACGTGTTACCTTAACCTTGCCGCTGTTGTTGAACCATTGGATGTAGTAAGGATGTGGATGTGGTCTTGTGGTGAGAGATAGCTTCTCCACCATCTCCATGCTAGCCAAGTTTGATGCGTAGCATCCCAAGATCATCGCCATGGACCTACCTACGTCTCCCACGACACCACTTGGACCAATGACAAGGGCACGAGCAAAGGCTATCGAAGATAAGGTGAACTCACTCCTCTCGGAACTACCATTTCCTATACATGAGACATGGCTACTACCTCAAGCGAAAACACTATGTGTGATCAGGTACTTGGAGGAGAGCCACAGAGCGACTACACCCAATGGACAAGACGGAGAGAACACCAACCGTGAAGGACAAGAAAGAGAGCCGCAGAAGAAGCCCCAGCCACCGGACGACCGGTCAGGACCGGACGTCCGGCGCCTGAAGCCCCAGCCGAGCTATAGCGAGCGGACGTCCGGCCCGGACCGGACGACCGGCGACCCCGCACCCGAGCCAAACGAGCGGAAGTCCGATGCCACCGGATGTTCGGCGACCGGACGACCGACCACTTCTGGAAAACCACTACTTCAGCATCCGAGCCAGAATGAGTGGACGTCGGGTGACTACCGGACGTCTGGCCGCCCATGAGCCACTGGACGACCGGTCCCCAATGGATGTCCGGTACCTGTCTACGCACAGGATTCGGGCCCGAGGCCCATGTACCCCCTCACTTCGTCCCCATTTGCACTAATGCTATAAATAGACCTCCTACTCCTCCTAGCTAGGGTCAGCAAAGTAGTAGCTCATTTAGAGATAGAGCTTTGCTCATCCATTACGGATCTACTCCACAAGAGAGACCGCGACCCCTCTTCGGAGAAGATCCCCTTGGATTCAAGACCCCCTTTTGGGTGGCCCCATCAAGACCTCCTTTGGAGAAGAACCGGTTACCGTGTATCGTCCCTTGTTGATGGTGGATCATGTATCTCCCTTTGTGTTCATGGATCTAGCGCATGTGTGACCATACTTGTTGGTTTGAGTGTTCTCTTGTGTTTCCCTTGTGATTTCCCCTCATGTTACCCCTCGTGTTCTTCGTGTTCTTCAGGGGATCCGCTCCTTTCATGAAAGATCGGCCATCTAGGATTCCACCCTACATCATCTTGGTATCAGAGCCACGTTGATCACGATTTCGGAGCCTCCCCGTTGCGTTTCTAGCCTTGTTTTTGTTGGTTTTGTCCCTAATCCGAAAATTCCCCACAAAAATATCCCCAATTTTTTTTGTGATTTGTCGGTGTGATGAAATTTTGTTGGATTTGATCCGTGGATTTTCTTTGCCTTGAGTGGATCTAGCTTTTCCCCTTCGTCTCCACCTTTTCCATCCATGAAATCGCCTGGATTCGATGAAATTTGACCTCTCCATCACGAACCCTTGCTATTCATCTCATGCCCGAAGTTGCCCAGGCACCGGACGTCCGCTCGTCACCGGACGTCCGACGACCGGACGACCGCAACCACCGGACGTCCGTCCAACCCTGACGAAACTGAATTTCCCCGCCCCAAAAATTGCAGCCACCGCCCCACTTCCGCATACACATACCCATACCTCCACCACTTTCCGCAACCACCATTTCTTACTCGTTTCGCACTCTGATACGTTTTTCAACTTTGTGCTTTGAGAATTTGAGTTGCGGTTCCATGTCCTATTGTGTTTCGACTATTTAGGTACGGTTCGACATCAACATCGCCGCCGCTCATCTTCGCCATGGACGCGTCATCAACAAAGACCTTCTCGGTAACCTCATCTTGGTTTCATGACACCCTCAACCGTTAGCAAGGACTGTAAATTCGACGACATCTTTCTCCACTTTTTGCCATTACATTGATAGCCATCATAGCCTTACTCTTTTGTGTCGCTTACCCATCGAGACTAGCCTTTGAGTATTGCCGGCAACGTGACTTGTGCACATTAGTGATCATACTTCCCATAACATACATACATAGCATTGGAGCATAACATCTCTTGTGTCACAAAGTGTCATCGCATACTCAATTGCTATCTTGGTTCGTGAAGCGTTGCATGAGAAAAGAGCTCAAACACAAAGAGCCAAACAAGCTTTTAAGCAAAAGGGAAAGATAAGCAAAGAGATTTTAAGCAAGAACCATAGCATCATACAACATTAAGATTGTCATACTAGATAATCTTGGATCATATCATCGGAATACCATACATAGAGCATACTTGGGATAGAAGTTGTTGCATTTTTGCTTAGTAGGTTGTGCACAAGTCTTTGTATCCGCCTATTGTGCAATCGTGCTGGCGTCTCTCTAGTGCTAGGTTGTGCACAAGTCTTCGTATCCGCCTTTGGCTCATCCTTGGTTGCACGACCCCATTCATCTCTTTGCGTGCGTGTTTCCGTGTACCTCATTTTGCTTGGTCTACTTGTTGCATTGCAAACTTGCGAATCTTTTCCAACATTATTGAAGCTCACTAACAATTGCATCAAATTTTGTGCCACCATCCTAACCTAGATCCACCATAAGTTTTACTTGTGTAGGTGTGAGAACCGACAATTGGTACCAATTGTGCTATTTCGTTGTTCCACATTGGAGTGATCTTTGATCCATCTTCAACATCGGTCAAGGTACATTTGGTATACGTTCTTCTCTTTCTCCCACTCACGTATTTCTGTTGGAATGATGGATAGGCCAAGTACTTCTACCAACCCACTCTTCATCGGGCAAGATGACGACATGAACTCCTACGTCACAAAGAGCCACCTCTTTGGTGCACAACATGCTTTCCATCAAGAGCAACAGGCAATGAGCGAACACATCGACAACCTCGCCACGGACTTGCGACTCTCCGAGGAACGCACAAGAGATTACTTCGACCACAAGCTCGACGACCACAAGCAAGAGAACGATGCAAGAATGGACGAGATCCATGCTTTCTTGCTCAACCGTTCTTCTTCCACTTCGTCCTCATCAAGACGGAGCCGCTCAAGTCGACACTCCGACTACACCATCTCCGACTCAAGTACACTGACATCGAATGCTCTTCGTCGTGCCGCGTGCCAAGATGATCAAGCCAACCGCAACCCTGTACACGACAAAAACTCACATGAACAACAACATCGTCAAAACCAAGCTACCTTTGCGCAAGCACGAGAACGACAATGACAACACCGACATGAAGAGGAAGAGCAAGTGCGTCTACACCAAGAAGCACAAGATGCCAAGGCACAACGTCAAGAGCAACAATTGCAAGATGCTCAAGCACTTGAGGCGCAACGTGCCCTCCAAGAATCAAGTCAAGTCGCAGCCAACCGAGGCTGACAAACTCGTGAACATGAAGAAGCACTTCACAAAGAAGTTCACGAACGAATATATCAAGCTTGCGTGCAACGTCAAGCTCAACAAGTTCCTCCACAAGCTCGCCAAGAACATCAAGTTCACACGAGCAAGAAGACAATGGAAATCCTCCACGGCAAGAGGAAGTTGTGAGGGACAATCCTCCTCGTCAAGGATGTCATCAGCCCCGACCCGAACACAATGAAGAGCAATGCTACGGCAAGCTAAAGTTCACCATGCCCAAGTTCAACGGAAGCAATGATCCCAAAGAGTACCTTTAATGGGCATTGAAGGTCGACAAAATCTTCCGCTTGCACAACTATGAAGAAGAGAAGAAGATCGCGATGGCATCCCTTGAGTTCCAAGACTATGTCCTCATTTGGTGGGAACAAGTCATTGAGCGCCGAGAGGCAAAAGGTGAAGCACCCATCACTACTTGGGCGCAAATGAAGGATTTCATGAGAGCACGCTTCATGCCTACCTACTACAACCGCGACCTCTTCAAGAAACTCCAACTCCTCAAGCAAGGAACCAAGAGCGTTGAAGAGTACTACAAGGAAATGGAGATTGCAATGATACGAGCCAATGTCACGGAAGATGATGAACAAACTATGGCACGTTTCTTGAATGGACTCAATCACCCTATCAAGAAGATCACCGACTTCCAACCATACTCTAACCTCATCGAGCTAGTGCATCAAGCTACCAAAGCGGAACGTCAAGTGCAAGATGACCTCAAGTATGCCAAGTTCTCATCCAAGTCATACGGCTTCTCCAACAACCAACCTTCAATGACTCCAACACCTTCTACATCAACCAAGTCTTCTACAAGCAACATCAACAAGTCGAGTTACAAGAAAGCTTCGACAACCTCAAGTCATCCTCCTACAACGACCAACTTCAAGCCGAGAGCTTCATCATCATCTACCCCAACCGATGAGACCGTCAAGACAAGTTCCTTCAAATGCTTCACATGTGGAGGCCAGGGCCACAAGTCCTTTGAGTGTACCAACAAGCAAACCACGATCCTCAATGACGATGGTACATACGACTCCATGAGTGAAGGAGAAACTGAAGCACTTGAGCAAGTCGCCATGCACCGGCAAGTGAACGATGAAGAGGAACAAGTATTTTGTGATGAAGATTCAAGTCCCGCTCTCATTGTCTCCAAGGTCTTGACCCTTCAACATCACCAAGAATAAGACAAAAGATGCCACATATTCCATACCAAGGCCGGCATCAATGGAAGGTCCGTCAAGGTCATCATCGATGGAGGGAGTTGTCATAATGAAACGCCCTCGATGCGGCTATATCTCCCACGTGTCGAAGCACGACTTAGAGGCATAACCGCATTGAAAGCAATGTCGCAAGTGGGGTAATCTTCGCAAACAACCCATGTAATACAATAAGGGAAAAGATACAAAGTTGGCTTACAATCGCCACTTCAAACAAATACATGAATAAAGCATTACATCAACCAGATACACACAAGGTCCGACTACGAAACCAAAATAAAAGAAGAACCCCAAATGCGACAAGGTCCCCGATTGACCCCAACTGGGCTCCACTACTGATCAACTAGAACAAAACAACACAAAGGACAAGATCTTCATCGAGCTCCTCCTGAGCTTGGTTGCGTCATCTGCAAGGACTCATCGGCACCTGCAAACCGGTTTGGAAGTATCTGTGAGTCACGGGGACTCAGCAATCTCGCACCCTCGCATATATGGTGGAGCTGCAGCAAGCGACTAGCATATATGGTGGCTAACATATGCAAATGAGAGCGAGAAGAGAAGCCAAAGCACGGTCGATAAAAGTATGATCAAGAAGTGATCCTAGAACAACCTACGTCAAGCATAACTCCAACACCGTGTTCACTTCCCGGACTCCGCCGGAAAGAGACCATCACGGTTACACACGCGGTTGATGCATTTTAATTAAGGTCAACTTCAGGTTTTCTACAACCGGACATTAACAAATTCCTATCTTCCCATAACCGCGGGCACGGCTTTCGAAAGTTCAAATCCCTGTAGGGGTGTCCCAACTTAGCCCATGACAAGCTCTCACGGTCAACGAAGGACTAGACCTCCTCCCGAGACATTCCGATCAGACTCGGTATCTCGGTTCTTCAAGACACTTCGACAGGTTAAAACAAGTCCAACAACACCGCCCGAATGTGCCGACAAATCCCGATAGGAGCTGCACATATCTCGTTCTCAGGGCACACTCAGATGAGCAGTCCGTACAACTAAAACCAGCCCTCGAGTTTCCCCGAGGTGGCGCTGCAAGGGGCTCTAGTTTAGACCAACACTCAGAGGAGCATTGGCCCAGGGGGGTTAAAATAATGATGACCCTTGAGTCTGCAGAACCCAAGGGAAAGAAAAGGCTAGGTGGCAAATGGTAAAACCAATGTTGGGCATTGCTGGAGGAGTTTTATTCAAGGCGAACTGTCAAGGGGTTCCCATTATTACCCAACCGTGTAAGGAACGCAAAATCCAGGAACATAACACCGATATGACGGAAACTAGGGCGGCAAGAGTGGAACAAAACACTAGGCATAAGGCCAAGCCTTCCACCCTTTACCAAGTATATAGATGCATTAATTAAATAAGATATATTGTGATATCCCAACAAGTAAACATGTTCCAACAAGGAACAACATCTCCATGTTCCAACAAGGAACAAACTTCAATCTTCACCTGCAACCAACAGCGCTAAAAAGGGGCTGAGCAAAGCGGTAACATAGCCAATCAACGGTTTGCTAGGAAAAGGTGGGTTAGAGGCTTGGTTCAACAATATGGGAGGCATGATAAGCAAGTGGTAGGTATCGCAGCATAGGCGTAGCAAAAGAGCGAGCAACTAGCAAGCAAAGATAGAAGTGATTTCGAGGGTATGGTCATCTTGCCTGAGATCCCGCAAGGGAGAAGAACGAGTCCATGAAGAAGACAAATGGACGTAGACGAACGGGTCCTCACAAACGCGACGTTATCGGAACCAACCCGAAGAAGCAACACCGGAAAGAAGCAAGCACCATAGTAAACAACCACCACATAACATGGCATGATGCACAACCAAGTATGATGCATGTCTGGTTTAAATATGCATGGCATGGCAAAGTGCACAAACAACCCTACAAATTAAGTGGGGCTCAATATGCAACGGATTGCATATTGACGAAACACCACATCAAGTTATTAAGTTCGATCTCGTTTATGTACCCAACAATATTAAATGTTGTTAAACATGGCAAAAGGGTGAAGCAAAGAAAACTACCTATCTAGTCAAGTTTAAATGAGGCCGGAAACAACAAACAACAAGTCCGGAAGCTCCTCATGTGCATATTTTAAGGTTTGGTACTGTTCTGCCCTAAACCATGTTTCAGAGTTGTTAAACATGCAAGATGAGTGCATCATGTTAAACTAGGCATTTTTCCACCCCATTTACATATAAAGATTATTTAATTCAGAGCTACGATTATTTAGTTATGAATTAAAGCATTTAAGCATGACATAGGAGCAAATTTAAACAAACATCCTTTTAAACATTTTGAACATGGATGAAAGTTGGATATTCTGAATCTAGACAAAATTCTAAGCAAGTTTCATATATAAAACATTTTAATCCGATGCACAGTTGTGAAGTTATTAAATGCATGAAGAATAGGGACTTTTCTGTAAAACAGTCATCTCTGGAATAATAGTCAAATTCGCAGGGCACAGAAAAAAACAGCTATGGGCTGAATCTGAGAAGAACTGGGCTGCTCACCGCGGGCCTTAGCAGGCGGCTGGCCTAGCGGATCTAGTGCGGCTGCTAGGTCTGCGCGGATGGGCCAAGGGTAGGTTGGGCCTTGGAGAGGCAAGGAGGCCCACGCGAGGCGAAGGAACTGGGCAGGCCGGCTGCTAGACTCGGCTCGCTGGATCTGGACCAAGTCAATGAGGGGCGGCCTCGTTCGTGAAGCAGGGCGACGACTGCGGTGAACGGGCAGGGGCGGTTGGATCGAACAAAGAGGAAGGGGGCGCAGTCAACAGCGAAGCGAGACCAGGCGCTGGGGTCGTCCTCCTCGCGTGCGATGACGAATCAGAAGGGGGCGGCGCATGGACTTGCTCCGGGAGGCGAGGAACGACGCGGGAATGGATTCAGCGACGGGGATCTTTGGTGGCAGAGCTTGATGCGGAGGCCGGCGGTGGCTTGACTCCGGTGGCGCGGGGCTGATGCAGGGCTCGGGCGCGAGGGCGCCATGGTAGGGAATGACAACAACGCTTCGACGAGGGGCTCCTTGGGAGGCGCGGGCATGGCCTAGGTTGAAGAGGCCGGTTCTCGTCCGGATCAAGCCGATGCGAGGTGGTCGGGCGGCAAGCTCCTGTTTAGAATAGAGAAAGAGAGGCAGGGAGGTAAGAGGAGGGAGGCAGATAAACAGCAGGAGGAGGAGAAGGGTAGCTGTGCTCATCTCGTGATCGCCGGTAGCGGAGCCGGTCGTCGGATGACGAGGCACGGTGGAGGAGCACGACGAGGCTCGTGGCTCCAAGGATACTGGCGCGGTGAGGAGATCGGGACTCGGGCAACCCGATTGACCAAGCGCGCAAGACAAGGGAGACGGTCGGGGAGGATTTTGGATCGGGGAAGATGGAGGTCGCTGGTTGGATCGATGAGGATCCCGAGGTGGAAGCGACCAGGCGGCGGCGTGCGGAATGGGTGGATGGATGGGACAAGGCTAGGGTTCCGTCTATTTATATAGCAACGAAGATTTTTGGTTAGGGGTATTTGGAGCCTTCGATCAAAATCGGACGGTCGCGAATAAAATCGCTAGGGAGTCCAAATAAGAAAACGGCGACGTTTTGTAGACGTTTGGGGATGATCCGGATCCAACGGTGACGACTGCTCGGGTCGGGTCCAGAACAATTTCGGACGCACACGTGAGGGTTCGATGCACTGTGTAGAGAAGGTTTCGGACCGTGCGGTCGCATCGGACAACTCCGGAAGCGAAGAGGGGAAGGAGGATGGACTAGGTGGGCTGTGGCGAGACTGCGAGGGGGAGAAAAGAGAGAGAGGGCCCGTCATCTGTTTCCGGAGACCGAAAACGTCCGACGATAGACCGGCTATAGTGCCGCTATAGTTTAACGTTTGGGCTATCAAACGAACCCCAAATGCGATGAAACTTGACAGGCGGTCTATCTACACTATAATAAGACCACACGCCAACTCTCATCCCATTCCGAGAACATTTTTCTGGCCACTTAAAAAATAATATTTCGGACATGTCGCAGGCGTGTGCAAGTGTGTCTGGGCTCAGGACGGACAACGGGGAGAGACTGAGGGAATCCGGACGAATGCAAGTTTTAAAACATGATAATGCAATGCACATGATGACATGACAAGATGCAACACGCAAGCAAATGACATGGCAACGATAGCGAATAACTGGAAGACACCTGTCACATCGGTCTCAGGGCGTTACAACACTCCACCACTACGAGAGGATCTTGTCCCGAGATCTAGAATGGCACCGGAGGGAAAAACGGAAGAGAAAGAGAAGAGGTAAAACTAAGTTGCTTCTTTGACAAACGAGTGAAACCAAAGAACCTTGAAAAGGTCAAGACAATTTGAGAAAAGAACACAATGGAGATGAATGAAGTTAACAGTCTCCGTCAGAAAAGAGAAACAAGGAAGAGCAACTTTGGGCAACACTCCGATTGAAAATAAAAGAAATTGAATAAGAACTTGGCCAGATGAGAACATACTTGATGAAATCACAACACACTGCCTCTGAAACTATTGAATGAATGTAACAAGGGGTAAGAACGATTTCAGACGGCACTCCGGTTGAGAAGGGAGCCAAAACTTGACAGAATGGGAAGAACTTGAAAAGAGGGCATGACACTCCGGTTAAATGGATAAACCAAGAAAAGAACACGATCCTGACAAAACAAGAAGATGGGTTGAAGAGAGCAACATCACAATGCCTCCGGAACGAAAGAATAGAATATAGATAATTGAAATAAAATAATGGAGAAGCAAATGCCAACTTCTGTCACAAAAAGAGTTTGAGAAGGCATCCTTAGGAGAAGGGTCGAACGGAGTTGTTGGAACACCAACAACGAAAAGAATAATCTTGATATGGTATTATGGAATACATCTCAGATTATGAGGTGACAACCTGCCACTCACGGGAAGAAGAATTGAATTGATATGGACAAGGAGACGAGAAAGTTATTTCACCGGGAGGATAGATGAAGCACTATGATCATATATTATCACCATTAATAGCAACAATCCTTAGGGAAAGCTTTAGTGAAATATAACCCAGATGACTCCAATGACAAGATTGATGGATTTAAAATATCCCAATCTTGACAACATGTGAATCATGAAAACATGAACTCAAATTATCAAGAATGACATAATACCACCTCCAATGATACAGTAGACAAAAATGCACTCCGGATTACAATATGAAGAAAGCTTGAGCTCCTATGAAAAGAAAGTTGATGAACGTTTCGAGAAGGAATATAAATCCTTGATGAACCATCATGTAGAACCTTCATGAAGAACTCCGGTAAACAAAAGAGAGAGAAGTTGAAAACACAAGGTGAAACCTTGTAATGATTTAGATGGATCTCCGTGATAATTTGAGCTTGGAACTCCGGGAAAGAAAGATGAGCACTTGAAACCAAGAATAAGTATGATGAGCCACTCCTGAAAACAGGAATTGAATAAACTCGATGAAACAAGAATAAGAATTACATTATGCTTATCCTTCACCAATTAAATTGGTGACAATCAACGGATTCGACATATTACTTATTCTCGTAGAAAAGATTAAGAGAGATATAACACAAACTTGAGAAAGTCTTCAACGATCCACCGGTAGAATTTGAAAAGCACGAATGCATATATATGAAACACGAAGGAAGAAAACTCTTGAACGAACCACCGTAAGAATTGAAGATGAACGAAGTAAAAAGGATGAATCACCGGGTAAGAATTGTGAAATGAACAAAGATACTTGAAGGAATTTAGATACAAGAGAACAAAGGGACCATGAACTGATTAGAGGATATTTGAGCGATGCACCGGTAATATTTGGAGAATGATAGCTGAAAGCTCAGAAAGAATAAATCTGAGATGATGGGCTCCGGATGATCAAACTAAAAAATACTCCTGAATTTGCTCCGGATAGGTGAAAAGAATTGTCACAATCGAAAACAATTATGATAGGATGGCATAAAGCTAGAATCACGAATCTTGAAGAGAATGGAGCAAGATTTAAGAGAAACTCGGTCTTCAAAATCTAAGAATGACGAGAAGAAACACCACCAATAATTATTGAGGCACTCCGGAATGAAGAATGGAAAGGTTGAGTCAACGATGAAAAGAATTTGAAAGATCTTGGAGAAACCCTCTGACTGATGAAAATTCATTCTTACGTCAAACTTTAGAAGATTTGAGAATACTCCGGGAGAATAAGAAGAGTCAGGTAAGATCCTGGGAAAGACCTGTGGGTTAGGGCCCACTCAAAATGATAGAGGCGGAGGTGTCCCGTCTTTCGATGAGATGATGGATTTCGCTTTAGTGGAAGTCGACTTATGTATTTCGAAATTACATGGGCCTGGCCCAATAAAAAGGTGACGCAGCACCTATAGTAGCCTCTGGACGAAATTTATGAAGTGACATCTTGTATATTTCGTCCAAGGCTTCATGCACTCATTATGGTGGCTTCAAAGACCTGAAATCATCACTTGTAACTCTGTTCTTGTTCCCCTTGCGCATGCCATCATCTCCATGCTTGTTCTTGCTCCAATGTTCATCCTTCTCCAAGCTAGGACCTTCATTTGTAAGCAAAACAAATGTATCCAATTTAGGCAGCATCATATTCTCATGAACATTAGAATCATTACCAAGAAACGAAAGTACCTGGTAATTTAGTTGGCGTGCGCGAGCTCTAGTAATTGGTCCAGTATGTATAGCAGCAGGGGCTGTGGGTGTAACAATGGTATTGATGTCCTCATCACAAAAGATACACCGTAGAACGATTGCTTGGAAGAGAGATTTATACCGGTTAAATAAAATGACTTGAATAAGATAACAACCTCGAAATAGGTTGAACTGATCTTGAATGAAAAGACGAGCCTTCTGAGATATCTTGAGCACTCTAGAACAATAGGATAGCGAGAGGTGAACGATTAAGAATTGCACCAGCATGAGAAAGCATTTGAAACGAGGAAAGGCTATGATCAGCAAAGCTTGACTAGAATCCACCGGAGAAGAAAAAGAATGAAGAAAGATAAACTAGAAGCTCCGTTAGGATCTTCATGAGAATCACCGGATAAGAATATGAAGGAAAAGAATGGTGAGGCTTCACATGAATCAAAGGATACTTGATTAAGAAATCTGAGTCCTTGAAGAAAAAGGGTGGGTGGGTGGGAAAAATGAAGGCAACTTGGAGACGGGTGAAACAAACACCGTTGAGAAGAAGTGATAATTGATCTTGCGGAAGTTGAAATGATCGGATCCACTTGAAGAGAAACACGCCGGTTTAAAAGAAATTGGCATGACAATCTCGATTATCACGAAGGATTAGTATTCACATAGAAATATGAGAACACCATTTAGGAAAGGTATGGAATCAACATTTGACTTCGAAGCAACTCGAATACCACAACTCAAAACAAAACAAAGGATTGGCTTGCAGAATAAGCCGGAACAAACATATGATAGAGATTTCGTCCGAAGTTTTCGTGGTGGGGTCTACACGGGCTCGATCGTATAGCACCATCATGTACAAGGCGGTGCACATGACATACGAAGCGTCCCCGAGTCGGCATAGCCAAGGACTCTTTAAGACACAAAGAGACCACTATAAAACCAACCGTGGATAGGCGGACCACTAGACCTCGAACCCAAATTTCATATCATACATCTGTCGGAAAGATATCCTAAGAGCTACTTGATTTCCCACTTATAAACTCCTGAAACTTTCCCAGTTATGCAATCAGGTGTTGGGGATACAGGGGAAGCATAATATCTCACCCAAAACTAGCAAATCCTACATCCAGGTGTATCCATCCTTCAACACATAACCAAGAAACCTTTGGAAATCATCTACCTCAACCTTCGAAAAGCATCCGTTATACAACTTATGGCGATACTCCCGAAATCCCGCCCCAGTACTGGGTGGCGTCGAGGTTATCTCACCAACGAACTGCATAAAAGAGATTTTCGATGTCGGCATACTAAACTCTGGTATTCTAGAACTGAAATGATAAAATTGTGACGACAACACCTCGGAGCTCAACTCCCCGGGACACTGCCACAAAACCCCTGACAGGAGGCACCAAGACAATGTTCTCGTCACAAAACAATCAGAACGATTCTAAGATACCCGCGTGATCCTAAAATTTTTTTAGTGAAATTTGGGAGAGAAGAGACAAAACTCTACGTCAGGATGCCTCACCAGAGCGATGAAGGGACTGGCGAGTAAAAAGAATTCCTAAACTCTCCGATATATAATTCCTAAATGACTCAAAACATTTTTCTAGACTCAACAACGGCTGCTAAAAACGATCAAGCAATGGGGCTCCTAAGGTCGGGGAAGGCTCTGATTACCAACTTGAAACGCCCTCGATGCGGCTATATCTCCCACGTGTCGAAGCACGACTTAGAGGCATAATCGCATTGAAAGCAACGTCGCAAGTGGGGTAATCTTCGCAAACAACCCATGTAATACAATAAGGGAAAAGATACATAGTTGGCTTACAATCGCCACTTCACACAAATACATGAATAAAGCATTACATCAACCAGATACACACAAGGTCCGACTACGGAACCAAAATAAAAGAAGAACCCCAAATGCGACAAGGTCCCCGATCGACCCCAACTGGGCTCCACTACTGATCAACTAGAACAAAACAGCACAAAGGATAAGATCTTCATCGAGCTCCTCCTGAGCTTGGTTGCGTCATCTGCAAGGACTCATCGACACCTGCAAACTGGGTTGGAAGTATCTGTGAGTCACGGGGACTCAGCAATCTCGCACCCTCGCGATCAAGACTATTTAAGCTTATGGGTAAGGTAAAGGTATGAGGTGGAGCTGCAGCAAGCGACTAGCATATATGGTGGCTAACATACGCAAATGAGAGCGAGAAGAGAAGGCAAAGCACAGTCGATAAAAGTATGATCAAGAAGTGATCCTAGAACAACCTACGTCAAGCATAACTCCAACACCGTGTTCACTTCCCGGACTCTGCCGGAAAGAGACCATCACGGTTACACACGCGGTTGATGCATTTTAATTAAGGTCAACTTCAGGTTTTCTACAACCGGACATTAACAAATTACCATCTGCCCATAACCGCGGGCACAGCTTTCGAAAGTTCAAATCCCTGCAGGGGTGTCCCAACTTAGCCCATGACAAGCTCTCATGGTCAACGAAGGAATAGACCTCCTCCCGAGACATTCCGATCAGACTCGGTATCTCGGTTCTTCAAGACACTTTGACAGGTTAAAACAAGTCCAGCAACACCGCCCGAATGTGCCGAAAAATCCCGATAGGAGCTGCACATATCTCGTTCTCAGGGCACACTCATATGAGCAGTCCGTACAACTAAAACCAGCCCTCGAGTTTCCCCGAGGTGGTGCTGCAAGGGGCTCTAGTTTGGACCAACACTCAGAGGAGCACTGGCCCGGGGGGTTAAATTAATGATGACCCTTGAGTCTGCAGAACCCAAGGGAAAGAAAAGGCTAGGTGGCAAATGGTAAAACCAATGTTGGGCATTGCTGGAGGAGTTTTATTCAAGGCGAACTGTCAAGGGGTTCCCATTATACCCAACCGCGTAAGGAACGCAAAATCCGGGAACATAACACCAATATGACAGAAACTAGGGCGGCAAGAGTCTAACAAAACACCAGGCATAAGGCCGAGCCTTCCACCCTTTACCAAGTATATAGATGCATTAATTAAATAAGATATATTGTGATATCCCAACAAGTAAACTTGTTCCAACAAGGAACAACATCTCCATGTTCCAACAAGGAACAAACTTCAATCTTCACCTGCAACTAACAACGCTATAAAAGGGGCTGAGCAAAGCGGTAACATAGCCAATCAACGGTTTGCTAGGACAAGGTGGGCTAGAGGCTTGGCTCAACAATATGGGAGGCATGATAAGCAAGTGGTAGGTATCGTAGCATAGGCATAGCAAAAGGGCGAGCAAGTAGCAAGCAAAGATAGAAGTGATTTCGAGGGTATGGTCATCTTGCCTGAGATCCCGCAAGGGAGAAGAACGAGTCCATGAAGAAGACAAATGGACGTAGACGAACGGGTCCTCACAAACGCGACGTTATCGGAACCAACCCAAAGAAGCAACACCGGAAAGAAGCAAGCACCATAGTAAACAACCACCACATAACATGGCATGATGCACAACCAAGTATGATGCATGTCCGGTTTAAATATGCATGGCATGGCAAAGTGCACAAACAACCCTACAAATTAAGTGGGGCTCAATATGCAACGGGTTGCATATTGACGAAACACCACATCAAGTTATTAAGTTCGATCTCGTTTATGTACCCAACAATATTAAATGTTGTTAAACATGGCAAGAGGGTGAAGCAAAGAAAACTACCTATCTAGTCAAGTTTAAATGAGGCCAGAAACAACAAACAACAAGTCCGGAAGCTCCTCATGTGCATATTTTAAGGTTTGGTACTGTTCTGCCCTAAACCATGTTTTAGAGTTGTTAAACATGCAAGATGAGTGCATCATGTTAAACTAGGCATTTTTCCACCCCATTTACATATAAAGATTATTTAATTCGGAGCTAAGGTTATTTAGTTATGAATTAAAGCATTTAAGCATGACATAGGAGCAAATTTAAACAAACAGCCTTTTAAACATTTTGAACATGGATGAAAGTTGGATATTCTGAATCTAGACAAAATTCTAAGCAAGTTTCATATATAAAACATTTTAATCCGATGCACAGTTGTGAAGTTATTAAATGCATGAAGAATAGGGACTTTTCTGTAAAACAGTCATCTCTGGAATAATAGTCAAATTTGCAGGGCATAGAAAAAAACAGCTATGGGCTGAATCTGAGAAGAACTGGGCTGCTCACCGCGGGCCTTAGCAGGCGGCTGGCCTAGCGGATCTGGTGCGGCTGCTAGGTCTGCGCGGATGGGCCAAGGGTAGGTTGGGCCTTGGAGAGGCAAGGAGGCCCACGCGAGGCGAAGGAACTGGGCAGGCCGGCTGCTAGACTCGGCTCGCTGGATCTGGACCAAGTCAACGAGGGGCGGCCTCGTTCGTGAAGCAGGGCGACGACTGCGGTGAACGGGCAGGGGCGGTTGGATCGAACAAAGAGGAAGGGGGCGCAGTCAACAGCGAAGCGAGACCAGGCGCTGGGGTCGTCCTCCTCGCGTGCGATGACGAATCAGAAGGGGGCGGCGCAGGGACTTGCTCCGGGAGGCGAGGAACGACGCGGGAATGGAGGCAGCGACGGGGATCTTTGGTGGCAGAGCTCGATGCGGAGGCCGGCGGTGGCTTGACTCCGGTGGCGCGGGGCTGATGCAGGGCTCGGGCGCGAGGGCGCCATGGCAGGGAATGACAACAGCGCTTCGACGAGGGGCTCCTTGGGAGGCGCGGGCATGGCCCAGGTTGAAGAGGCCGGTTCTCGTCCGGATCGAGCCGATGCGATGTGGTCGGGCGGCAAGCTCCTGTTTAGAACAGAGAAAGAGAGGCAGGGAGGTAAGAGGAGGGAGGCAGATAAACAGCAGCAGGAGGAGAAGGGTAGCTGTGCTCATCTCGTGATCGCCGGTAGCGGAGTCGGTCGCCGGATGACGAGGCACGGTGGAGGAGCACGGGGAGGCTCGTGGCTCCAAGGATACTGGCGCGGTGAGGAGATCGGGACTCGGGCAACCCGATTGACCAAGCGCGCAAGACAAGGGAGACGGTCGGGGAGGATTTTGGATCGGGGAAGATGGAGGTCGCTGGTTGGATCGATGGGGATCCCGAGGTGGAAGCGACCAGGCGGCGGCGTGCGGAATGGGTGGATGGATGGGACAAGGCTAGGGTTCCGTCTATTTATATAGCAACGAAGATTTTTGGTTAGGGGTATTTGGAGCCTCCGATCAAAATCGGACGGTCGCGAATAAAATCGCTAGGGAGTCCAAATAAGAAAACGGTGACATTTTGTAGACGTTTGGGGATGATCCGGATCCAACGGTGACGACTGCCCGGGTCGGGTCCGGAACAATTTCGGACGCACACGTGAGGGGTTCGATGCACTGTGTAGAGAGGGTTTCGGACTGTGCGGTCGCATCGGACAACTCGGGAAGCGAAGAGGGGAAGGAGGATGGACTAGGTGGGCTGTGGCGAGACTGCGAGGGGGAGAAAAGAGAGAGAGGGCCCGGCATCTGTTTCCGGAGACCGAAAACGTACGACGATAGACCGGCTATAGTGCCGCTATAGTTTAACGTTTGGGCTATCAAACGAACCCCGAATGCGATGAAACTTGACAGGCGGTCTATGTACACTATAATAAGACCACACGCCAACTCTCATCCCATTCCGAGAACATTTTTCCGGCCACTTAAAAAATAATATTTCGGACATGTCGCAGGCGTGTGCAAGTGTGTCTGGGCTCAGGACGGACAACGGGGAGAGACTGAGGGAATCCGGACGAATGCAAGTTTTAAAACATGATAATGCAATGCACATGATGACATGACAAGATGCAACATGCAAGCAAATGACATGGCAACAACGGCGAATAACTGGAAGACACCTGGCACATCGGTCTCGGGGCGTTACACATAACTTAGCAAGTGAAGAACTTTGCTCCAAGCTGCAATTACCCAAGACGAAGCACCACATCCATACAAGTTCAATGGCTAAGCGATTCCGACACTATCCAAGTCGAGCATAGAGTGCAAGTCTCCTTCAAGATCGGAGCTTACAAAGACACTATGGAGTGTGATGTTGTTCCAATGTGCCACCTTCTTCTTGGTCGAACATGGCAATTTGATAGAGGTGTCATCCACAACGGCCAAATGAACCACTACATCTTCAAGATGAAAGGAAAGGAGTACGTACTTCGCCCTATGTCTCCAAGCCAAGTGATCGCCGACAAGCAAGCCACCCATCGTGGAGAGAACAGTGAGAGAGCAAACCACCAAAAAGAGAGTGAGCGCCACAAGCCCAAATTGAGTACCTCCATGATGAGCGAAAAGAAAAACTTAGTTCTATTTGCCACCAAAAGTAAGATAAGAGGAGTGTGTGAGAACCCATCTAGTGTCCTACACTATGTCCTTTTGTGCAAGGACAACGCACCACAAGATAACACCTCTCACACTCTACCTTTAGTGTTGTCTTCTCTTTTACATTAATTCCAAGATGTTTTCCCCGACGAGCTACCTCCGGGACTGCCTCCACTACGAGGCATCAAGCATCGCATCGACCTCATCCCCGGAGCACCACTTCTGAACAAAGCTCCCTACCGCGTCAACCCCGAAGAAACCAAAGAAATACAAAGGCAAGTAAAACATCTCATAGACCATGGACATGTGCGTGAAAGTTTGAGTCCTTGTGCCATTCCGGTCATTCTTGTGCCAAAAAGAGACGGTAGCTTTCGCATGTGTTCCGATTGTAGACCTATCAATGCTATCACCATTCGCTATAAGTATCCCATTCCAAGCCATGATGATATGCTTGATGAACTTAGTGGTGCCACTATATTTTCCTAAATTGATCTTAAAAGTGGTTACTATCAAATCCGCATACAGGAGGGTGATGAATGGAAAACCGCTTTCAAAACAAAGTTTGGCTTGTATGAGTGGTTAGTCATGCCTATGGGTTTATCGGAAGCACCGGGTACTTTCATGCGTCTTATGAATTATGTGTTTCGCCCTTACATTGGTGAGTTTGTTGTGGTCTACTTCGATCATATCCTTGTTTATAGCAAATCTCTCAAAGATCATGTCACCCATGTTCAAACTGTTTTGCAAACTCTTCGAAAAGAGCGTCTCTATGCTAACATGGAAAAATGCCTTTTTGGCGTCGATAAGCTCGTTTTCTTGGGTTTTGTTGTTTCCTCTAAGGGTGTTCATGTTGATGACTCTAAGATCAATGCTATTAAAACTTGGCCACAACCAACCAACTTGCATCAAGTGCGTAGCTTCCTTGGTTTAGCTGATTTCTACCATAGATTTGTGAAGGACTTTAGCACCATTGCTTCACCATTGCATGCTTTGAGCAAGAAAAATGCGCCTTTTGTTTGGGGACCATCCCAAGACACCACTTTTAATGAACTTAAGAATTTGCTTACTCATGCTCCCGTGCTTGCATTACCCAACTTTGACAAACCCTTTGAGATTCATTGTGATGCTAGTGGTAACGACATAGGAGGTATGTTAACACAAGAGAAGCGCCCCATAGCTTACTTTAGTGAGAAACTTTTCAGAGTGCAACTCAATTACCCCATTTATGACAATGAGTTATATGCTTTAGTGCGAGTTTTGCATGAATGGGAACATTATCTTTGCCCTCATGAATTTATCATTCATACCGATCATGAAACGCTTGAATACCTTAAGGGTCAAACTAAGATGCACAAGCGTCATGCTAAATGGAGTGAATTCATTGAGTCTTTTCCTTATATCATCAAGTACATCAAAGGTAAGGAAAATGTTGTGGTGGATGCTCTTTCCCACATATGCATGCTTGTTACTCAACTTGAATTGGATGTCATTGGCTTTGAGCACCTAAAAGACTTGTATGCGCATGATCCTACTTTTGCTATTCCTTATGCCAAGTGTTTGACGCATACCTCTTGGGAACATTATTACATCAAAGATGGATATCTTATGAGAGCTAACAAACTTTGCATCCCCGAGTCTTCTCTTCGTTTGTTGCTTTTGTAGGAATCTCATGGAGGAGGGCTAATGAGACATTTTGGACGTGACAAGACTTTTGCTACGCTCTCCAAGAACTATTATTGGCCCAATATGTTTCGCGACATCAACCGCTTCACCAACCGAGGCTCTACATGTCACATAGCTAAGTCTAAAGCTCAATCCCATGGCCTTTACATTCCTCTCCCAATTCCATATCAACCATGGGAAGATATTAGTATGGATTTTGTACTTGGATTGCCTAGAACTAGAAATGTAAAGGATTCGATATTTGTTTTTGTGGATCGATTCTCTAAGATGGCACATTTCATTCCTTGCAACAAGATAGACGATGCTTCACATGTTGCCAACATCTTTTGTAGGGAAATCTTACGGCTACATGGAGTGCCAAATACAATTGTTGCGGACCGTGCCGTCAAGTTCTTGAGCTACTTTTGGAAGACCCTATGCGCCAAGCTCGGAATCAAACTACTCTTCTCCACGGCGTACCATCCACAAAGTGACGGCCAAACGGAGGTGACCAAACGCACACTCGCCGCTCTACTTCGCATGCTAATCAAGAAGAACATCAAGAGTGGGAGGAGGGTCTACCTATCGCCGAGTTCTCCTACAACCGCGCAAGACACTCAACTACCGGCAAGTCCCCTTTCGAGGTTGTCTACGGATTCAACCCATTGTCACCATAGGACATTCTTCCACTACCACTCCAAGAGTGCATCAATATGGACACAAGTGCATGTGTGAACCATCTCAAGAAGGTGCATGACGATACAAGGCACACCATCGAGCGCCAAGTACAACGACTTGCGACCAAGCTCAACATCAACAAGCACCCCATGATATTCAACATTGGTGATCTTGTGTGGCTACACCTTCGCAAGGACCGCTTCCCTACCGAACACAAGTCCAAACTTCTACCACGAGCGGATGGACCCTTCAAGGTGCTTGCACGCTACAACAACAACACTCAGAAGATCGACCTCCCGCGCGACAAGTACAATGAGCGACATCTTCAATGTCAAGGACCTCTCGCCCTACCATGGTGATGAAGAATTCGATTCGAGGTCGGATCTTTCCCAAGGGAAGGGAGATGATGCAGAGCATCCCAAGATCATCCCCATGGACCTACCTACGTCTCCCACAACACCACTTGGACCAATGACAAGGGAACAAGCAAAGGCTATCGAAGATAAGGTGAACTCGCTCCTCTCCGAACTACCATTTCCTATACATGAGACATGGCTACTACCTCAAGCGGAAACACTATGTGTGATCAGGTACTTGGAGGAGAGCCACGGAGCGACTACACCCAATGGACAAGACGACAAGAACACCAATCGTGAAGGACAAGAAAGAGAGCTGCGGAAGAAGCCCCAGCCACCAGACGACCGGTCGGGACCGGACGTCTGGCGCCTGAAGCCCCAGCCGAGCTACAGCGAGCGGACGTCCGGCCCGGCCCGGACCGGACGACCGGTGACCCGCACCTGAGCCGAATGAGCGGAAGTCTGACGCCACCGGACGTCCGGCGACCAGACGACCGACCACTTCCGAAAATCCGCTACTTCAGCATCCGAGCCAGAACGAGCGGATGACCGGAGACTACCGGACATCCGGCCGCCCATGAGCCACCGGACGATCGGTCCCCAGCGGACGTTCGATACCTGCCTGCGCACAGGATTCAGGCCCGAGGCTCATGTCCCCCCTCATTTCGTCCCCATTTGCACTAAAACTATAAATAGACCTCCTACTCCTCCTAGCTAGGGTTAGCAAAGTAGTAGCTCATTTAGGGATAGAGCTTTGCTCATCCATTATGGATCTACTCCATGAGAGAGACCACGACTCCTCTTCGGAGAAGATCCCCTTGAATTCGAGACCCCCTTTTGGGTCCCCATCAAGACCTCCTTTGGAGAAGAACCGGTTACCGTGTATCATCCCTTGTTGATGGTGGAGCAAATATCTCCCTTTGTGTTCATGGATCTAGCACATGTGTTATCATAGTTGTTGGTTTGAGTGTTCTCTTGTGTTTCGCTTGTGATTTTCCCCTCGTGTTACCCCTCGTGTTATTCGTGTTCGCGGGATCCTCTTCTTCCGTGAAAGATCGGCCATCTAGGGTTCCACTCTACATCAAAGTTGTTGCAGCTCCCTCCATCTATGATGACGTGAATAGAACGTTCCTTGATAATTCCCTTTGCATGGGACAAATTATGCTTCTGATTTTGCTCAGCTTGTGTGACCTGCACACTCAAAACACGTTGAGCAACTAAACATTCATACCTGTCAGCATCTTCAGGAGCCATGTATTCTGTCTCATGTTCAGAATCATCTCCACCGTGTTCTTCACGTGTAATAAGAGCCAAAGTCTCCTCATCATAGTCACTAGCGGACTCATACCCACCATCCTCAGTAGCAACCATCACACACTGAGATTTGCATTCTCTCGCAAAATATCCTCTTCCCTTACAACGACGACAAATAATATCACTTGTGTGCCCTATTGATGCCATGGAAGAAGAAGAACTCTGTGTAGGCCCGATAGGTGTGCTCTTGGCAGATAATGGTGGTTGTGCCTCCTTCCTTGTATCATGGCTGGAGGTAACAGCTGATGGAGGTGTCGGTGCATTAGAATGTGTGGAAGTAGAGGACGCACGCGGTGTCCATGATGAAGGTTGACCTACAGAAAATTTAGTCCACGCCAATGCCTATCGATCTTGCACTTCACGTTCAGCTTTACAAGCAAGATGGAATAAACGAGTGATATTATTATACTCCTTATACTCTAGAATGGTCTGAATCTCTCTATTTAATCCACCCATAAAACGTGCAAGCATAGCTTCATTCTCCTCAACAATACCACATCTAATCATGCCAGTTTGTAATTCCTGATAATATTCTTCTACATAATTTTTTCCTTTTCTTAAGCGCTGCAATTTTTGAAGTAATTCACGTTGATAATATGGTGGAACCCAATGAGTACGCATGGCAGTTTTCAAAGCAGCCCAAGTGGCTGGAATAGGATATAATCTATAATGTTCAGACTTCCAAACACATGCAAAACTAGTGAAAGCACAAACAGCAGCAGGAATGCGTCTCTCCTCGGGATATTGTAAACATGTAAAACATTGTTCAGTTTCTAACTCCCAAGTAAGATATATATCAGGAACATATCTACCCTCAAATGGTGGAATATTCAACTTCAGTGTAGGAAAAAGGTCACAATCTCGTACCTCAGGTGGTGGTGCAGCCCTACCGTTGCGATGATATACCTGAGGATGACCTGGTGGTGGTGCTGGTGGTTGCACGTAGTTCTGATTTTGATCAACCTCATCCTCGTAATGGTCCTCCACCTATGCAGTAGCGGCAGGAGCTACAGAAGCATCAACAGCGGCATTAGAATTTTGCCCAGGGTCAATGGGAACACGCAGTGTTCGTCCCACTTGATTTGTAAGGCGACGTTGTTGTTGTTGTTGTTGTTGTTGTTGTTGTTGTTGTTGTTGTTGTTGTAGAGGTGCGACAGGTGCATCCAGCGGTGGTGGTGGAAAATGAGAAAGCAATTAACTAAACTTGTTATCAAGCTTTGTTTCAAACGTCTTCTCCATGCCATCTATATTCTTCATGGCCTCTTCAAATCTGTTTAGCACATCTTGCACCTGCCACTCATCATTTGCTGAAACTTATCATGAAGCTCCTTGTTCATCAAGTTCTCCCAGTCAATGTCGTCGGCTTGTGATCCTGCCATGGTCAGCAGTAATAGAAACACACAAAAATATGATCCTACAGACTACTAACAAGTGGTGGTGGTGGGTGTCACAAATCTATCAATCAAATCTCAAATTCTTACCAGTTCTTACCCAACAGCAGGCGGTGATCGGCAACTGATGTAGTCAAAACTCTCAAAGCTTGGATAGAGCGATTACTAGGGAGAGTCAAACGCATGACGTAGATGTATGTGGAGCTAGGAAGGCTTATAATATGGTAGTAAAAAGGGTCAGCAATAATCAATCCAGAGACGCAAAGTTGAACAAACGCTCAACGACGGTACTGTGCTGGTCCTAGGCTAGACCGTACTAGAGACGCGAGCCTAGAGCACGAACAAAATCACGGCGCGACACGTAAACAAGGGAAAAGCACACTCTGGATTTTTTTCGCTCTGGTTTGTTTTGGCGCTCATTTTTTGCGCTCCTCTTTTTTTGCCAAAAATCACTATAATGGAGAGTATCTCAAAACTCTTCCCAGGTCAAACTGATAGGATGGGCACGAAATTTTTTTGACTATTTTTTTGGAAATCAGGGCAGTGACGACGAAAAAGTGCGACAAAAAATCACTATGATGGCACATGGCTCAAAAGAGTCAGAAAGGCCTAAAAATAGGACAGGGAAAAAATAGTTTTGCCTGCAAAAATTTTGGCCTAAAAACTATTCGGGGGTCTCTAGATTTTTTTTCCGAAACCTACTCAGGCAAGGAAACACGAAACTAAAATTAGATGGATCTCGAAAACAAACCTAATACGAAAGGAACTCAGATTTGTGGTGGATATATGGTGGTAGGATATGGCAGCGATGGTGGTAGCGGTGGTGGTATATGGATACGGATCGGTGGTGGTATATGGATACCGATTGGTGGTGGAATATGGATACGGATTGGTGGCGGATAAGCGGTGGTGGTAGATGGCAGGGGCAATGATGATGGTGCGGTGGTGGCGTGACAACTTATGACCAGAACTCGAAACTCTAAAAGACTAGACGCTAAGACCAACAACTAGACACGATGATGCAACTGCAAATTCAACAAAGAAAAAACCCTAAAAAGAATATGCAAAGGCTCAGATTGGTTCGGATATGATGAACTAACCCTAATTTTTGTGGCTTTTTCATGGACTGTAGGTATGAAGAACATACTCGATCTAAACTACAAAAAACTGTAAAATCTCACTGAGCAACCTAAAAATCTGATACCACTTGATAGAGACAAAGGTGTCCCGTCTTTCGATGAGATGGTGGCTATCGTTTTGGAGGAAGTCGACTTTGAGGATCCGACTACGAACGTGCGAGGACGTCGCGCCTTAGCAATCGCTAAGCCAACTCCGAGAGGTTATTGACCACGCCGGAGCACGATCAACCAGACCACGAATGTCTGCTTCCTCCAGGCAAACAACGAACAAGCAAGAAACTTAGATTGCAATCTGGATATTGCGAATATAAGAGGAAACCTTTATTGATCAAGGTGGGGTTCTGTGACGCCTTTGTCTGGTCGTTGAACACAAACGAAGTATGCGAAGTTGTAGCTATGGAAAAATTTAATCTAAACAAAAACCCAAAGTCTAAACGACGTCGTAAGGGCTGTATATGGAGGAAGAGGGGGGAATTTAGTGGCCCTTGGAGGAGGGGTCCGAAACCAACCCTAACTCTTGTTTCCCCACACATATGGACTCTAAAAACAGTCTATACTTAAGTATTTCGAAAATACATGGGCCTGGACCAACAATATGGTAAAGCAGCACCTAGAATAGCCTCTGGATGAAATTTATGAAGTGGCATCTTGTATATTTCGTCCAAGGCTTCATGCACTCCTTATGGTGGCTTCAAAGTCCTAAAATCATCACTTGTAACTCCGTTCTTGTTACCCTTGCGCATGCCATCATCTCCATGCTTGGTCTTTCTCCAGTGTTCATCCCTCTTATCCATGCCAAGCCCTTTATTTGTAAGCAAAATAAATGTATCCGATTTAGGCAGCATCATATTCTCATGAACATTAGAATCATTACCAAGAAATAAAAGTACCTAATAATTTAATTGGCGTACACGAGCTCTAGTAATTGGTCCAGTATGTATAGCAGTAGGGTCTGTGGGTGTAACAATGGTATTAAAGTCCTCGCCAGCTTCATTCTCCTCAACAATACCACACCGAATCATGCCGGTTTGTAATTCCTGATAATATTTTCTTCTATATTTCCTTGTCTTAAGCGTTGCAATTTTTGAAGTAATTCGCGTTGATAATATGGTGGAACCCAACGAGTACGGATAGCAATTCTCAAAGAAGGCCAAGTAGTTGGAATAGGATATAATCTAAAATATTCGGACCACCAAACACATGCAAAACTAGTGAAAGCACAAACAGCAGCAGGAACACGTCTCTCCTCAGGATATTGTAAACATGTAAAACGTTGTTTAGTTTCTAACTCCCAAGTAAGATATATATCTGGAACATATCTACCCTCAGATGGTGGGATATTCAATTTTAGTTTAGGAAGATGGTCATGATCTCGTACCTCAGGTGGTTGTGTAGCCCTACCATTGCGATGATATGCATGAGAACGCCCTGGTGGCGGTGGTGCTGGTGGTTGCACGTAGTTCTGATTTTGATCAACCTCATCCTCGTAGTGGTCCTCCACCTCTGTAGTAGAAGCTGGGGCTACAGAAGCATCAACAGTAGGTACAACGGCACCAGAAGTTTGACCAGGCTCAAGGGGAACGCGCTGTGCTCGTCCCACTTGATTGGGAAGGCGATGTTGTTGTTGTGGTTGTTGTAGAGGTGCGACAGGTGCAGCGGGCGGTGGTTGTGGAAGACACGCGAGCAATTCATTAAACTTGCTATTGAGCTTTGTTCCGAACGCCTTCTCAATGCCATCTATCTTCTCCATGGCCTCTTCAAATCTGTTTAGCACATCTTCCACCTGTCCACTCATCATTTGTTGAAACTTATCATGTAACTCTTTGTTCGTCATGTTCTCCCAGTCAATCTTGTCGGTTTGTGATCCTGCCATGGTTAGCAGCAATAGAAATACACAAGAATATGATCCTACAGACGACTAACAAGAGGGGTGTCACAAATCCGTCAACCAAATCTCAAATTCTTACCAGTTCTTACCCAACAGCAGGAGGTGATCGGCAACCGTTGTAGTCAAAACTCTCAAAGCTTGGATAGAGCGATTACCAGGGAGAGTCAAACGCATGACGTAGATGTATGTGGAGCTAGGAAGGCTTATATTATGGTAGCAAAAAGGGTCAGCAATAATCAATTCAAAGATGCAAAGTTGAATAAACGTTCAACGACGTTACTGTGCTGGTCCTAGGCTAGACCGTACTAGAGACGCGAGCCTAGAACACGAACAAAATCACGGCGCGACACGTAAACAAGGGAAAATCACACTCTGGATTTTTTTCGCACTGTTTTTTTTGTGCTCCTCTTTTTTTGTTTTTTGCGCTCCTCTTTTTTGCGAAAAATCACTATAATGGCGAGTGTCTCAAAACTCTTCCCAGGTCAAACTGACAGGATGGGCACGCAATTTTTTTAGACTATTTTTTTCGGAAATCAGGGCAGCAACGATGAAAAAGTGCGAAAAAATCACTATGATGGCATGTGGCTCAAAAGACTCAGAAAAGCCTAAAAATAAGTTAGGAAAAAATATTTTTGCATGCGAAAATTTTGGCCTAAAAGCTGCCCGGGGGTCTCCAGACTCTTTTTTTCCGAAACGTACTCAGGCAAGGACACACGAAACGGAAAATAGATGGATCCAGAAAAATAACCTAATATGAAAGGAACTCGGATTGGTGGTGGATATATGGTGGTAGGATGTGGCAGCGGTGTTTGTAGATGGCAGCGATGGTGGTAGTGGTGGTGGTATATGGATACAGATCGGTGGTGGTATATCGATACGGATTGGTGGTGGTATATGGATACAGATCGGTGGCGGATAAGCGGTGGTCGTAGATGGCAGGGGCGATGATGATGGTGCGGTAGCGGCGTGACAACTTATGACCAGAACTAGAAACTCTAAAAGACTAGACGCTAAGATGAGCAACCAGTCATGACGAGGCAACCACAAATCCAACAAAGCAAAAACCGTAAAAAGATTATGCAAAGCCTTAGATTGGTTCGGATGTGATGAACTAACCCTAATTTTTTGTGTGGCTTTTTTGTAGACTGTAGGTATGAAGAACATACTCGATCTAAACTATGAAAAAACTGTAAAATCTCACCAAGCAACCTAAAAATTTGATACCACTTGATAGAGGCAAAGGTGTCCCGTCTTTCGATGAGATGGTGGCTATCATTTTGGAGGAAGTCGACTTTGATGATCCGCCTACGAACATGCGAGGATGTCGCTCCTTAGCAATCGCTAAACCAACTCCGGGAGGCTATTGACCACGCCGGAGCATGATCAACCTGACCACGAAGGTCTGTTTCCTACAGGCAAATGAAGAACACGCAAGAAACTAAGATTGCAATCTCGATACTGTGAATATAAGAGGAAAGCTTTATTGATCAAGGTGAGGTTCTGTGACGCCTTTGTCTGGTCGTTGAACACAACAAAAGTACGCGAAGTTGCGGCTATGACGAACTTTAATCTAAACAAAACCCAAAGTCTAAACGATGCCCTAAGGGCTGTATATATGGAGGAGAGAGGGGGCAATTTCGTGGCCCTTGGAGGAGGGGTCCGAAACCAGCCCTAACTCTTGTTTCCCCACACATACAAACTCTAAAAACATCCTATAATCAAGTATTTCTAAATTACATGGGCCTGGCCCAAAAATAAGGTGACGCAACACCTAGGATAGCCTCTGGACGAAATTTATGAAGTGGCATCTTGTATATTTCGTCCAAGGCTTCATTCACTCATTATGAACATTAGAATTGTTACTAAGAAACGAAAGTACCTGGTATTTAATTGCCGTGCGCGAGCTCTAGTAATTGGTCCACTATGTATAGTAGCAGGGGCTGTGGGTGTAACAATGGTATTGATGTCCTCATCACTCTAGAATGGTCTGAATCTCTCTATTTAATCCACCCATAAAACGTGCAAGCATAGCTTCATTATCCTCAACAATACCACATCTAATCATGCCAGTTTATAATTCCTGAAAATATTCCTCTACAGAATTTTTTCCTTGTCTTAAGCACTGCAATTTTTGAAGTAATTCATGTTGATAATATGGTGGAACCCAACGTGTATACATAGCAGTTTTCAAAGCTGCCCAAGTAGTTGGAATATTATTCGGATATAATCTACGGTGTTCAGACCACCGCACACAAGCAAAACTAGTGAAAGCACAAAATGTGGTAACAACACATCTCTCCTCGGGATATTCTAAACATGTAAAACGTTGTTTAGTTTCTAACTCCCAAGTAAGATATATATCAGGAACATATCTACCCTGAAATGGTGGAATATTCAATTTCAATTTGGGGAGATAGTCATGATCTCGTACCTGAGGGGGAGACCTACTGATGCGGGGCTAACCCGGCATAGGCCGATCTTTCACGATTGGAGTGGGTTCCCTCGAAGAACACGATGAACATGGGGAAGAACGGAGAGAAAACACAAGGGGAAACACTCAAGAACAAGTCCAATCACACATCCACTAGACAATCAAACACACAAGATCCACAAGGTACATGAACAACAAAAGGAAAGATACAAGGTAAAGTTCATCTCCATTAGGAGGTCTTGAAGGGGCCACCCAAGAGGGGGTCTTGAATCCAACGTGGATCTTCTCCGAAGAGGTGTCGGTCCCTCGCAATGGAGTAGATCCGGATGGATGAGCGAAGCTCTATCTCACATATGACCTAACACAACGCTAACCCTAGAAAGGAGGTGGAGGTGGTCTATTTATAGTCTAAGCCACGAAGGGGTAAGTGGGGGAGGGTTACAAGGCCAAGGCCCACGACTGCGCACAAGAAGGTACCGGACGACCGGTGGGGGTCGGACATCTGGTGGCTCAGGACGGTCCAGACGTTCGGCGCGCGTCAGATGTCCGTTGATTCTTCTCGGGTGTAGTGGCACTGGTCGTCCGGTCGGTGCCGGTCGTCCGGGCGCTGGGACTCGTCGGACGCCCGGTATTCGTCAGACGTCCGACCGCTGTAGCACTCGTCGCCTGGAGTTCTTCTGGCCGTCTGGGCTATGTCAGGTACCGGATGTCCGGTGGCGTCCGGACGTCCGGTGGCTGTAGCTTGTAGAAGCCCCGCTTCTTCTGTCTTCTCTTCCATGCTTCCCTCGCGGATGGTGTAGGTGTTCTTTGGCGCTTGCACTCCTCCTTGTCATCCGTGAGGTTCCGGTAATACCTATGCATGCACACGAGAGGGGTGTCAAGTAGTATACCATCCTCGAAGGGGTCAAGTGAGCATGTGTAAAGGAGATGATTAACCTTTGTGTATGTGAAGTAGATGTCGCATGTGTCACTTGCCAAACGGACTCTTGACATGGTGCTGTCCATAGGATGCTCCACATCATCTCCCCTCCCTTGGGAAAGATCCGACCTTGGATCGAAAACGAAATCACCATGGGAAAGAGATGGCTTCGCCATGTAGAAGTGGATGTTCACCAAGTAGTCATCATCTTCAAGCTTGAAGTGGGCACTCTCCAATGTCGCACCGTCTAGTGATTCCTTCAAAATGAGCAAGGACAACAAACACTTGGAAAAATAAATGTGGTTAGCTTTAGTGCAAAACCAAGCATTCAAGAGGTGATTCACCAAACAAGTGTCATCATCATGCAAAGCATATGGTTTGACAAAGGATAGTGACATGGCATGTAAGCGCATAAATTGAGCACAAGCAAAGATATGATGGGGACAATCATGTAAATGTGAGGTAGTGATGCAAATATGTGTGACAAGAGAATAAGCATCTACCTCAAGGTTATAGCAAGCATGGGCAAAGTGCTCAATGAAATGTCGATGGTAGGCATAAGAAGCATTCACAACACCAAATAAAATGAAGTGTCTAAACACATGGGTCAAGTGCAAGACAATCCAAGCATAGCGTGCATAAGGTGTGCTGAAGATAGTATGGCACTCAACACAATAGAAAGGGCAATTGTTCATCATGTGCGAGGCAATCAAGTTAATCACGTGACAAGCAATGGGAGATGGCATATGTGAAGTGATGACATTGTTGCAACCAAGCATATCATAGGGGCAACTAATCCAATAATTGTATGCAACACACAAGGCATATATATCATGATACATGGCAAAGTGGCGATCGTGAATGAATGCAATATCACTAACATGTGCTCAATCAAGGGGTCCAAGATGAAAAATAAGTCTCAAGGTGCAAGCAACACAAGTAGTATGATCCACAATATTCATGCTCATGGTTTTGGGTTTCTTGAAAGAGAAGGATATCACCTTGAAAGCATGTCCTTGTGCGTCCTTCACAATGCCGAAGCACAAGCAAGTATGATGTATAGTCGCCGTGATAGAAGGTGATTCGCTCTTAAGAGCTCGGATTGTCAACTCACGTGACGTGGAAGTTGACACAAAGTCCAAGTATCCTACACATGCACACGACAAAACAAAGAACATATGTGCATGGTAGATAAACACATTATCCATCATGATGGTTCTCCTCTCTTGCACATAACCATTAGTAGCACAAGTGCATGAATAATATGATGCAACAAAGGCTATATTCATGGCACTAGGTATATGGTGCAAAGAGGTAAGACAAGCATGCTTCACAAGAAATATGTCAAAATCTCCAAATATATGGGAGAATGCTTGGGGGCAAACTCATTATCAAGACTAAGGGCATTGTTGCACTCAATACATGTCAAATCATCCAGCATGAGAGAGGCAACACATGGAGATACATGACAAGAAGCAATAAAAATCATGTGCGAAGCATGTTGATGGTTGTCATCAACCGCATGAAATGAGAAAGTATGAATCATCGGTGATGCAACATAAGCAAGCATAGTAATGAGGTCGTGCAAACTAGTGGAGCAAAGATGCAACACACTAGAGTAAATCATGGCAGTCATGTCATGTGAGCAAATAATAGGCATAGATAATGCACATGACATATGACAAGCACGAACACAAATCAAGATCATAGTATCATCATAGGAATGGGTCACAAAAGGAACATGGCAATAAGAAGCAATATCTCCACCAAGCTTGCAAATACACATACAAGTATGAGAATCAATCATCATGTGTAATGCAAAGCATGGGTCACAAATGCATGGCAAAGGCATATGAATGAGCATATCGTGCAAAGTGAATATAGCAAGATGGGCATAGAATATGTAGTGGACAATAACACATAACCATGTGAGGGTCATGTAGAAGAAATGCGCGAAGTTGTTGCATAATGGGAACGGTGTGAAATACAATGCACGTGACCCCAAGTCATTGTTGCTCTCTAGAGCTTGTTTTGTCAACTCATGGGATTGTGAGGTTGACAAGTATTCATGGGTACCTACACGAAAGAGACACAGACAAAAGAAATTGTGTGTGTGGTAAATGTACACATCATCCATCATGATGTGTATGTGCACGTGAGAGTTAGCACAAGATAAGCATCGCTCAAAGAAATTTGATGTATGGTATAAGAACATGTCATTCATCATGAAAGAATACTTATTGTGTATAACACGATGGGGACACAAATTGAGCGTGCAAGTATGTGGCACAACAATAGCATGTTTATTCATGGGGAGCATATGGTGCACACAAGTATTGGGATCATGCAATGAATGGGATGGATCAAAATCTCCTAACACGCGTGAGGAAACTATGGGGGTCTCCTCATGAGAAATATCAGAAACACCATATGGAGAAAATGGACAACATCCAAAGCAATGCATATCCGAAGCTAGGTGGTCATGGCATGGCATATGAGATAAATGATGCAAAGGGAGCATATCAATATCATCACAAGAAAAACAAATGCCAATAACCATGGGCTTGTCATCTATGCCATATGTGCAAATTGGGTTTATTTTAATGGCATATGCATAGTCACTATGATGAGATTGCAAATATTACATATGATGGATCTCATGCATAGCATATGGCAAGTCAAGCGGATTGTCAAACATGATTTGACCTAAAGAATGATCACAAGAAATCCTATGTAACATGGCATCACAACTAATAGACTCCACATGGCAATCATCATACTCATCATAAATTGGTAAATCATCGCATGGGGAAGTCGCACTAGCATGAAGCATGGTAATAGGTTGATCAACATCATGTAAGCAATCAATGTCAAGAATGTCCACTACTAGGACTAGAGCATCACCGTCACCTATGTTATCATTTTCATTCCACTCAAGTGGTGTAGGTGAGGTGGGAAAGACCAAATGATGGTCATCTTCATCTTGATGCAACCTTGTCGGGGGTGCATCATATTCCACCATGGCCATTGTCTTGTCCAAAGGGAGGACGTAGTCGTCACGAATCGGCGCGTCATCATATGTGGGACCTAGCACAAAATTAGAAGACAGAATAGAGGTAAAGGTCAAGCTGTTAGAAATGCAAATGGCCTCACGAGACCTATCAACTATCATACACTCTCTATGTGGTGGTTCACTCACTCCCTCAAAGTAGGCGCACTCAATCTCACGTATGGTGGAGTAACTCATCTCACTCAAGTGGTGGGGGTTGTGGCTCTCCTCACATGGGAATTGGGGCAACTTGTCATATATGGGGCTAGTGGTGAAGTCACTCTCACTCTCAATATGGTGGCACAAGTCACTCAAGTCATCAAACGTCGCCGTGGTCGAGGTGAAATATTCAACCATCTCATCGCCGTCACCATGGATGAAGGCCGAAGATGGCACATCATCACTCTCCTCCATGACCAAAGGGAAAATCCCATGCTCGATCATCTCGTCACCGTCGCCGTGGATGAAGGCCGAAGATGGCACATCATCACTCTCGCCTCCCTAGATGGAAGCATCATCCTTGCTCGCCACCTTGTAGCCCGCCTCCAAAGCTTGGTCCTTGAGGGTCTCCGTAGCTGTACTCGTCACCGCACCGTCTTGAAAAAGAGTCATGGTAGACTCGACATCGTTAATGCCACAAAGAGGTATGGCGGTGAAGTTGAACTTGGGAGCATTGTCTTGTAGCTCGTCGGGCTTGGACATCGTGGTGGTACTAGCCTCATGCTCATCGTCTTGGAGCTTGGTCTTAGAGAGGTGTGCTTGGGATCGAGAAGCCTTGGCCTTCATGAGTTCTTGTTCCGCCTTGAGAGCACCAATGTAGTTGTCGTCGAGGGACTTGTAGTTCTCGAGGAAGATTGTATTAGAGATGTCGTTGTGCAATCCCATCATGAAGTGGAACTTCATCGAAATGGGGTCGTCCACGCCGGCTCATCGCAAGGCAATCTTCAGCTTGTTGAAGTACGCGTCAATGGATTTGGATCCTTGGGTGGTGTTCTCCAATTGGCGTAGAAGTTGTTCCGTGTAGGTTGGAGGCACAAACTCTCGTCGCAAAGCTCTCTTCATCTTCGGCTAACTCATGTCGTAGGTCTCCGAAGGTGCGTGAAGCCACCATGTGGACGCATAGTCGTGGAAGTTCCTTGTGGCGCACTTCACCTGATCTTTGGGAGGAACTTGATGTATCTTGAGGTAGTCGTCCATCAAAGGCTCCCATTCGAGATACTCCTCATGTTCTTGAGTCCCATAGAAAGGAATCGCGTGGTCGATGTCGAGGTCATAGTATCTTGTGGAAGTCGCGGACTTGAGCTTGGGGAGCTTCTCTTGAAGTGCCTATGGGCGAAGACGCCGTATGTCCATAGGCGAAGACGCCTTGAAGTCGCTTGGCAAAGATGCCAAGGGAGATGGTGAACTCATTGAGCGGTTGTTGGTGTTGATCTCTTGACCTTCACGTCCTTGTTGGTGATAGTGTCGATGCCGATGCGATTTTGCTGGAGATGGTAGCTCGGAGACACGTGCTTTTGCGCGTCTTCTCGAAGATGAGGAAGACCGCTTGTAGGACTTGATGAGGGCATTGATCTCCTCCATTTGAGCTTGCATCTTTGGCGTCGTTGGAGTTGTTCATGGCATCGAACTCGTTGTTGTTGTTGTAGACCGAAGATTAAATGCCTTTCCTATCCATCACAAGACTCGAGTAGAGGTGAGTAGGAAATGAGATAAACAATACCAAGTTACCTTTTCCCAAAGTTGAGGATGTATCCTGTTTCACTCAATGTGAGATGAAAGAATAGTGGAATTGGTACCGGACTTGTTCACTCACACCTGTCAAGTAAAGCTTATGGAGTAGCTTGGTGAGGATAGTGGCACAAAAATTTGATGTAAAATGTTAGCAAGAGTCAATAATGTTGAAAGCGATTCACAAATTCGCAAGTGAAACAAGTAGACCAATAGCAATGAATGGCACACGGCAACACACACACAGATAGATAAATGGGGTCATGCAACCAAGGAATGAGCACAAAATGTGGAAACCATGGAAAACACTCATGTTGCACAACTCAAGAGAGACGCTAGCACGATTTCTCAATAGGCGGATACGACACTTGTGCACAACCTTTAAGATGCAAAATGGATAAACTTTCTATCCCAAGTATGCTATGTATGTATGGTTCCTGGTGTTTCACACTATGATCGAAGATGATCAAGTATGATACCATATGATATATTGTAATGCACTATGATATGATGCTATGGCTCTTTCTTACAAGGTTGTTTGTTTTTCTCTTTTTCTATGCTTAAAAGCTTATTCTTTTTTTGATATGGCCACTTTGCGAAATGCACAAATCAAGATAGCAAATGCAGATATGTGGGAACAATCTTGTGACACAAGAGATGATATGATACCAAGATAATACCAATATGATATGGTATGTATGCAATGGAAGGTGTAGACCACTAATGTGCACAAGTGATGTTGCCGACAATACTCAAGTGGCTAGTCTCGATAGGCAAGTACCGCAAAATGGGCTAGGGGTCATCAATGCAATTGTATGGGGAATATACAATGATATCGTCAAGGTTACCGTCCGTGATGTACGATGACGACCTCGTGGCGATGATGAGTGGCGGTGTTCTCTATGTCGAACCATTCCTAATTAGCCAAAACACCTTAGGAAACGGAAAAACCGCGAACTCAAAATCTCAAATGTGAAATGTCAAAATGGTGGTAGCGCAAGCGGAGGTGATGAATGATGGGTTATGCGAGTAGGCAATGCAGAAGTGGTGGTGGTGGTTGATGAGGAAGCAACCGTCCCTAAGTAGCCGAAACACCTTAGGAGGCTTGAATCACTACTCAAGAAACCACATATGCAATGGGGATCAAGATGGGTTAGGTTGCGGAAGTCGGTGGTGGTAATGCGGATGATGTGGTGGAAGACCCTAGGCAAAGATGCCAAAGTTTCAAAATTTTGATGTAGTCAAATGATGTTGGAAGTATTTTTGTGGGAAGGGGGTGTCAAGAGCTTCAAAACGAGCTAAAGGATGTCAAAATTGGAGTTCAGATGAATTAGTTATGGCCGAAACAAGAATCAGCTGAAGTCAATATCTACAGGTTACGGACGTCCGGCAATGGACGGATGTTCGAAGGCCGGACGTCTGGAGGGCTCGGAAATCCGTAAATTCTGCTCGGGTTAGGGGTTCCGGATGTCCGTTAAGGGTTGGACGTCCGGTGGTTCCTGGGGCTCCCGACGTCCGTAAAAACCTCGGTCGTCCAGTGGGTTGGGGTCAACGCGAGATGCGAGTTTCGGGACACGATTTTGGGAGGAAAATGGGGATTTTGGGGTCAAAATTGTTGAGATTTCGTGGATGGAAAGTGGGGAAACTTGGGGAAATGCTAGATACACTCGAAACCAAGCAAATCCATGGATCAAAAACAACAAAACTTCATCAAACCAACAAATCACAAAAAAAATTGGGGCTATTTTCGGTGGGGATTTTTGACATTTAGGACGAAATCAAGCAAAAGAAGGCTAGAAAACGGTGGGAGGGACTCCAAATATGTGATCAACATGGCTCATGATACCATATGATGTGGGGCCAACCTGATAGAGGCAAAGGTGTCCCATCTTTCGATGAGATGGTGGCTATCATTTTGGAGGAAGTCGACTTTGACGATCTGACTACGAACATGCGAGGACGTCGTGCCTTAGCAATCGCTAAACCAACTCCGAGAGGTTATTGACCACGCCAGAGCATGATCAACCTGACCACAAAGGTCTGTTTCCTGCAGGCAAACAAATAACAAGCAAGAAACTAAGATTGCAATATGGATATTGTGAATATAAGAGGAAAGCTTTATTGATCAAGGTGGGGTTCTGTGACGCCTTTGTCTGGTCGTTGAACACAAACGAAGTACGCGAAGTCGCAGCTATGGCAAACTTTAATCTAAACAAAACCCAAAGTCTAAACGATGCCCTAAGGGTTGTATATATGGAGGAGAGAGGGGGAATTTCCTAGCCCTTGGAGGAGGGGTCCGAAACCAACCCTAACTCTTGTTTCCCCACACATATGGACTCTAAAAACAGCCTATAATCAAGTATTTCGAAATTACATGGGCCTGGCCCAAAAATAAGGTGACGCAACACCTAGAATGGCCTCTGGACGAAATTTATGACGTGGCATCTTGTGTATTTTGTCCAAGGCTTCATGCACTCATTATGATGGCTTCAAAGTCCTGGAATCATCACTTGTAACTCCGTTCTTGTTCCCCTTGTGCATGCCATCATCTCCTTGCTTGAACTTTCTTCAAGGTTCATCTGTCTTGTCCAAGCTAGGCCCTTCATTTGTAAGCAAAACAAACATATCCAATTTAGTCAGCATCATATTCTCATGAACATTAGAATCGTTACCAAGAAACGAAAGTACCTGGTAATTCAATTGGAGTGCGCGAGCTCTAATAATTGGTCCAATATGTATAGAAGTAGGGGTTGTGGGTGTAACAATGGTATTGATGTCCTCATCATAACCCGGAATAGGCCGATCTCTCACGATTGGAGTGGGTTCCCTCGAAGAAAACGATGAACACGGGGAAGAACGGAGAGAAAACACAAGGGGAAATACTCAAGAACAAGTCCAATCACATATCCACTAGACAATCAAACACACAAGATCCACAAGGTAAATGAACAACAAAAGGAAAGATAAAAGGTAGCGTTCATCTCCATGAGGAGGTCTTGAAGGGGCCACCCAAGAGGGGGTCTTGAATCCAATGTGGATCTTCTCCAAAAAGGTGTCGGTCCCTCGCAATGGAGTAGATCCGGAAGGATGAGCGAAGCTCTATCTTACATATGAGCTAACACAACGCTAACCCTAGAAAGGAGGTGGAGGTGGTATATTTATAGTCTAAGCCATGAAGGGGTAAGTGGGAGAGGGATACAAGGCCAAGTCCCGTGGCTATACACAGGCAGGTACCGGGCGACCGATGGGGGTCAGACGTCCGATGGCTTAGGACGGTCCGGACGTCCGACGCACGTCAGATGTCTGTTGATTCTTCTCGGGTGTAGTGGCACCGGTTGTCCGGTCGGCGCCGGTCGTCCGGGCGCTGGGACTTGTTGGACGTCCGGTATTCGTCGGACGTCCGGCCGCTGTAGCACTCGTCGCCTGGAGTTCTTCTGGCTGTCTGGGCTGCGTCAGGTACCAGATGTCCGGTGGCGTCCGGACGTTCGATGGCTGTAGCTTGTAGCAGCTCCGCTTCTTCCGTCTTCTCTTCCATGCTTCGCTGCGGATGGTGTAGGTGTTCTTTGGCGCTTGCACTCCTCCTCGTCATCCGTGAGGTTCCGGTAATACCTAAGCATGCACACGAGAGGGGTGTCAAGTAGTATACCATCCTCGAAGGGGTCAAGTGAGCACGTGTGAAGGAGATGATTCACCTTTGTGTATGTGAAGTAGATGTCGCACGTGTCA